>NC_091456.1:195470533-195786783 GCF_027789765.1 Dendropsophus ebraccatus | reverse complement strand
GTACCATGCCTGGCCTACGTCTTCAACCTAGTGTTGCTGCGGTTCCTTAAAACCTACCCCAATTTGGCCGACTTGCTCACCAAGGTGCAGTGCATCTGTGCACATTTCCCCAACTGCTACAGTCAAATTCAAACTCAAATCAGCGGTGGGGAGAAGTGGTGAGTCACATGATGCAAGGAAAGTTACCCCAACTGCTACAGTCAAATTTAAACTCAAAACAGTGGTGGGGAGAAGTGGTGAATCACATGATGTAAGGAAAGTTAGCATATGAGTGCTAAACACCCTACTCAGTGAAACCAAGGCTGTTCAGTTACTGCAAGCCACACCCCTGCTCCTTCCCCCGTGTCACGTGCTGGCTCTGTCAGGCCCCAGGCACGAGCGCCTCCCGCCCTACACCCACCCCTTCACCTCCACTATGCTCCACACCCTCCAGCAAGGTGTCCAAGTGCAGCGTTCAACTGTCCCTACAACAGACCTTTGAATGGAAGCGCAAATACACTGCAACTAACCCACATGCATAAGCCCTAAATGTGCACATAGGCATACTGTTGAGCCTGGAGATGCTGCCCTATCGGCTGGTAGAGACAGAAGCTTTTAGGAACCTCATGGCGGTTGCTGCCCCTTGGTACTCTACTGTGTCTGGCCTAATTTTTGGGAGGTTCCACGCCTGCCTCATCTAAAGGCCGGTAAAGGACACTTTACACAAATCGACTTCAATTCAAGTGCTATTTTGCAGGGCGGTCAGATCATCTATTGTAACTCCAAGATACACACCACTGTTCAAAGGAACTCACAGTGAAAATGGTGGATCCTAATTTAGCATCCTTGTGTTATCCATTTCAAACCATATTATCTGTATATGTCAACTTGCAGGCGTCCTTTCATTTTTTAGCTGTTTCAAAGGCAGTAGTCAGCTACTGGTCAGTCTAGTAATTTAAAAGACAAGTTATTAAGGGCGGGGGGGGGGGGGGGGGGGGGGAGGAGGGGAGCTGTCTGCTTGTCAGGCACTGGCAACGTTCAAAGGAACAGGCAGTGAAAATGGTGGATCCTAATTTAGCATCCTTCTTGTGTTGTCCATTTCGAACCAGACAATCTGTGGATGTCAACTTGCGGGTGTTCTCTGCCGTCCTTTCGTCCTTTTATTTTTTAGCAGTTTCAAAGGCAGCAGTCAGCTGCTCGTTAAAGGCCACTTCATGGCCTTTTTTTGAAATCTTCAATTTCAATTTTCAAATGAAATCAACTTCAATTCAACTAATAGTCGAATTTAAATTTGACTATCTTGCAGCGCTGTCTGTTCATCTATTGTATCTCCGTGGTGTCAGGCTAAGTTTTTGGGTGGTTCATATGCTACCTGTGTTTTAATGGTTCCCTGTGTTCTCACTGCCATGCTAAATTTTGGGGTGGTTCACGTGCCCACGCGGTGGAATTCCACACTCCATTGTGGGTTGCCAGATGCCAAAGTGGACGTGGATGTCTGCTATCTGTCAGGTACTGGGCCCCTTTGAGGAGTCAACACAGATGGTCAGTGGTGATGCCGCCATCATCAGCCTCACCATCCCGCTGCTGTGTCTGCTTCAAACCTCCCTGCTCAGCCTATGCCTTCGTCTCAGGAGAAGGGGGAACATCTGCCGCTAGATAGCCAGCCCAAGTAGAGGAGGAGGAAGAGGAGCAGACTGCTGCCGCGACTTAAGAGGGTACCCATGCTCAGTCCTTAGCTGTTGAGCGTGTATGGCCTAATGAGGAGGAATTGTTGGAGAGTCAGCCTATTTAGGAGAGGGAATTCTAGCGTGTTGGGACCCTGGCGCACATGGCTGACTTTATGTTAGGCTGTCTTTCCCGTGACCCTTGGGTTAAATTTTTTTTTTTTTTTGCAACACCGATTACTGGGTGTTCACCCTCCTGGACCTTCGGTACAAGCAGAACTTTTTCACTCTCATTCCTGCCGAGGAACACAGTATGAGAGTGAATCAATGTCAACAGACCCTGGTGCAGAAACTGAAAATTTACTTCCCATCTGACACCACTAGCGCCAGAAGACGTAGTTCTGTGGGCAAAAAACGGGGGAGAGGAGGGGTGGAGCAGGCAGCTTGTAAAGGGGCAGGGGAACACTCTTCAAGGCCTTTGACAGTTTCATGGCACCCCAGCAAGACTGTCACCCGTCTCCAGTCTAGACAGAGTAGGGGGGAGGCCTTCAGAAAGATGGGGAGGGAGTACCTTGCTGACCATACCAACGTATACAATCTATGGGCAACTGCAGGTATATAGTCTATGCCACCCTCTTACACAGGGCAATTAGCAGTGAGCTTTGATGTGACTGCAGTACGAAATGGAGAAATAAGAAAATATAGTGTCACTAGTTTTTGGAGGTAGTTGAATAAAATCTGTGAATAACTGCAGCTATATAGTATATGCCATCCTCTTACACAGTGCAATTAGCAGTGAGCTTGGATGTGACTGCAGTAAGAAATGAAGAAATAAGAAAATATACTGGTCACACTAGTTTTTGGAGGTTGTCGTATAAAATGTGTGGGTAACTGCAGCTATATAGTATATGCCACCCTCTTACACAGGGCAATTAGCAGTGAGCTTGGATGTTACTGCAGTAACAAATAAAGAAATAAGAAAATATACTGGTCGCACTAGTTTTTGGAGGTTGTCGTATAAAATGTGTGGGTAACTGCAGCTATATAGTATATGCCACCCTCTTACACAGGACAATTAGCAGTGAGTTTGGATGTGACTCACCACTTCTCCCCACCGCTGATTTGATTTTGAGTTTGACTTGAGGTGCTGCGCTGCCCTGCTGCTAGCGTGTTGTCAGAGCGGGTCTTCAGTGCAGCAGGTGGCATCATCACTGTCTTGCATAATTGTTAAGAGGCTCACCTGCTACAGCTTCTACATGGGTCACTCTGTTCTCACCGCCATGCTGTGTCTGGCATAGTTGTTGGGAGGCTCACTTGCTAACTCAATTTTAATGGTTCTCTGTGTACTCACTGCCATGCTGTGTCAGGCCGAATTTTTGGGAGGTTTCACGCCTGCCTCATCTAAAGAACGGTTAAAGACACTTTATGGTCTTTTTTGTTAATGTTCAATTTCAATTTTCAAAGCATACCACAGACATTCATTTCCTAGCTTCTTCTCACAACTTACGGGGCCTCACGGTACATAGGCTACAGCACTTGCCCTCTCTTAGATACTCTTTAAAGGATTAAAAGTGTGTTCGTATAAATTCCGGGGCCTCTTAAGAAGACTGTATTAATTCTTCGTCCCTACCTCCAATGATTTGCCTCATGCACAACTGCATGAGGGTGTGAGGCTAAATCTAGCCATAATCTGGCTATTTTTGTTGGATGATTGTATTGTCCATTTCATACCATGTTATTGCTGGTTACAAACTTGAATGAATAAATATTCAAAGTAACCTTCAGGCCTTTGACCACGGCTGCATGTGCCTCACCCATCTTGGTCTGGGTCAGTGGTGTCAGGCTAAGTTTTTGGGTGGTCCATATGCTACCAGTGTTTGAATGGTTCCCTGTGTTCTCACCGCCATGCTGTGTCAGGAAAAATTTTGGGGTGGTTCATATGCTACATGTGTTTTAATAGTTCCCTGTGTCAGGCTAAATTTTGGGGTGATTCATATACCACCTCTGTTTTAATCCTTCACTGTGTGATCACTGCCATACTGTTGACCATAATTTGGTGTAATGGTGCGATTAGGCAGCCTCAGAGGCATCCATGCATGCTGCCCCTGTTGTTTTCCTCATTTTCTGAGGTTGACAGGTTTTCACACGACCTTCCCTCTTCTGACCTTGGGTCCCCTGCAAAAATGCTTGAGTTTCCCATTGCCTTGGGGACAATGGGGTTCGTTACTCGAAACGAGCACCCGAGTATCGGGAAATATTCTTCTCAAGTAACGAACATCTGAGCATTTTAGTACTTGCTCATCACTACACAGTAAAGCTGTATGTGTGTAATGTACATGTAGCTGAGCTGTATATGTGTGTAATGTACATGTAGCTGAGCTGTATATGTGTAATGTACATGTAGCTGAGCTGTATATATGTAATGTACATGTAGCTGAGCTGTATGTGTGTAATGTACATGTAGCTGAGCTGTATATGTGTGTAATGTACATGTAACTGAGCTGTATATGTGTAATATACATGTTGCAGAGCTGTATGTGTGTAATGTACATTTAGCTGAGCTGTGTGTAATGTACATGTAGCTGAGCTGTATGTGTGTAATGTACATGTAGCTGAGCTGTATGTGTACACAGTAGAGCTGTATATGTGTAATGTACATGTAGCAGAGCTGTATATGTGTAATGCACATGTACCAGTAATCGGCTAAGTATGGCAGAGAATTGTTTTGTGTAACAGGACCCTAATGGTGTGTCACCCGCATAATAACAATTTCAGCTTTTATTCTCCAGATTGGATTATTCCCCGGCCTCTACAATCCCCATCCTGCCCCCTGTCTGCGGCTACATAGAGGTCTCAGTGTATCCGCCCCCCCATCCCCTCGGCTTTAATTTGCAGAATCCTCTTTAGATTACCCTGTATATGTCTAACACTGATATATATATAGCTGGTTACACATCTTCCCATGTAATGTGCGGCCGATGTGCTGATCCAGTGATAGTTTGTGCTGCCCGACTGATCGTGCTGCCCGACTGATCGCACCTTGTGAGGAGTCTGTAAAAGAAAACAGAGATCACCACTCATGTACATACAGGATCAGCGCTCATGTACGCACAGAGATCAGCGCTCACGTACGCACAGAGATTCATTGTGATCTTTAAACATTGTGATCGTTCTCAAATCGTTGTTGGCTAAAATTTCGCAGATCGCTTTGTGTAAACAGTCTTTTACTGATTCACCCTATGTGTGAGATGGGCTTAAACGATCTTAAAACCGATCGCAATATCGATTTTTCTAACAATTTATCTCTTCGTCTAAACGCTGATTATAAAAACCAAATCATTGCTTCAAAATCGTCAAATGATCGATTGGGCGAATTATCGCTCTGTGTAAACGGACCATAATTTCAGCATCGTTCCTTGATTTGCCAGGATCAGATGGAGGCAACGACTGTAGTAATAATCGTAACTAAAAACTATCGTTCTGTGTAATGTGGTGAACAATTTCAAGTTAACGATAAACTCTCATTTGCAATCGTTTATCGTAAAAAACAAAA
The DNA here is from genome assembly GCF_027789765.1 of Dendropsophus ebraccatus. Lineage (NCBI taxonomy): Eukaryota > Metazoa > Chordata > Amphibia > Anura > Hylidae > Dendropsophus > Dendropsophus ebraccatus. The sequence goes on along the minus strand of NC_091456.1, from coordinate 195,781,587 downwards.
AAAACTAAAATCGCTTTGTGTAATAGAACCCTCAGAGAGATTGAGACGGCTGTACAATATTTAGTATGGTAATGGGGTGTATATACTTTAATATCCAATATTCAATGCACAAATATTTCCTTTTTGGACAAACAATATTTGTTCTGAGTGAAACATTTCTCGCGTTCTGTGCATGAAAATGGCTTCTCCTCTGATTTTTTGACGTTTAACAAGATTAAATATCTGAGAAAAACATTTCTAAAATCTGGTCCATGGCAGCGGCTTTCCTCCTATGGGAGCTTCTATGTTCCTCAAGGTTTGATTGATTTGTAAAACTTTCCCCACATTCTGGGCATGAAATTAGCTTCTCCCTTTTATGATTTTCTTCATGTTCAACAAAATATGATCTTTGAGTAAAACATTTCCCACATTCTGAGCAGGAATATGTCATTTCCGGTTCATGAGTTCTAAGATGTTGACCAAGATTGGATTTAGTTGTAAAACATTTCCCACATTCTGTACATGAAAATGGCTTCTCCCCAGAGTGCACTTTTTTATGTGTAGAAAGATTTGAACTATAAGAAAATCGTTTCCCACATATTGAACATAAAAATGGCTTCACCCCAGAGTGCAGCATTTTATGTTTAGAAAGATTTGAATTATTTGCAAAACATCTACCACATTCTGAGCATAAGAAAGGCTTCTTCCCTGTGTGAATATAAAGATGTTGAATAAGATTCGATTTGGAAGTAAAACATCTCCCACATTCTGAACATGAAATTAGTTTCTTCTCTGTGTGACTTTTGAGATGATTAACAAGACCTTTTCGAGAAAAACATTTCCTACATATGGGGCATGACAACTTTTCTTTACCCATATGAGTCTTTTGATGCCTACCAAGACTTGATTTCTGGGTAAAAGATTTCCCACATTCTTGACAAGAAAATGGCCTCTGCCCTGTGTGCAGTTTTCGATGTTCAAAAAGATTTGATTTCCGAGCAAAACATTTCCCACATTTTGAACATGAAAACGGCTTCTCTCCTGTATGAATTCTCAGATGTCTATAAAGGTCTGATCGAAAAGTAAAACATTTCCCACATTTTGAACATGAAAACGGCTTCTCGCCTGTGTGAATTCGCAGATGTGCAACAACATTTGATTGAAAAGTAAAACATTTCCCACATTCTGAACATGGAAATGGTTTGTTCTTCTTTGGTTTAACAGACTGAAGTGAATGAGTAGATGGGACTAGTATAACAGGTTCAGATGCCAGATCTTTGCTGTGAGGGGCTGGGGGTATATCTGGGGGAATAGAAGGTTCTTCATATGTATCTTGTGTGATCTGACCATCTGCTGTAATATCTGGAGATATCTGATGTCCCTCTGATCTCCGGGTACACTCATCTGCCAAGAAGAATCACATCTTAGTGTTATTATACTTGATAACCTTGTATTCTGTATAGTAAGTCTGATGCACAACATCCTGAAAAGCAACTATAGGCTGAGAATGAGAGCAGGATATGACATCATGGAACCTTCCCAGCAACCTGACCTCCCTCCCATCTAATGTCATCCGGCCCTCCCTCATCCACAGCTATATATCACCAGCACTGATGTCATCCGGCCCTCCCTCATCCACAGCTATATATCACCAGCACTGATGACATCCGGCCCTCCCTCATCCACAGCTATATATCACCAGCACTGATGACAATACAAAGGAGCCGATATTCTAATCACCACACAGCTGATCCCGGGCGGTTTATTTCTGCGATGACATATCTATATGAGGGCTTGTTTTTTGTGGGACAAGTTGTACTTTTTATGGCACCATTGTGGCACACACAGGACTTTTATATTGGTTTCTTTTCTATTAACAAAATACAACAATTCTGACAGTTTTAATAATAATGTATTTAGTGCTAGGATGACTATTAATTAGACTATGATGTAATAATCGCTGTTATAGCATGTAACAGTTGTCTAAATAACAAAGTGATAATATAGTTGTTACAGTTATGTAGATATCGTTCTCCAGCGGGGAGAGTGCCGGATATGCTAATGGTGTTCTGCTGATTTTCTTACCGTGAGTCACTGGTGACAGAAGGGGTTAAGGATCTACCTGCCCCTAAACTTAGGACGGAAAACTCTCCGGATGGCGATGCATGTAAGGTAGAAGTATATATACCTCAAGCCCTTGTTGTAGTTCCTGTACTTTAGCCGTATCTCCAAATCCCTATTCTGATAGTTGTCACTACTACAACCGCCTATTCACGTTCTTGCATGCTGTCAGTTCAAACTTCAAGTGACGTCACTCCTTTGTCTGTATGGGTGCTCGTGTAGGACACAAAGATCCAACGCGTTTAACCGTTTACGATCACCTTCGTCAGGAAAGTGTCCCAATCCTATGCACCTTCCCAATCTGAGCCCAGCCCCCTATCCCTGCCTATTTGGACAACCTGCCCTAAGGGTCCTTTTACACAGAGCGATAATATTCAGAATCAGGCAGATTCCACAGATTATCGCTCCACCTAATAAAAACAACAATCAGCCGAAGAAACGATTATCAGCTGATTGTGTCTTCAAATCCAGACTAAAAATCATCGGTCGGTTTCAGAAGTGACAGGCCGCTCAGCCAATCACTGGCCGAGACGGGACAGCGCCGCAGACAGTGATTGGCTGAACTGAACGGCCTGTCACTTCAGAGACCAACTCAGAAGCTCCAGAGGCGGCTGCGGGGAGAAGCTAGAAGAACAACAGGGAGCATGGACAGATTGCGTGTGTGTGTTTGTATATATATATATATATATATATATATATATATATATATATATATATATACACACACACACATACAGCCCTTGCTGCACGATTATCTAGCCATGTAATAGGCTCAGTAAGTCTATCTGGCAGATCAGCGCTAGCTTACCCGGAATATCAGCCACTTAATACGGCCCTAAGTATCAGGCCCAATTAGTGCAAGGAGGGGAGATGAAACCAGTCAGGTGAAGGCAAAGGGCCACAACAAATGCAGGAGAACCACAAGTCCCAGCAATAAGAACTAGGAAGGCTAGACAGAGGACAAATTCCATCATGCCAGGAGGTCCCGGAAAACACAAAATCACCATCCAGAAGTAACACAAGTCCAGAAAAAACAATCGAAGGGAAATATCAAGAGCAAAAATTTACACGAGATCACATCAAATCCAAAAAGTCATCAATACAGATGAAAAGGGTCAAACACCAAACAGAACCCATACGATTACGTTTATCCCCTAACAGAAGACGTATTGTGGTCATCCAGGGGTTAAGGTTTATCTCCAGTACAATAACCTGTAGTAATGTCGTCTGGAGGAATAATCTTCCTGATAACATCCCCCCCCCCCCACACTTAATGTCAGAGATAAAATGCTGAGACCCCCGACCTCCTCTCAGGACACAATGATGTCTAATTCTGGAGCTGATCCTCCTCTCTGATGCTTCCCAGGAGGTTTATGTTACTGATGATCTGACACAAGGAGACGCCCCCAGTAGGTGCCACATATATACAGATCACATAGATCCCACACCCCAAATACCGACCCTATGTGTGACTGTTCTCTGCATTTAGTGGTGTCGAGGTGCCTTCCCAACGAAGGCCTACTGTTGTTGGCTGTCTCCTAATTGAGTTGGAGAATGGGTCCGGATCCCCTCTCCCACACCATGCACTTAGAATGAAGACACAGACAACGTATCTTGCAAACAAGTCTGGTGTGTCCTGCTATCTCTGAGAACCCACCTTTATTTATACAGGAAAAAACCAATGGATATGAATGTAAAATGCAAAGTCATACACTATGCAAGTCATCAACTTCAAAAGAACGGATAACTACAGATATGTTTTGACAGATATGGACATACAATAAGATTAAATGTTCAATTAAAAATTGTTTACATAAGGATGTTGATATTAAAAAATTGTTTACATAAGGATGTTGATATTAAAAAATTGTTTACATAAGGATGTTGATACATGAACATTTTGTTATCTGCTTACAAAAATGTGAATAATAAAATAACATTAATTATCTGCTAAAAACATATCTGTAGTTATCCGTTCTTTTGAAGTTGATGACTTGCATAGTGTATGACTTTGCATTTTACATTCATATCCATTGGTTTTTTCCTGTATAAATAAAGGTGGGTTCTCAGAGATGGGGGAACACACCAGACTTGTTTGCAAGATACGTTGTCTGTGTCTTCATTCTAAGTGCATGGTGTGGGAGAGGGGATCCGGACCCATTCTCCAACTCAATTAGGAGACAGCCAACAACAGTAGGCCTTCGTTGGGAAGGCACCTCGACATTATTGGCGCCCGAACAGGGACATTTGATCCCCAGGTTGCCAGGGTTTATATTCATCAAATGTCCTTAGTTGGTAATCTCGTGGAGCATCAGGATTATTAGGATCTATTGGTTCCTTAATAAATACCCTTCTCTCAATCACAGGGTGCAAAGCATCAGGATGAGGCTTGTGTGCCCCACATGCTAAGCAAGTGTCTTCCCAGTCTGGGTTTTGTTGACCACAGTTGAAACATACCCATCCCGGGGGTACGTGTACTGTTTTTGTGTAAGAAGGGGGGGATTTGGAGCTGAAGTAAGGCTCGGTCCCTTTTTGTTATCTCCCCTCTGGGTTATATCCCAGGTTCCCTCTTTCCAGTCATACATCCATTGTTGGTCCTTTGCCTGTTGAGATAGATCTTTCATATGGGTAACTGTCATTTCCCATCCATTATCAATTATTAATCCTTCCCTTGTTTCTTGGACTTTAGTCCAAGTATTGGGGTTAAAAACAGCATCGTGTTGGATGTTAAAATATTTCAACATTGCTTTTGCCCTTTTTGCTTGTTCTTTGCCATATCGGCAGGTCACTATGTGGGTTGCAGAAACCCCTTTTGATTCTGTTTGTCCCATTTTATATTACTTCGTGATCGTATAACAGGAGGCACCCAGAATAACCAACTGATGATTTTCTTTCTTGTGTCCTGTACACTTATGACCACGGATCACTACCAAAAGCTGGGACTTAGAATATTCCACGGTTCAGGGCTTCCTTTTCTAATGTTGAAATACACTCTTGCTGCTATGTAGATTGCAAAACAAGTTACCCCAAGTATACAGAGGACAGTAATTAGCATATTACAGATCTTTCCCTTGGAAACAACCAGACTACTGTCCAGCGTCCTTGTATAGTTAGGCTACTAGGCTCATTCCAAAGTGGTTTTAGCACTGGCACTGTTCCCACTGCACAACGCTCCGTGTTTATGAGGATCTGTGTGACAACCACGGCCGGGCCCTGAGTAACAGTTTTAGCCTGAATGAGCAATTCTTCGCCTACTATATACTATCCCTCACAAGTTAGGACAAACAAACATAGAACAGCCAACAACAGTAGGCCTTCGTTGGGAAGGCACCTCGACAGTGGTCACTACTCACCTGGGCGGTTATCTGTAGTGATGTCCTCCTTATACTGCTCATCACTGCTGTCATCTGGCTCTTCTTTCATTATCATATCTGTAGCATTAATATAGTTCATATCCTTCCCTGTAGTGATATCCTCCTTATACTGCTCATCACTGCTCACATCTGTCTCTGAAGCATTAATTTTGTTCCCATCTTCCCCCTGATTCATAAGATGTGAGAGAAATATTGTAAAAGTCATCAGACAGGAGGAGAAGTCAGGAGGGATGTACAGATCATAGGGAACATCTCCATCTACCTGATCCTGAGGGAGAAGAGGACGGGGACATCTCTCTGGTGCTGTTCTCTTACTGGATCTGACTGGAGGGAACACATACAGAGACTGAATTCATTCTTTCCATCCAGATAATACAGAGAGGAGGTGTGTATATAGTCCTGTCTATTACCTGCTGATGGGAGGGGCTGCTGATCCTCCAGCATCACATCCTTGTACTGATCCTTGTGTCCTTCTACATACTCCCACTCCTCCATGGAGAAATAGACCGCCACGTCCTGACACCTTATAGGAACCTGACACACACAATGATCACACAGTCATCCCCCCCACCCCTCCAGTGGTGTTACTGTATAATGTCCCAGCATTCCCAGCAGCCACAGTCTCACCTCTCCACTCAGCAGCTCCACCATCTTGTTGGTGACTTCTAGGATCTTCTCTTCCTCCATTTCCTCATGTATCAGGGGCCCCGGGATTGGGCTCAGGGTTCTTCCCCATCCTTCACACCCAGGGGCCCCACAGCGCCCACTAGAGGACTTCTTCACTACGGTGTAATCCTGTGTATGGAGAGACACATTACTATCACTCCATCCATTCCCAGAATCCCTCACCTCTCCAGTCCTATCCATCTGTTATTCCATAGATAAGAATGATGTCATGATGACATCACTCCCAGAATCCCTCACCTCTCCAGTCCTATCCATCTGTTATTCCATAGATAAGAATGATGTCATGATGACATCACTCCCAGAATCCCTCACCTCTCCAGTCCTATCCATCTGTTATTCCATAGATAAGAATGATGTCATGATGACATCACTCCCAGAATCCCTCACCTCTCCAGTCCTATCCATCTGTTATTCCATAGATAAGAATGATGTCATGATGACATCACTCCCAGAATCCCTCACCTCCCCAGTCCTATCCATCTGTTATTCCATAGATAAGAATGATGTCATGATGACATCACTCCCAGAATCCCTCACCTCTCCAGTCCTATCCATCTGTTATTCCATAGATAAGAATGATGTCATGATGACATCACTCCCAGAATCCCTCACCTCCCCAGTAAGCAGGAAGAGTATGTGTAGGGTAAGGGTTATTATCCTCTCCGCCATCTTGTTTTTGTCTCTCTGCATCCTTGACTGATGAAACAGGGAAGTTAATGGAGGATCCTGCATTTCAGTTACCTGGATGGAAAGATGTAACATAAAAAGATGTAATATAAAAACCACATAAATCCCATATAAAAGATACAACTATAGAAGATATAAGAGGAAACATTAGAGGAGATATCGGTGTAGATGAGGTTTTCTCTCCCGGATGGAACATGAGGTGAATATCTTATTGTCTCAGTTTCTCTATGGTTGAGGGTGAAACATGCCGCATCTCCACCTGATCGCTACAACCAGTCACCAGGGGGAGTTGCTGGGGTAAGGACAGAGGTTGTGTAGGGCTTAGTGTTACTAGGTAGGCGACTAGCTAAGAAACAACCAGAAGTCCTTTTCAGGATTATTAATCTTACAGTGCGACACAAAAAAAGAATGATATTACATACACTATACCAGTATTATAGGATCCTTCATGGCCAGTTTTAAAGGCTTATTGTGGGCCCAAGAGAGGCCAGTGTTAGGAACCATCTCTCTGAGGTCACCTTAACCAGGTGAGATGATACACTCTGTTTGATCAAAAACCTAATTTTTCAAAAAATCTTTTTTTTTATTGTTAGTACGTCGGGGGTGTTTAAGTCCTAGCACTTGCTGGTTGCTGTTACATTCTTCTGTTTTTGTCAGTATTATATGGTATACTGGTGCAGATAGTGGTCCAGTATACGGGCACTGGTATATAGTTGGTATACACGATTGTATTATAACACAGTTTGTGTTATTGGAGTACGCAGAAGGAATACTGGAATTAATCCACAACTACCCAAAAATGCTTTTTTTGTGTGTCAGAAAGGGATATCACTAGTCCTTAACAGCATCTGACTTACAGTATAGCAGGGATAGGGAACCTTCAGCCCTCCAGCAGTTGCAAAAGTACAACTCCCATCATGCCTGGACACACAAAGCTAAAGCATGATGGGAAATGTAGTTTTGCAGAAGCTGGAGGGCTGAAGGTTCCCCATCCCTGCAGTATAGTATAGCAGTATTAGACGTCTTCTCAGTCTGATCGTGGCCCAGTATACGGTTAGTACAGCTAATATAGCGGCCTGGGAGTCTTACATGCAGCCATACATGCTCCCCCTGTGCTATTCCGTTCCGTTTCCATCACTTTCTGAAACTCCTGAAAAAAATGCTTGAAGGGGTACTCCCGGCTAGAGGTGTTTTTGCTGTAAGGCCAGGGGGGGGGTGGGGGGTGGGGGGTTAGATATAGACGCCGCCGTCCACTTACCTTCCTGGTTCCGGGTCATGGATCGCGCCACCCTGTTCTCCCGTCCCGCTGGTCTGACGTGACGTCTCAAGGCAGCTCAGCCATTCAGTGGCGAGGCAGGTCCCCACTACGACCACCGAATGGCTGAGCTGCCTTGAAACGTCACTTGAGACCAGGAAGCGGTAGCGGGACGGGAGAACGGGGCGGCGCGATCCAGGACCCGGCGCTGGAATCAGGGAGGTAAGTGGACGGCGGCGTCTATATTCACCCCCTCCCTGGCCATACAGTAAAAAGTGCCCCAGCCTGGACAATTCTTTTGAGTCGCCTATTGACTTTAATGAGGTTTGAAACTCGATTGAGCATTTGAATTTTTTAGTAGCCGCTTATCTCTATCTGGTATGAAGTGAAACGTCCACATCTACATAATACATTGCTGATTTTTCAAGTTTTCCCATCTACACAGAATGGAGAGATGAGTAATATTTCCGGTTTGTAACTTCATCTGTGAGAGACAGAATCTATAGAACATTCCGGATAATCCCATTGTATGATATACATAATTCATTTACATTATACGGCATGAAATAAGGATTTGATCACCAACCAGCGAGAATTCTGCTCCTCACAGACCTGTTAGTTTTCTTTGCAGGGCTGAAGGTTTAAAGGGAATCTGTCAGCTCCCGGGCCTACCTGAGGTGTTGACAGTGTGCTGTAGCTGGCAGCCCCCAGTGAGCATGGTGCCTTTTTTGTAATTTCCAGTGCAGCGGATTATGTACAATCTTATGTCTCCTACTGTACTAAAGAGTCACAGAGCAGTTGTTGGTGCCACACTCTGGCCGCCTCCTCCTTCCTCTTCATGAATTATCACTGCTGCCCGGCCTCCTGCTCGCTCAGCTGTCAGATTGCAGATCAGTCCTCTGTAGGCAGTTTATGTCTGAAAGAAACACTTAGGTATAATTGAATCTCTTCTCTCTAATGTGTAGGAGCTGTGGTCTAGGGGTAACTCACCTAGGAGTGGATTGAGAACACAGAAAGACTATGTTCACACACTGTTGAAATTGAGCAAGTGGCCATCATTTAATGGCAAATATTGGACGTTGTTTTAACAGTAATTATTTACTATTAAATGACGGCCATCCACTCAATTTCAACAGTGTGTGAACATAACCTTTATGTTTTTTCAATCCACTTCTGGATTTAGTTGCAAATTACTGACCAAAATACTGTCTGTGAACATAGCCTTAAAAATGATACAATAATGAGGGGAAAAAAGAAATTTTTTAAATTTCCATCAGGGTATTAGAACCAGAGCAGGAGGCCGGGCAACATTGATTATTCATGAAGAGGGAGGAGGATGCATACCAGAGTGTGGCACCAACAACTGCTCTGTGACTCTTTAGTACAGTAGGAGACATAAGATTGTACATAATCCGCTACACGGAAAATTACCAAAAAGGCACCATGCTCACTGGGGGCTGCCAACTACAGCACACTGTCAGCACCTTAGGTAGGGCCCAGGAGCTGACAGATTCCCTTTAATGTCGACCATAGATATTAGATGATGGAGAATTCAATCAACTACTACTCGCTCATCTCTAATCACTGACAACCTCATACACGGTAGATCCTGCATGGCTAGAGGCTTCAGAGGTTGTCTCAGTGGAGGGATTGGCCTCTGCCAGACACATCTGGGGTTTGTCTCATGGGAAATAAAGGGTCAGATAGGAATAAATCCAGCATGTTGTCTCCTTATCCCGACCAGCAGACTCCATAGCCCGACACATGTAATGTCTATGGTCGCTTTATCCACCATCTCCACCTTCCTCATTACACAAGTATCATCCATATAATAGTGTAGGATAAACCAAGACTGAGAGCAAGAACCTCACATCTACACATCATAGGGAACATCTCCATCTACCTGATCCTGATCCTGTGGGAGAAGAGGACGGGGACATCTCTCTGGTGCTGTTCTCTTACTGGATCTGACTGGAGGGAACACATACAGAGACTGAATTCATTCTTTCCATCCAGATAATAGAGAGAGGAGGTGTGTATATAGTCCTGTCTATTACCTGCTGATGGGAGGGGCTGCTGATCCTCCAGCATCACATCCTTGTACTGATCCTTGTGTCCTTCTACATACTCCCACTCCTCCATGGAGAAATAGACCGCCACGTCCTGACACCTTATAGGAACCTGACACACACAATGATCACACAGTCATCCCCCCCCACCCCTCCAGTGGTGTTACTGTATAATGTCCCAGCATTCCCAGCAGCCACAGTCTCACCTCTCCACTCAGCAGCTCCACCATCTTGTTGGTGACTTCTAGGATCTTCTCTTCCTCCATTTCCTCATGTATCAGGGGCCCCGGGATTGGGCTCAGGGTTCTTCCCCATCCTTCACACCCAGGGGCCCCACAGCGCCCACTAGAGGACTTCTTCACTACTGTGTAATCCTGTGTATGGAGAGACACATTACTATCACTCCATCCATTCCCAGAATCCCTCACCTCTCCAGTCCTATCCATCTGTTATTCCATAGATAAGAATGATGTCATGACGACATCACTCCCAGAATCCCTCACCTCTCCAGTCCTATCCATTTGTTATTCCATAGATAAGAATGATGTCATGATGACATCACTCCCAGAATCCCTCACCTCTCCAGTCCTATCCATCTGTTATTCCATAGATAAGAATGATGTCATGATAACATCACTCCCAGAATCCCTCACCTCTCCAGTCCTATCCATCTGTTATTCCATAGATAAGAATGATGTCATGATGACATCACTCCCAGAATCCCTCACCTCTCCAGTCCTATCCATTTGTTATTCCATAGATAAGAATGATGTCATGATGACATCACTCCCAGAATCCCTCACCTCTCCAGTCCTATCCATCTGTTATTCCATAGATAAGAATGATGTCATGATGACATCACTCCCAGAATCCCTCACCTCTCCAGTCCTATCCATCTGTTATTCCATAGATAAGAATGATGTCATGATGACATCACTCCCAGAATCCCTCACCTCCCCAGTCCTATCCATCTGTTATTCCATAGATAAGAATGATGTCATGATGACATCACTCTCAGAATCCCTCACCTCCCCAGTAAGCAGGAAGAGTATGTGTAGGGTGCGGGTTATTATCCTCTCCGCCATCTTGTCTCTGTTTCTCTCCATTGTTGATCGGTCAGTCGGGAAGGTTAAAACATGATCCAACATTGTAGAACGCTGAATAGGAGGAAGAAGAAACAATGTAAAAATCCCACAAAATTGCATGGAAAAAAAAACAAATACATTAAAGAAAGTACACTGACACAAAATTATATGGAGAAAATAATGAGAAGATATAAAAATGAATGTCCGTCCTCTACAGACGTCGAAAGCCTGAACCGTTTGACCCCAGATTTGGCTGCAGATACATTAGTACATGCAATCTATAGATTGCATGTTTTAAAGTAAACAAAAGTGTTAAAAAAAAAGTGTAATAAAAGTTTTTAAAGTATTAAAAAAAACCTTATAACCCAATAAAAATAATATATCTCCTTGCCCATTATAAATAAAAAAATTAATAAACAAACATATTATACATCGTAGTGTGAGGAAATGTCCTATTAAAATATAACATTATTGTTCCCGCACAGGTAACGGCGTAAATGGAAAAAAAACACTGGGTTTGCTGATTTTTTAAAATTTTATATCAGAATTTTTTTTTATAAAAAGCTATCAAAATTTTTCTGTTACACCAATATGATAACAAAACAAGAGATCATGGCGCAAAAAATGACCCCGACCAGCCCTGTAGGTGGAAAAATAAAAGTGGTATGGGACCCGGACATCCGTGCATCAATGGGCTCGGTTTTGAAGGAGTTAAAGCGTAACTGTCATTTTTCTGAAAACATTAAATATAAACAGTACAAGCGATTTTAAGAAACTCTGTAATAGGTTTTATGTACTAAAAAATTTTCCTTCTGTACTGAAAAAGCAATCTCCCAGCCTCCCCCCTCACATCAGATGAAGCAGGATTTCTGTCTCCATTATGTGGCTATGGAGAGGGGAGGGGCTGTTAGGAGTGAGTGAGCACGGAGCAGTCCTGCAGAGCACAACACCCTGCAATCTTCTCTCAGTAAGTTCATAGATAAGCACTGACCTTTCTGACACCTGAATTTAGCATTTTAGGTGCCCAGAGAGTCTACAAACAGCTGACCTTCATGTCACCTCTTCCTGCTCCCTCATCTCCCCCAGCCCCTCCCCCCTCCATAGGCTTACAATGGAGAGAACAGAGCCCGTCTTCACTGGCTTCTCTGTAATGAAGACGGGTTTGCCTGATAATGCACAGATAAGAAGTCAGGGGGGGAGGCTGGGAGATTGCTTCTTGAGTACAGAAAGAGGCTTTTTTGGCTTATGAAACCTATTACAGAGTTTCTTAAAATCGCTTATACTACTGATTTCTGCAATAAAAAAAAAAAAACATGACAGTTACTCTTTAAAAATGATAAAATTATTATTATAAAAAAAGCCGATAAAGGCGGGGCCACAGTCAATATTCCCTGTTCTGAGGAACTTGATGTAGTTAGAGACGCATTGTGTCAGGATGCCTGCTCTATCGATAACTGCAGGGTCATCAGTTTCCTCATGTCGTTGCTAGAAATTATTTTATCCAGAAATAACGTTTCTATGGGGTCCCCGGTGGCCCCAAGTATTGTGACTATTTGAATGTCACGATTTGAAGATAGATGGTTGGAAGGACATGAGCACAGTAGTCAGATATACACTTGGGTTAGATACGTCGATGACGTTTTACTATTATGGAAGGGGACTAGAGAACAACTTGATTCTTTTGTCACGTATCTGAATTGCGCTCATGAACTTATAGAATTTACTTGATGCTAATGTAGACAGTGTACAGTATCTGGATGATGAAATATCATTGGCACATGGTCAACTTGACAACAAATTGTTTACTAATAAAAATGACAGGAATAATTTACTACTTTGGTCGAGTTACCATGCGCCTATGATATTTAAAGGAATACCGAGGAGTCAGATGTTGCGGGTCAGACGCATCTGTAAGAAGGAAGAGGTATATGTAGAGCAGGGGTCCTCAACTGGTGGACTGCCGTCTGAACGCGGACCGCGGAGGCAAGCTGTCCGGACCCCGGCTGGAGCTCAGTATACCTGCATGTTCAACTGCGCTGCTCCACTTTGCACAGTAACTATGAGCGCTTGTAACGCAGCAGCAGCACTGACAGGGAGCTATCAGCTCCCTCCCTGTCAGTCACCCCTCACTGGCTCTAATGAGGTAGTTTGGAGTCTTCTAAGCCTGTATAATGGATACCCGTCACCATCCGTCTGGGTCTCTGCTATGAAGTTCCTTGGGTAGCTTTGCTGCATGGAAGGTGATTCTGGAAAACCTGGAGCCCAGGCCCACGAGTCTGAGGAGTCATTGCAAACAGTCCAGGATCCTCAGATTCAGGCTGGGTTCACACACAGTATATTTGAGGCTGTATTTGGTCCTCATGTCAGGTCCTCATAGCAACCAAAACCAGGAGTGGATTGAAAACACAGAAAGGATCTGTTCACACAATGTTGAAATTGAGTGGATGGCCGCCATATAACAGTAAATAACTTCCATTATTTCAATATAACAGCCGTTGTTTTAAAATAACAACAAATATTTGCCATTAAATGGCGGCCATCCACTCAATTACAACATTATGTGAACAGAGCCTTTCTGTGTTTTCAATCCACTCCTTGTTTTGGTTGCTATACAGCCTCAAACATACAGCCTCAAATATACGTAGTGTGAACCCAGCCTCAGTCGGAATTTCTGCAGATATGACCGCGTCCATCTTATTTGGCGGGATTTTGTTAATCAGCCAACCCAATATATGGGCAGGTGACATGGAGGAGTAGGGCCAGGGCGCCGGGACTTATGGATGAGTAGGGACAGGGCGCCGGGACTTATGGATGAGTAGGGCCAGGGCGCCGGGACTTATGGATGAGTAGGGACAGGGCGCCGGGACTTATGGATGAGTAGGGACAGGGCGCCGGGACTTATGGATGAGTAGGGACAGGGCGCCGGGACTTATGGATGAGTAGGGACAGGGCGCCGGGACTTATGGATGAGTAGGGACAGGGCGCCGGGACTTATGGATGAGTAGGGACAGGGCGCCGGGACTTATGGATGAGTAGGGACAGGGCGCCGGGACTTATGGATGAGTAGGGACAGGGCGCCGGGACTTATGGATGAGTAGGGACAGGGCGCCGGGACTTATGGATGAGTAGTGACAGGGCGCCGGGACTTATGGATGAGTAGTGACAGGGCGCCGGGACTTATGGATGAGTAGGGACAGGGCGCCGGGACTTATGGATGAGTAGGGACAGGGCGCCGGGACTTATGGATGGACAGCCAGAGCAGTTTTTAGTTTATTTCTACTGTGTATAAGATACATAAGCAGTGCAGAACATGTGGGGTATATAGTGGTATACAGGGGTACATAGTGGTATACAGGGGTACATAGTGGTATACAGGGGTACATAGTGGTATACAGTGTATATAGGGCTCCTGGCGAGGGCATAGATTGTCTCCGGCACCATAGTAACCATGAAGCACTTTGCCCCTTCCCCCTCCTCATACTCTGTAAGCCGTACCAGCAGGACCCTCACTCCTCATGGATGGATAATCTCATGTATATCACTGTAATGTCTGATTTATCCCCCCAGGATTGTACAGTGCTGCGGAATATGTTGGCGCTATATAGATAACTATTATTATTACTGTTGGCCCCTTATGTCTGTCAGTAGGGACGCTCCATGGCTGATCCCTACTGCTCCCCACCCTCCTCTGTACTCACCTGTATGATATATATATAATTTGATGGGTCAGCTGCTCAAAGTAGAAACCATGGAGGATCAGCTGATCTTTCTTCCATTCATCCCCTAATAAGTTACATAAAGTCATATATATACTGTACCTCCACCTGCAGAGCTGTACAGGAGCCGTGCGCTTCCGGTAGATACTATTTCCAAGTGAATCTATGTACCCTTGATGACGTCACGCTCATGTGACTTGTGTGGGAGGAGCTTCCTGGGTAGTGAGGAAGCAGCCGGTCAGAGTCAGTCAGGACTGTCTTACTGCAGGGTTTGTCCGTTTCCCGCGCTTTCTGTGAGGTAGAAGATGACAGTAATGGCCGTGTGAGGAGTTTCTGGACATTGGAATTGATAAACTGGACAGATTCACTTGGATTTAGACTACAAGGACCTGCCATGATGTCACAGTCATGTGATCAGTCACATGGAGGAGTCACATGATCAGGGGCTGCTGCTCAGTGTATGCAGGACTCTGCTGTGCTGGATGAGCTGAAGTGATGTGTGTGCAGCAGAGCTGTGTGTGTGTGTTTGATGTGTGTGGAGCAGAGCTGGTGTATGTGTGTGTTATATATGCCTGCAGCAGAGCCCTGTGTGTAATGTACATGTAGCTGAGCTGTATATATGTGTAATGTACATGTAGCTGAGCTGTATATGTGTGTAATGTACATGTAGCTGAGCTGTATATGTGTAATGTACATGTAGCTGAGCTGTATATGTGTAATGTACATGTAGCTGAGCTGTATATGTGTAATGTACATGTAGCTGAGCTATATATGTGTGTAATGTACATGTAGCTGAGCTGTATATGTGTGTAATGTACATGTAGCTGAGCTGTATATGTGTGTAATGTACATGTAGCTGAGCTGTATATGTGTGTAATGTACATGTAGCTGAGCTGTATATGTGTGTAATGTACATGTAGCTGAGCTGTATATGTGTGTAATGTACATGTAGCTGAGCTGTATATGTGTAATGTACATGTAGCTGAGCTGTATATGTGTAATGTACATGTAGCTGAGCTGTATATGTGTAATGTACATGTAGCTGAGCTGTATATGTGTAATGTACATGTAGCTGAGCTGTATATGTGTAATGTACATGTAGCTGAGCTGTATATGTGTAATGTACATGTAGCTGAGCTGTATATGTGTAATGTACATGTAGCTGAGTGGTATATGTGTGTAATGTACATGTAGCTGAGCTGTATATGTGTGTAATGTACATGTAGCTGAGCTGTATATGTGTGTAATGTACATGTAGCTGAGCTGTATATGTGTGTAATGTACATGTAGCTGAGCTGTATGTGTGCGGTACCCACATGATAACGATTTCACCTTTTATTCTCCAACATGAGACATGTTCTCCAGATTGAATTATTCCCTGGCTCCTACAATCAGCAGATATATCATCCTGCCCCCTATGTGTGGCTACATCGAGGTCTCAGCGTATCTGTCCCCCACATCCCCTTGGGTATAATTTGCTCCATCCTCTTTACATATATCAACAGAGATCAGCGCCCACGTACACACAAGGATCAGCGCTCACGTACACACAGGGATCCGCGCTCACGTACACACAGGGATCCGCGCTCACGTACACACAGGGATCAGCGCTCATGTACATGCAGCCTTTAGGCTAAGGCCCCTATTACATGGGATGATCATTGTGCAAATTATAGTTATATCGTTTGCATGTAAAGAAAAATTGTTTTTTTTTTTTGTTTTTTTTTGTAAATCTGAATTTTATTAGAGTTTTTAATACACAGAGAAAAGTAACAAACACCGGATATAGCCCCGGGAAGAGGTATACAGCGCATACAGAGAATAATCAAATCAACCTGCTCTGTGTCGGGGGCTAAGGAGCTATAGAACAGTGTCCTACACTCAGAGTTCGTCAGTTGCGGCGGGGCCGTGGGTGAGTAAATGTGGCGGGGATCACCAACAGTCAATGGGCCGCGACCCTGAAGTCCATGCTGCTCCCTACTAGCAACGCAGGGTACACCGGTAGCCTGTAGAAATAACTATGAACCTAGGTGACTCAGTAAAAATGCAAACCTATACAGGTGCGGAGGCAGATTAACGCATAGGCCTGATGTGGAGGAAACCCCCGGCAACTGTGCAGGGAAATGCAGAATGGCAAGGCCCTCTCAGGGTCACTAAAAAACAGACGGGGGGTAGATAAAGGTAAAATAGAGGCAAGAGTGGAAGTGTGCCCGGCAGCAGGCAAAGACAGCAGTGGAGACGAGAAGAGGAAAGAAAAGGAAGAACCACCGTCAGAAGAGCATCCCCTGAGAAGTAAAGCATGATATCCATGAGGTGGGCAAGGCGCTTTCCGATCCGCCGAAAGCGACCACAGGGCAATTCAGCCAGTTGGCGAGTAGTGGCCCATTTCTATAGGTCACCCAGGCCATCCATGTTTTCTCAACCTTGCTTCCCCGATCATGTTCCTCTGCTGTCAACGTTTCCATCCGATAGAGGAAGTTCATTTCGGCGACCCACTCAGAAATGGATTGGGGGGGGGGGGGCTCGTCGACTTCCAATGCCTAGGAATGACCATGACCATGACTCATGCAGCCATAAGAAAGTGGCGTAGCAGACCTTTTTTGGCGACAGAGGAAGGACCGGGGAGCAGAGAGAAGAGCGAGTCCAGGGGAAGGAGTGATAGCCTTGTCCGTAACCTGTGTATATGGTAAAGACAGCATCCCAAAACGACTTCAGCACAGGGCAGCCCCACCAAATATAAAGCTTCGAGCCAACCTCCCTCCCGCAATGCCAGCACAGGTCCGAAACCTTAGGAAAACATTGGCGTAACAGTTGGGGGCATCTGTACCACAGGGTCAGAATCTTGAAGTTCTTGTCCTGCGCATGACATGCCATAGACATTTTATGCGTCAGGGTGTATATTTTTAGCTTGTCAAGAGTCCGAAAAAGCCACGCCAAGCTCCTTCTCCCATGCCTGTATGTAGGACAGCTCAGCGTCCGCATCTGCCTGTAAAAGTAAGCGGTAGAGCTGTGAAATGGTCTTAGTAGAAGGAGAGGACTCCATCAGGAGGAACTCTAAGTCAGTCAGAGTGGACACGAGGATACCCTGCGGGAATTTTTTACGCAGGAAAGCTTTCAGTTGACTATACTCCAGCCACGACAGGGTCCCCTCCGGGCAGGCCGCCTGAAGATCAGCAAAGGAGGGAGTGCAGAGCTAGTCCCACCCAGCCGGACACTGCAGTCCAATGGGGGAGAGCTCTCTCTCTATCCTGACCCATTGTTTGCTCCTGTAGTTGTGAAGCCAATCCACAAGTCTCAGAAGAACCGAGGCCTTGTACTACAGGGAAAAGTCAGGGAGACCCGCTCCGCCGCTCAACTTGGGCCTTATTGACCCCCACACAAACTTTCTTAGCAAGGTCTGAAGTTCCTTGAAGAACGTGACCGGCACGGGTATAGGGAGTGCCTGAAATATGTATAAAAAACATGGCAGAATGTCCATTTTGATATCATGTATTCTGCCAAACCAGGAAAGGAGCGGTCTGTTGTACGTGCTGAGTTCTGTTTTTGTGCGAGCCAACAAGGTGGAATAATTTAAGGAGAACAATGTGGAAAACTCAGCCGAGATCCACACTCCCAAATACATGATGACCGGGGATTGCCACCGAAACGAGAAGGAGGCCTTCAATTGTGAGACCAGGGTGGCCGGTAGAGAGATGTTTAGCACATCGGTTTTATTATAGTTAGCTTTAAAATTGCTCACCTGTCCATACCGTTCAAACTCTTTAAGAATAGCGGGGAAGGAGACCCTGGGGTTGGTTACATAAAGCATGAAGTCATCCGCATAGAGAGCATTTTTATAGTGGGAACGCCTGAGTTGGAGTGCCGTTATGTCCAGGGAGGCACGTAGAGCCACCGCTAGGTGCTCCATTACTAAGGCATAGAGCATCGGCGACAGGGGGAATCCCTGTCGCGTGCCGTTAGCCACGGGGAGGGATGAGGAAAGCACCCCGTTGACTCGCAACCTGGCCGTAGGGTTGCTGTATAGCGCTGCTATCCTCTCCCGCATCCCGCCCCCAAGTCCAATCTGCCGCAGGGTAGAATGCAGAAAGTTCCAGTGCACCCTGTCGAAAGCTTTTTCAGCGTCAACCGATATCAGGCACGCGGGTGCACCAGACCTCCTTGCATGGGACACCAAGAGCAGAGTTTTGTTCAGATTGTCCCTGGCTTCTCTGTGGGGAACAAAACCCACCTGGTCTGTGTGGATAATACCTGGCAGGGAAGGACCCAGTCTGTTGGCTACAAATTTAGAGAAGAGTTTAATATCTGTGTTAATGAGCGAAATAGGCCGATAATTTGCACATACAGATGGGTCCTTCCCCGGCTTGGGGATCACCACAATTGTAGCCTTGAAGGACTGTGGGGAAAAGGGGCACGAAGAGGAGACCGCGTTGAAGACTCGTGTCAGGAAGGGAGCCAACTGGGGGGAGAAAAGCTTGTCCTGAAAAGCGTGTCCTGAATATACTGGTCGACCGTAGTGAGGAAGGTGTCGGGAGCCATGTCTGCTAACGGGCCCTTTAGGTTGTTTAGTGTGTGGTAATAGTCCCTGAAAACATCTGCAATCTCCCAACGATGTGGCGCGTCCCCCGGAAAGACGAGGTGATCGAGGGAACAAAAGTTTGAGTCATGCGGGGGTGTAAGAATTTTGCTACCGAGGCTCCACTTTTGTGCTGTTTGGTTCTCTCTCTGAACCTAGCATATTTTTGATCAAGGAGAGTTTGTAATTGACCCCTCAGCCCAAAGAGGGAGTCCAGCACCGTCTGATCAGATGATCGTTTATGGGATGTTTGTGCAACATGGATGTCAGAAAGCAATCATTGAGATCTTGGCGGCATTTGCTTTTTTAAGCGGGACCCGTGGCGTATCAAGGCCCCTCGAAGTAAGCACTTTAACGCTTCCCACCGCACGGACAAGGAAGTATTGTCCGCGGAGTGGTCAGCCAGAAAATGCGTGATGGATTGTTTAAGGTCGGCTCGACAGGCCACGTCCCGCAGGAGGTTAGGATTAAGCCCCCAGCTCCATTCGCGGGGCGAGGAGTCAGGGAGCGTCAGTGTCAAAGTAACTAATGGGTGGTCGGCGCACGTCATGGGATCTATGCTTGCCCAGGGGGTGCCAGGAGAGCAAGTGGTGGTCGATCAAAAAGAGATCGATCCTGCTATATGAATTGTGGACCGAAGAGTAAAAGGTGTAGTCTCTTATCCCGGGATGGAGGACCCTCCACACGTCCACCTATCTGCTGTCGAAGAGAAGCTTTTTAAGGGAACGGGATTGTGAAGGGGAGAGAGACGACCTGCCCGAGGAGGAGTCTGCTGCTTTGTCAAGAACCAGCGGTGACTAGGAGCCCCTCCGCGAAGTCCTGTAGAGCGTCCAGATAAAGCAGTCCGGCCTGTGCCTGGTTGCAGTTAGGAAAGTAAAAGTTAGCTATGGTATAAATATGCTCAGCAATTTTGGCTTTTTAAAAAAAATAACGACCCCCAAGGTCCACCACCGTGTCAAGCATTGTTAACGTCAGAGACTTGTGAATAGCAATGCTAACACCCTTTGTTTTAGCATAGGGGTTAGTACTATGGTGCCATTGTGTATAGTATCTAGTGGGCATGGTGGAAATATGCCCTGTCCTGAAATGGGTCTCTTGCAACAAAAGGACATGTGTTCTTTGTTTGTGCATATGGTAGAGCAGCTGTGATCGCCGCTCTGGCTTGTTAAAGCCCCGGATATTCAGCGTAGTGAACTGTAGGGATGCCATCTGGGCGGGATGCCTTCAGACATGGAAGAAGAGAAGAGTAGAAAGGACAAACAAAGAAGAGGAGGAAGAATGAGAAATAACATAGAAGAGAGACTGTGTGGACAATCAAACAGCAACTCTAGAAACAGGACAGAACCAAAGAAGAACTGTCCGCCTCAGCCCTCTAAGGACAGAGCTTAGAACAATACAACCGTGCCTAAATCACACAGTCTCTAATTAGGGGGTGACTGGAGATAGGCCAAGAACTATTGCTATAACTCCAGTCATCCTTTTGTTCATGTGGCAACGACCACCAGAGGTGTAATTAAAAGCAACGGTGGATAAAACAAACTTCCCCTAGTCCCAACATCATTGAACATTATATAATCAGACAAACCCCAGGTTTCTTAATGCAGACGACTACTTGGGGTAGGGGGGCAGGTGCAAGGGGGGAGAGGCTAATGCCTGAGGGAGGGGAGGTGGAGGAATGAGACGGAAGGAGGGAGGGAAATGAAGAGGGAGAGAGGGAAGGAAGATGGAGGGAGGGGGAGAGGGAGAGAGGAAGGGAGGGAGGGGGGAGGGAGAAGTCCAAGGCAGGTAACCCAGTAAGCACTGTTATAAAATATACCCCTGATGACAAGGTACATATTACAAAAACTTTCGCCTGGTTAGCGAGACTACGCGCAGGCGCAGGTTGGTCCCCCACTTTCTCGCTGCGGGGTATAATATGCTGTAAGCAGAACAAATAGTTAAACTAAGAGGAAATAAAATGAAATAAACTGAGTGACCAAATTTGTATAAACAATACAAAGACCGAGAACATTAGACAGTAACAGGGTTCCTGAGACTGTAGGCTTTGACCAGAACACGAAAACTCCATCTTAGGGGGAACATCACACACGAGCAATATGAGTAAGGCAAAGGTGAGACATTGCTACGTGTCAGCTGGCTACAGCCAGTCCCTTAAGATTCGGAACGGAGGTGATTAGGCTCACGTCGGTGGCGTCTGCGGGAGCGGGATGGTCTGAAAGCAGCGTCCAGACCTCTCGAAGCCCTTGGCTGAAAAGGAAGCAGGGATGGCCAATCTGTAATGGGGACCGTCGGGAGATCCAGGGCATCCACAAGCGCCGGTAAGTCAGCTGGGGAGCGTAGGTAGTGTAATCTGTTACCCGGACGGACCTGGAGCTGAAAGGGGTAGCCCCATGAATACAGGATGCTCTTTTCTCTTAGGAGGCCCAAGAGGGGCCGTAGGGCTCGTCTCTTTGCAAGGCTGACACAAGACAGGTCCGTGAGCAGCTGAATCTGTCGGCATCTCGGGCCCTCTTCATGATTTCCTCCTTTTCTTGGAAAAAGTGTATCCTGCACACCACATCTCTGAGCCGGGCAGGGTCAGAGCTAGGCAGGCCCAGGGTCCTGTGGGCTCTGTCTATATTGATGGGGTCAGTGGGGGGCTTTTGTAACAGCATAGTGAATATACCCAACAGAGTGGGCATCAGGTCTGGTTGTTTAACTGCCTCAGGTATGCCCCACACACGAATGTTATTTCGGCGGTTCCTATTCTCAGCGTCGTCCGCCATGTCAACCAGGTGCTGGATCTGTTGGGAATGCTGATCTAGCTGTTGCTGTTGTGATAGTTGCACATCTCTCAGTTCAGAGGCTTGTTCCAGGTTCTGCACTGTAGATGTAAGGGAAACCAGGTTTGACTTCAGGGACCTGATCTCTGCCTTGCAGACAGCCTCCACCCTAGTGATATACCCCTCCATATCCTGTTTGGTGGGCATGGCCGCCATCTGGGACTGCAAAGCCTGGATATCTGCACCAGGCATGCTAGCGGGGCCCCCGAGGAAGTCTCCTGTCAGTACCTGTGTCCCTGGATCTCTGAGGAATGGAGGGAAGTCCTGGGACAGACACGCTGCTGTGCGTGTGGCCGCCTGTGGTGTCTAAGGGGCCGTCTGCGAGCTGCGGGTCGCCATCTTGTGCTGCGCAGGACAGGAGCTGGAAGGTGCGGCCGCAGGGGAGAAGCTGCTGATGCCACTCCTAGTGCGTCCCGGGGTCGGCTCTGCAAGCGGAGGGGACTGCGGGGGAGCATCAAGGTCTCTGGTGGCTGCTGTAAGACACTGTCGGGCGCGGAGGAGACCGGAGGTAATACGGAGCCTCTACTCGGTGCTGCTACTAATAATTGTTTTGTGTAAATGCAGCAACGAGAAATCGTTCATTGTTCGTTTGATGCAGACACCAAAATCATCACTAATCGTTCAGTGTAATTCCACATCGTTCCTTGATTTGCCAGGATCAGGTGGAGTAAACAAACGTAGTCTCCATCATAACTAACGACGATCGTTCTGTGTAATAAGGTGAACGATTTCAGGTTAACGATAAACGATCTTGTTTACAATCGATTATCGTTAAAAATCGCTTTATCTAAAAGGACCCTGAGAGAGTGAGAGAGAGCCGGCTGTACAGTCTTTATTATGGTAATGGAGGTGTATATACTTTAATGTCCGATATTCAATGCAAAAATATTTCCTTCTTAGACAAGAGACATTTGTTCTGAGTAAAACATTTCCCACATTCTGTGCATGAAAATGGCTTTTCCTCTGATGAAGCTTTTTTGACGTTTAACAAGATTAAACATTTCTAAAATCATGGCATGATTTGGCATGATGGCATGGCATGAACCATGGCAGCGGCTTTCCTCCTATGGGAGCTTCTATGTTCCTCAAGGTTTGATTGGTTTGTAAAACCTTCTCCATATTCTGGACATGGAATTAGCTTCTCCCTTTTGTGAATTTCTTCATGTTCAACAAAATGTGATTTCTTAGTAAAACCTTTCCCGCATTCTGAGCATGAATATGGCATTTCCCTTCCGTGAATTCTCAGATGTTGAACAAGACTGGATTTAGTTTTAAAACATTTCCCACATTCTGCACATGAAAATGGCTTCTCCACAGAGTGCAGTGTTATATGTTTAGAAAGATTTGAAGATATTCTAAAACATTTCCCACACTTTCAACATGAAAATGGCTTCTCCCCAATGTGTGTTTTTTGATGAGCAGTAAGAGATGCTTTAATGGCAAAACATTTCCCACATTCCGAGCATAAAAAGGGCTTCTCCCCTGTGTGAGTATTAAGATGTTGAAGGAGGTATGATTTGGAAATAAAACTTTTCCCACATTCTGTACATGAAAATGGCTTCTTCGCACAGTGCAGTGTTATATGTTTAGAAAGATTTGAAGATATTCTAAAACATTTCCCACACTTTCAACATGAAAATGGCTTCTCCCCAATGTGTGTTTTTTGATGAGCAGTAAGAGATGCTTTAATGGCAAAACATTTCCCACATTCCGAGCATAAAAAGGGCTTCTCCCCTGTGTGAGTATTAAGATGTTGAAGGAGGTATGATTTGGAAATAAAACTTTTCCCACATTCTGTACATGAAAATGGCTTCTTCGCACAGTGCAGTGTTATATGTTTAGAAAGATTTGAAGATATTCTAAAACATTTCCCACACTTTAAACATGAAAATAGCTTCTCCCCAATGTGTGATTTTTGATGAGCAGCAAGAGATGCTTTAATGGCAAAACATTTCCCACATTCCGAGCATAAAAAGGGCTTCTCCCCTGTGTGAGTATTAAGATGTTGAAGGAGGTATGATTTGGAAGTAAAACTTTTCCCACATTCTGAACATGAAATTAGTGGCTTCCCTGTGTGACTTTTGAGATGACTAATAAGACCATTTTTTCGAGAAAAACATTTCCTACATACAGGGCATGACAACTGTTCCTCTCCTATATGAGTATTTTGATGCTTAACAAGATGTGCTTTCTGGGTAAAACATTTCCCACATTTTGAGCATGAAAATGGCTTCTGCCCTGTGTGAATTTTTAGATGTACAAGAAGATGTGTTTTCTGACTAAAACATTTCCCACAGTCTGAACATAAGAACGGCTTTTCACCTGTGTGAAATCTCAGATGTTCAACAAGATTTGATTGAAGAGGAAAACATTTCCCACATTCTGAACACGAAAATGGCTCATTCTTCTTTGGCTTTACAGACTGAATTGAATCAGTAGATGGGACTTGGATAACAGGAACAGATGAGAGATCTTCGCTGTGAGGGGCTGGAGGTAGATCTGGGGTAATAGAAGGTTCTTCATATGTATCTTGTGTGATCTGACCATCTGCTGTAATATCTGGAGATATTTGATGTCCCTCTGATCTCCGGGGACACTCAGCTGCCAAGAAGAATCACATCTTAGTGTTACTATACAGAATACAAGGTTATCAAGTATAATAAGTCTGATGCACAACATCCTGAAGAGCAACTATAGGCTGAGAATGAGAGCAGGATATGACATCATGGAACCTTCCCAGCAACCTGACCTCCCTCCCATCTGATGTCATCCGGCCCTCCCTCATCCACAGCTATATATCACCAGCACTGATGTCATCCGGCCCTCCCTCACCCACAGCTATATATCACCAGCACTGATGTCATCCAGCCCTCCCTCATCCACAGCTATATATCACCAGCACTGATGTCATCCGGCCCTCCCTCATCCACAGCTTTATATCACCAGCACTGATGTCATCCGGCCCTCCCTAATCCACAGCTTTATATCACCAGCACCGATGACAATATAAAGGAGCTGATATTCTAATCACTACACAGCTGATCCCGGGGGTTTAATTCTTTGCTGATCTATGTGAGGGCTTGTTTTTTGTGGGACAAGTTGTACTTTTTATGGCGCCATTGTGGGACACACAGGACTTTTATATTTCTTTCTATTCTATTAACAAAATACAACAATTTTGACAGTTTTAATAATAATTTATTTAGCCCTAGGATGACTATTGGTTAGACTATGATGTAATAATCCAGTCTAAACATTGTGTCTTCTACTCCAACCTAAAAGTCACCGGACAGTTTCCAAAGTGACAGGCCTCTCAGCCAATCACAGTGATTGGCTGAAGTGAACAGCCTGTCACTTCAGAGACCAACTCAGAAGCTTTGGAAGCGGCTGCGGGGAGAAGCTAGAAGAACACCAGGGAGCGTGGACAGGTAGATATAGGGTACAAACCCACTTGCCGGATCCACAGCGAGTCCTCTTGCTACGTATTTGCAGCGAGATTCGCTGCGGATCCCGGCCGTATTCTTTCAATGGCAGACAAAATCGCAGCAGGGATGTACAGGGTTTGTCCCCAGCCCGCCCTGTTAACCCCCTGGCCGCCGGAGCATATACTTTACCTGATCCCGGCTCCGGCTTGCTTCGGCCGTTCCTGGTGTCTTCAGCAAGCCGGAGCCGGGATCAGGTAAAGTATATGCTCGCTCCAGCCACCCTCCCGCAGCCCCGGCCGCCCTACCTCCTCCCACCCCCACAGCCCCGGCCGCCCGATCGCTCCCCCGCAGCCCCGGCCGCCCTACCTCCGCGATCGGGCGGCCGGGGGTGGGAGGAGGTAGGGCGCCGTGGCTGCGGTGGAGCTATCGGGGGGGGGGGGGGGGTCGATCAGGCGGCCGGGGCTGCGGGCAGGCGGCTGGAGCGAGCATATACTTTACCTGATCCCGGCTCCGGCTTGCTTCGGCCGTTCCCGGTGTCTTCAGCGAGCCGGGATCAGGTAAAGTATATGCTCGCTCCAGCCACCCTCCCGCAGCCCCGGCCGCCCTACCTCCTCCCAACCCCGCAGCCCCGGCCGCCCGATCACTCCCCCGCAGCCCCGGCCGCCCTACCTCCGCGAGGGAACTCGCTGTGGATCCGGCAAGTGGGTTTGTACCCATAATATATATATTTTTCCCTTTCTGCACGATTATCGAGTAAGCAAGTACACTCGCTTACCCGGAATATCAGCCATGTAATACGGCCCTGAGCAGGGCCGCCGATAGGGCAGTACAAGTGGTACTGCCGTATGGGGCCCGGACCCTAAGAGACACAGGGGGGGGCCCGGCGGGCCCGCCGGCCGCCGCCCCCCACCGCTACGCTAGGGGGGCCCGCACGGCCCCCCTTGCCACCTGTTTCTGAGCATCCTGAGAAGCTGCGGCCGCGCAGCTTCTCCGGATGCATTGATCGCTTTGATGTTCCGCCCGCACATTGAGCGGGCGGAACATTGAAGCGATCAGAATACAGGAGCAGGACCTGTCAGCGTCCTCCTCCTGTATTCTCTCCCATAGGCTGCCGGCACTTCATACCAGCAGCCTATGGGAGGCCGGGACGTGACCTCTCCGGCAGGCGTGATCATGTGACGTCATCACGCCTGCCGGAAGTCCCGTCCCCGCGGCTCGCAAGATGGAGCCAGAAGAGGAGGAGGAGAGCTGCTGCCTGCAGCCACAGCGCGGATTAGGTGAGTAGGATGTTTGTTTTTTTAGGGGCACCTCTGGGGGCATTATTAGTGTATGGGGGGCACCTCTGGGGGCATTATTAGTATATGGGGGCACCTCTGGGGGCATTATTAGTGTATGGGGGCAACTCTGGGGGCATTAGTATATGGGGGCACCTCTGGGGGCATTATTAGTATATGGGGGCACCTCTGGGGGCATTATTAGTGTATGGGGGCACCTCTGGGGGCAGTATTAGTATATGGGGGCACCTCTGGGGGCATTATTAGTGTATGGGGGCACCTCTGGGGGCAGTATTAGTATATGGGGGCACCTCTGGGGGCATTATTAGTATATGGGGGCACCTCTGGGGGCATTATTAGTGTATGGGGGCACCTCTGGGGGCAGTATTAGTATATGGGGGCACCTCTGGGGGCAGTATTAGTATATGGGGGCACCTCGGGGGGCATTATTAGTGTATGGGGGCACCTCTGGGGGCATTATTAGTATATGGGGGCACCTCTGGGGGCATTATTAGTGTATGGGGGCAACTCTGGGGGCATTAGTATATGGGGGCACCTCTGGGGGCATTATTAGTATATGGGGGCACCTCTGGGGGCATTATTAGTGTATGGGGGCACCTCTGGGGGCAGTATTAGTATATGGGGGCACCTCTGGGGGCATTATTAGTGTATGGGGGCACCTCTGGGGGCAGTATTAGTATATGGGGGCACCTCTGGGGGCATTATTAGTATATGGGGGCACCTCTGGGGGCATTATTAGTGTATGGGGGCACCTCTGGGGGCAGTATTAGTATATGGGGGCACCTCTGGGGGCAGTATTAGTATATGGGGGCACCTCGGGGGGCATTATTAGTGTATGGGGGCACCTCTGGGGGCATTATTAGTATATGGGGGCACCTCTGGGGGCATTATTAGTATATGGGGGCACCTCTGGGGGCATTATTAGTGTATGGGGGCACCTCTGGGGGCAGTATTAGTATATGGGGGGGCACCTCTGGGGGCAGTATTAGTATATGGGGGGCACCTCTGGGGGCATTATTAGTGTATGGGGGCACCTCTGGGGGCATTATTAGTGTATGGGGGCACCTCTGGGGGCAGTATTAGTATATGGGGGGCACCTCTGGGGGCATTATTAGTATATGGGGGCACCTCTGGGGGCATTATTAGTATATGGGGGGCACCTCTGGGGGCATTATTAGTATATGGGGGGCACCTCTGGGGGCATTATTAGTGTATGGGGGGCACCTCTGGGGGCATTATTAGTGTATGGGGGCACCTCTGGGGGCATTATTAGTATATGGGGGCACCTCTGGGGGCAGTATTAGTATATGGGGGCACCTCTGGGGACATTATTAGTATATGGGGGCACCTCTGGGGGCATTATTAGTGTATGGGGGCACCTCTGGGGGCATTAGTATATGGGGGCACCTCTGGGGGCATTATTAGTATATGGGGGCACCTCTGGGGGCATTATTAGTATATGGGGGCACCTCTGGGGGCATTATTAGTATATGGGGGGCACCTCTGGGGGCATTATTAGTATATGGGGGGCACCTCTGGGGGCATTATTAGTGTATGGGGGGCACCTCTGGGGGCATTATTAGTGTATGGGGGCACCTCTGGGGGCATTATTAGTATATGGGGGCACCTCTGGGGGCAGTATTAGTATATGGGGGCACCTCTGGGGACATTATTCGTATATGGGGGCACCTCTGGGGGCATTATTAGTGTATGGGGGCACCTCTGGGGGCATTAGTATATGGGGGCACCTCTGGGGGCATTATTAGTATATGGGGGCACCTCTGGGGGCATTATTAGTGTATGGGGGGCACCTCTGGGGGCATTATTAGTGTATGGGGGCATTAGTAGTGTATGGAAGCACCTCTGGGGGCATTATTAGCTCATGGGGGGAACCTCTGGGGGCATTATTAGTATATGGGGGTACCTCTGGGGGCATTATTAACTCATGGGGGCATCTCTGGGGGCATTATTAGTATATGGGAGCACCTCTGGGGGCATTATTAGTATATGGGGGCACCTCTGGGGGCATTATTAGTATATGGGGACACCTCTGGGGGCATTATTAGTATATGGGGGCACCTCTGGGGGCATTATTAGTATATGGGGACACCTCTGGGGGCATTATTAGTATATGGGGGCACCTCTGGGGGCATTATTAGTTCATGGGGGCATCTCTGGGGGCATTATTAGTGCATGGGGGCCACCTCTAGGGGCATTATTAGCTCATGGGGGCACCTCTAGGGGCATTATTAGCTCATGGGGGCACCTCTGGGGGCATTATTAGCTCATGGGGGTACCTCTAGGGGCATTATTAGCTCATGGGGGCACAGCAGGGGATCCTACATACAGGGGGCACAGCAGGGGATCCTACATACAGGGGGCATCCCACACAGCGCAGTTACTATGGGAGCCTACAGGGGGGAGAAAGGAAAGGAAGTTGCTAGAAATGTGCGGAGCCTAAATTGTTTGTCTCGCAGGTTCTAAGGGGATGAAACGTATCTGGAAGGAATCATCATGGAGGTCTGGGCCGGATGGAGAGGAAAAGGGAAAGTGACGCCTCAGATCAAAGAAGACGTCACCTGTGAGTCCCTGTATGACACTTTTCTTATTTTGTAGAACATCATTTAGTAGGGGCGCCCCGAGGTGACAGCTACTACATTATCTGTACTCAGAGATATCACTGTGTTATCTGTTGTGTTACATAGGACTGCAGGTGACTACTACATTATCTGTACTCAGAGATATCGCTGTGTTATCTGTGGTGTTACATAGGACTGCAGGTGACAGCTACTACATTATCTGTACTCAGAGATATCACTGTTTTATCTGTGGTGTTACATAGGACTGCAGGTGACATCTACATTATCTGTACTCAGAGGGATATCACTGTGTTATCTGTGCTGTTACATAGGACTGCAGGTGACATCTACTACATGATCTATACTCTGAGATATCACTGTGTTATCTGTGCTGTTACATAGGACTGCAGGTGAAATCTACTACATTATCTGTACTCAGAGATACCACTGTGTTATGTGGTGTTACATAGGACTGCAGGTGATATCAGGTGATTTCTCCAGGTTGCAGAAGTTCAAACTTCATCGTGCCCTGGTGTGCTGGTGTCTGTATGTGTGTATACATGTGTGCTGGTGTCTGTATACATGTGTGCTGGTGTCTGTATACATGTGTGCTGGTGTCTGTATGTCTGTATACATGTGTGCTGGTGTCTGTATACATGTGTGCTGGTGTCTGTGTGTGAGATCAATTCTAGAGAACTGGCTCATATACCCCATTTTCCCCAGAGGCTTAAAATGTAACCTCTGTTATACAGTTATAAAATTGTAGAACCTAAAGGTGAACAAGGTGCAATTCAAATAGACACTTACTTGTATAGCTGCCTCTTGTGCTCTGTATGCAGTGCATTATATTCACCCTTGCAACGTACCATTTATAGCGTGTCTACAAGCCCAGCGGGGCTCATTATGATGGAGACTAAAACTTATACAAGAGTGGGGTAGGGGTTCCCCTGTATTCCGAATGCTGTTGAGTGCTAGGCAATGCCCCGTCTGGGATTATTGAATTACGAGGGTCTATGCAGAGCAGGATAAAGACACCTCTGCTGCACAACCAGGATCTCCTAGAAAGCGTTCTCACCGCCATGTATTCGCTATCACTGGCTTGGGTGAGCTAAACTAGTCTGCCTGGGGGGGGGGGTGATTTGTATATGCTCACTAACATGGAACAGCCTCATTATATTAGCCTTATCAACATATTCTATGTTAGTGAGCATACCGGGGGGGGGGGGGGATATTGGTGAACATATACAAATCAAACAGCCCCCCAGACCCTCGAAATTCAATAACCCCAAACGGGGCATTGCCTAGTACTCAACAGCATTCTGAATACAGGGGAACCCCTACCCCACTCTTGTATAAGTTTTAGTCTCCATCATAATGAGCCCCGCTGGGCTTGTAGACACGCTATAAATTGTACGTTGCAAGGGTGAATATAATGCACTGCATACAGAGCACAAGAGGCAGCTATACAAGTAAGTGTCTATTTGAATTGCACCTTGTTCACATTTAATTTCTACAATTTTATAACTGTATAACAGAGGTTACATTTTAAGCCACTGGGGAAAATGGGGTATATGAGCCAGTTCTCTAGAATTGATCTGAACCAAATTATACCTCCCAGCAAGGCGTGGGTCGAACACACAATTTTTTTTTTTTTATTAATGTGGGGGGCCCAGACACTTTGGTTGTATGGGGCCCCGAAATTCCTGATGGCGGCCCTGGCCCTGAGTATCAGTCCCCAACTGGGCAACAGTTGCTACGCTAAGTGCAAGGAGGGGAGATAAAACCGGTCTGGAGAAGGCAAAAGACCACAACAAATGCAGGAGAACCACAAGTCCCAACAATCAGAACCAAAAAGGCCAGACAGGGGACAAAGAACCTAATTCCATCATGCCAGGAGGTCCCGGAAAACACAAAATCACCATCCAGAATTAACACAAGTCCAGAAAAAAGCAAAAATGTACACGAGTCACAACCAGGAGGTCACATCATATCCAAAAAGCTAAGTCATCAATACAGATGAAAGGGGTCAAACACCAAACAGAAGCCATAGGAGACAGTGAAGACCTGACCACGGGCGAGGGATGAATGTCTCAGAGCAGGGAGGGTGTGTGGAGCAGCATCAGCTCTGACTGGACCATCGCCTCCGTCCCCTGACAGGCTGAACAGCACCCGGTCACACAGTCCAGACGCCTCCCCACTCTCTCGCTGGAGTGCTGGGAGAGCAGTGGAGGCATGAGCAGCTACCTCTATAATAACACCTGAGCCCCCATGATATTCTGCACAGGAGACCAGGGCCCGATTACTTTTATCCCCTGACAGAAGACGTATTGTGGTGATTGAGGGGTTAAGGTTTATATCCGGTACAATAACCTGCAGTAATGGCGTCTGGAGGAATAATCTTCCTGATAACATCCCCCTCCCTCAATGTCAGAGGTAAATTGCTGAGATCACATAGATCCCACACCCCAAATACCCACCCTCAACCTGACAGCACCGACCGCCCATTCACCAGAGACTCCTGTTATCTAGGCAATGTCTTCATGTTGTGTGTCCTGTTATCTCCTATATTGGGGTCACTGAATTGAGGAATATACAGCAGAGAAGACGGACAGGACACAGAGCTTATAATATTCCACAGAGAATAGTTACAGCCTGTGAATTAGGAGAATGTGTGACTGTTCTCTGCATTTAGTGGTCACTACTCACCTGGGCGGTTACCTGTAGTGATGTCCTCCTTATACTGCTCATCACTGCTGTCATCCGTCTCTTCCTCCTCTTCTTTTGCCTGCCTTCTTTTGTCTGCAGCATTAACATAGTTAAGATTCTTCCCTGTAGTGATGTCCTCCTTATACTGCTCATCACTGCCGTCATCTGTCTCTGGAGCATTAATATTGTTCCCATCTTCCCCCTGATTCATAAGATGTGAAAGAAATATTGTAAAAGTCATCAGACAGGAGGAGAAGTCAGGTGGGATGTACAGATCATAGGGAACATCTCTATCTACCTGATCCTGATCCTGTGGGAGAAGAGGACGGGGACATCTCTCTGGTGCTGTTCTCTTACTGGATCTGACTGGAGGGAACACATACAGAGACTGAATTCATTCTTTCCATCCAGATACTACAGAGAGGAGGTGTGTATATAGTCCTGTCTATTACCTGCTGATGGGAGGGGCTGCTGATCCTCCAGCATCACATCCTTGTACTGATCCTTGTGTCCTTCTACATACTCCCACTCCTCCATGGAGAAATAGACCGCCACGTCCTGACACCTTATAGGAACCTGACACACACAATGATCACACAGTCATCCCCCCCACCCCTACAGTGGTGTTACTGTATAATGTCCCAGCATTCCCAGCAGCCACAGTCTCACCTCTCCACTCAGCAGCTCCACCATCTTGTTGGTGATTTCTAGGATCTTCTCTTCCTCCATTTCCTCATGTATCAGGGGCCCCGGGATTGGGCTCAGGGTTCTTCCCCATCCTTCACACCCAGGGGCCCCACAGCGCCCACTAGAGGACTTCTTCACTACTGTGTAATCCTGTGTATGGAGAGACACATTACTATCACTCCATCCACTCCCAGAATCCCTCACCTCCCCAGTCCTATCCATCTGTTATTCCATAGATAAGAATGATGTCATGATGACATCACTCCCAGAATCCCTCACCTCTCCAGTCCTATCCATCTGTTATTCCATAGATAAGAATGATGTCATGATGACATCACTCCCAGAATCCCTCACCTCTCCAGTCCTATCCATCTGTTATTCCATAGATAATGATGTCATGATGACATCACTCCCAGAATCCCTCACCTCTCCAGTCCTATCCATCTGTTATTCCATAGATAAGAATGATGTCATGATGACATCACTCCCAGAATCCCTCACCTCCCCAGTAAGCAGGAAGAGTATGTGTAGGGTGAGGGTTATTATCCTCTCGGCCATCTTGTCTCTGTCTCTCTCCATCATTGTCCGATAAACCAGGGAAGTTAATAGAGGATCCAGCATTTCAGTTACCTGGATGGAAAGAAGATGAAATATGTGGGCGTTTATGTGGATCATATATTGAGAGAATCTGTGGTTAGTCTTCCCTCATACACAAGAGATAGTATGGACTTACTGAGAAAAATTGAGGACTTGGAGATGTGTCCCAATATGCTAATGGAAAGCATATACATAGGGGGGGGGGGGGAGATTTATCAAACATGGTGTAAAGTGAAACTGGCTTAGTTGCCCCTAGCAACCAATCAGATTCTACCTTTCATTCCTCACAGACTGTTTGGAAAATGAAAGGTGGAATCTGGTTGGTTGCTAGGGGTAACTGAGCCAGTTTCACTTTACACCATATTTGATAAATCTCCCCAAGAGTCTCTATTTAGTTCTAAAACCCATCAGGCGGGCTTAGATGCTACACATTATTTTTTGAGATCTTGGGGAAACCATTGGATCAACCATAACAATTTTGTTCTAAAGCTGCTTGATTTTGTTTTGCAGCATAACTACTTCCTTTCTGACCATAAATACTTCCACCAACTTAGGGGGAGTGCCATGGGCAGCCCTTGTTTGCAATGTTACGCTAATATCCTCCTGAGTTGGTGAGAGGACACAATGGTCTTCTCGGTTGATCCACATGACTGGGTTGAGAACATCGTCTTCTGGACCCGATACAAAGACAACATTTTCATTCTATGAGCAGGGACTGTGGAAGACTTACGTAAATTTCTAACATGCCTCAACTCCCGGCACAGGATGGGCCTCAGATTTATTTTTGAATTGAACATGGATCAATGGATCCTCTTTTTCTCCCTCTTCACAACCTTTATTACCCTTACTCTCTAATTTCCATATTTCTGGTTAAGGCCCCCTCCCTTAATTACAGATCTACTAAGTCTCCTAGTCCTAGATTCATCATTTAGAGCCTTAGGGACAAAAGAGAAATTTTTGTTAACATCCTTAGTTTTTTTGTCCCTTTAGGATTTGTGGGCTAACTAAGGGCTTTAAGGGAGAGGTTCCAGCATGGGGTTGCCCATTTTAGAGTGAGTGCCCTGTATTTAGATAGGGTCTCAGAAAGATCCCTGATGAAGTCAGTGTCTTGCTGACGGAACGCGTGGGGTAAGGTATAGATTGGGGTCACTCTCATCCCTCTATAAGTTCTGCATTTTGGTTTGTACAACACTGCATGTATCTGGTACCTTATGTATATATTATTCCTGTATCATGTTTACTCTCTACATGTATGCATGTGACCAAGGTTGGAGGCGAAACAAATTTTTACTGCGTTTCGATTAAAAACGAGTATCGAA
This sequence comes from Dendropsophus ebraccatus, assembly GCF_027789765.1. Classification (NCBI taxonomy): domain Eukaryota; kingdom Metazoa; phylum Chordata; class Amphibia; order Anura; family Hylidae; genus Dendropsophus; species Dendropsophus ebraccatus. Next base: position 195,746,611 of record NC_091456.1, on the reverse strand, counting down.
TAGTGTAGTATTCGATCGAGTACCTCATACACTGGATATCAGGCATGGCTAGAGGCTTCAGGTTATCTCAGTGTGGGAGATCAGCCTCTGCCAGACACATCTGGGGTTTGTCTCATGGGAAATAAAGGATCAGATAGGAATAAATCCAGCATGTTGTCTCCTTATCTCGACCAACAGACTCCATAGCCCGACACATGTAATGTCTATGGTCGCTTTATCCACCATCTCCACCTTCCTCATTACACAAGTATCATCCATATAATAGTGTAGGATAAACCAAGACTGAGAGCAAGAACCTCACATCTACACAACATAGGGAACATCTCCATCTACCTGATCCTGATCCTGTGGGAGAAGAGGACGGGGACATCTCTCTGGTGCTGTTCTCTTACTGGATCTGACTGGAGGGAACACATACAGAGACTGAATTCATTCTTTCCATCCAGATAATACAGAGAGGAGGTGTGTATATAGTCCTGTCTATTACCTGCTGATGGGAGGGGCTGCTGATCCTCCAGCATCACATCCTTGTACTGATCCTTGTGTCCTTCTACATACTCCCACTCCTCCATGGAGAAATAGACCGCCACGTCCTGACACCTTATAGGAACCTGACACACACAATGATCACACAGTCATCCCCCCCACCCCTCCAGTGGTGTTACTGTATAATGTCCCAGCATTCCCAGCAGCCACAGTCTCACCTCTCCACTCAGCAGCTCCACCATCTTGTTGGTGACTTCTAGGATCTTCTCTTCCTCCATTTCCTCATGTATCAGGGGCCCCGGGATTGGGCTCAGGGTTCTTCCCCATCCTTCACACCCAGGGGCCCCACAGCGCCCACTAGAGGACTTCTTCACTACTGTGTAATCCTGTGTATGGAGAGACACATTACTATCACTCCATCCATTCCCAGAATCCCTCACCTCTCCAGTCCTATCCATCTGTTATTCCATAGATAAGAATGATGTCATGATGACATCACTCCCAGAATCCCTCACCTCTCCAGTCCTATCCATCTGTTATTCCATAGATAAGAATGATGTCATGATGACATCACTCCCAGAATCCCTCACCTCCCCAGTCATATCCATCTGTTATTCCATAGATAAGAATGATGTCATGATGACATCACTCCCAGAATCCCTCACCTCTCCAGTAAGCAGGAAGAGTATGTTTAGGGTGCGGGTTATTATCCTCTCGGCCATCTTATCTCTGTCTCTCTCCATCATTGTTCCTGTATTTCCGTTATCTGGATGGAAAGAAGATGAAATAATGTAAAAACCACATAAAATCCCATATAAAAGATACAAGTATAGAAGATATAAGAGAAAACATTAGAGGAGATATCAGTGTAGATGACGTTTCTCTCCCGGATGGAACATGAGCTGAATATCTTATTGTCTCAGTTTCTCTCTGGTTTAAGGTGAAACATGTTGCATTTCATTCGTTATTTAGGACAGACGTCTTTTTGAGGTCAAATATCAGCCATTATTCGAACTGAAAATAACGACCAAAAATAGACGGGGTGTGAACATAGCCTAAATCTGACAAGTCTGAGGCTACCCTCGATTTCCTCCCGTCTTCAAGAAGCGGGATATAAACTTCTCTCCCGTTGGTATCGGGTCCCCACCTGTCTCCATCGGATCTTCCCTGAGGTGTCTCCGCACTGCTGGAGAAATTGTGGTGGAGAAGGTTCCCTTTTACATACATTCTGGAGTTGTCCTAAACTGGTCTCCTTCTGGAAAGAAGTGTGGCGTATCTCCTCAACCTTCACCGACCATCAGCTCCCCTTCTCTCCAACATTCTTTCTCCTACATGTGTCAGACATTCTTCTTAAAGAGTTACCGTCACTCTGTTCTCAGACACCTGGTTAACACTGCCCGAGCATGTATTCCTGCTCTCTGGCGTCAACCTGATCCCCCTAGCATCTCTATGTGGATCCGGAAAATAGAGGATATTAAACGCATGGAAGATCTCGCTGCACAGCTGTACGCCGTGCCTCTCGTTTCTTCCAGACTTGGATTTATTGGGACCAATTCACCGAAACAGATGAATACAAGTCTCTTTTGGCTCAGTGAGGTACTACCTGTGTCCCTTCCCCCCCTCTTTTTCTCCCGCTCTTTCTATGCTCTCCTTCTAACCTTCTCTTCTATGTACGCCAATCCGAATATTTGGGAGCTGTGAAACGTATCAGTTATGTTTTTATTTTATTTTTTTGCTGTATGTGGCAATTTCTTTTAGTGAATTTCTACACATGCGCCTTTACGCCCTTTGGGTGTTAATTGTATTGTCCGATTTTATAAAAGTTGAAAAATGAATAAAATTGAGAATTAAAAAAATAAAAGTCTGTGGCTACACTGCGACTCCATCACACATACAAGTGACTAGTGTCACCGCAAGCCACAGACTGTAGGACGCAGCACAATTCACTATGACTGATGGAGTCGTCGTGTAGCCGGAGCCGTAACAGCATTGTATCTGGAAGGGGTTAATAATCGTAATGGCGTCCAGCGTGTACATACCTCCACGTATACACTGTACCTCCACCTGCAGAGCTCTACAGGAGCCGAGTACTTACGGTTTTTGGTTGTTGCTATTTCTAAGTGGTATACAGGACCTGTGATGACATCATACTCATGTGACCAGCCTTGTGGGTGGAGCTATGGCCAGTCAGTGTGTTCCTGTGTGTGGGTGGAGCTATAGTCAGTCAGTGTGTTGCCAGGCATTCCTGTCAGCACTGAGCAGTGTGTGGAGGGGTGTGCTGGGCTCCTGGGCTGTGTGCAGGGCCGTCTTAACAGCATTATGGGCCCCTGGGCAGAGGTGCGAATTGGGCCCCCCCCCCCAACCGCCGCCATCAAATCCCCCACATCTTTGCATATAGTGCCCCCCCCTATAGTAGCCAGTGCCCCCCATAGTAGCCAGTGTCCCCATAGTAGCCAGTACCCCTATAGTAGCCAGTGCCCCCACAGTAGCCAGTGCCCCCCATAGTAGCCAGTGTCCCCATAGTAGCCCGTACCCCTATAGTAGCCAGTGCCCCCATAGTAGTCAATTCCCCCATATAGTGCCCCCAATAGTAGCCAGTACCCCCCATAGTAGCCAGTACCCCCCATAGTAGACAGTACCCCCATAGTAGCCAGTGCCCCCGATAGTAGCCAGTACCCCCCATAGTAGCCAGTGCCCCCCATAGTAGCCAGTACCCCTATAGTACCCAGTGCCCCCCATAGTAGCCAGTACCCCTATAGTACCCAGTGCCCCCCATAGTAGCCAGTACCCCTATAGTAGCCAGTGCCCCCATAGTAGCCAGTGCCCCCCATAGTAGCCAGTACCCCTATAGTAGCCAGTACCCCTATAGTAGCCAGTGCCCCCCATAGTAGCCAGTACCCCCATAGTAGCCAGTACCCCTATAGTAGCCAGTGCCCCCATAGTAGCCAGTGCCCCCATAGTAGCCAGTACCCCTATAGTAGCCAGTGCCCCCCATAGTAGCCAGTGCCCCCATAGTAGCCAGTGCCCCCATAGTAGCCAGTGCCCCCCATAGTAGCCAGTACCCCTATAGTAGCCAGTGCCCCCATAGTAGCCAGTACCCCTATAGTAGCCAGTGCCCCCCATAGTAGCCAGTGTCCCCATAGTAGCCAGTACCCCTATAGTAGCCAGTGCCCCCACAGTAGCCAGTACCCCTATAGTAGCCAGTGCCCCCATAGTAGCCAGTGCCCCCATAGTAGCCAGTGCCCCCCATAGTAGCCAGTGACCCCCAAAACAACAAACCAGTTACTCACCCTTCCGCCGGCCCCAGCAGCTCCTCTCCCAGCAGCGCGCACTCCCGTCATCCTCCGGCACAGGCAGCGGGGTACAGAGAGACTGCCTGTGCCGGAAGTGTCCGGCTGCACGACACATCCAGGACACAGGCAGCGTCTCTGTACCCCGCTGCCTGTGCCGGAGGATGACGGGAGTGCGCGCTGCCTGGAGAGGAGCTGCTGGGGCCGGCGGACGGGTGAGTTCCTGGACTGCCCGCCCCTTCTATCGCCGCTTGGCTGAGCCTATCAGAAGCCCAGGAAAGTGCTGCTCATTGCACTTTCCTGGGCTTCTGATCGGCTCAGCTGAGAAGCGATAGAAGGGGCGGGCGGAGGGGGTCGCTCAAGGCCGCTCACTATGCATATGCTTAGTGAGCGGCAATACAGGGGGTAGGCGGGATGGCTTCCTTGCGGTGCTCAGCACTGCTTGGAAACCGTCTTCGCTTTATAGGACGCACTTAGTTTTATAAGTGCGTCTTATAAAGCAAAAAAATACAGGTGTGTCCCAGAGGGCAGGGGGCCCCCTAGGACGCAAGGGCCCCCGGGCAGCCGCCTACCCTGCCCAATGGGTAAGACGGCCCTGGTGTGTGTGAGGAGTTTCTGTAGTGTTATGTAACGTTCTGCAGGGATAGGGGTCTGACTGTACTTTTATGAGATGTTTTGCAGAGATGGGGCTGTACTGCTATGGCCAGAGGGAGGATACAGCCTGGGGACCACCTGGAAAATGCCTGGAAAACATGGATACAGCTATGACTGTATCCTAAATGGATCTGATATGATCATCTGTAATTAATAGTCCGAGGTCTGAGCATACAGGATTTCCCTTCTTAGCCGCCAACTTGTGTATACAGGTTATATACACAGAGGTGCCTTGGATTAGAAGCATAATTCGTGCCGGGACGGCGCTTGTAATCCAAATCCACTCTTATACCAAAGCAAATTTTCCCATAAGAATTCATAGAAATGCAGACAATTGGTTCCACACCCCAAAAATAATGATTTATTATTCTGAATAACATGTAAAACAAATGAAACAAACATTTAGAAACATCAGAATCTGTGATATTATAAGTTACTATACAGTAATGGAGAGGATGGGAAACACAAGGGCGGACAGAGACTGCAGGGAGCAGAAGGAATGAGCAGGACAGATGTGGGCACATACATGTAGCACTCTCTGTCCGGGGAGAGAGGGGTTACAGCTATGGAGAGATTACCTCAACAGTCCTGTCCCCTGATGTAAGCCCCAGCCTGAAGTGGATCTGCTATGATTTGGAAGGTGAGGGAGACTTCCTGGGTCAGAGTACAGTGCTGTAGACCCCGCTATGCAGACCATGCCCCTCCCCCACTTCCCCTCCCATCCAGTACAGGGAGCTCTTAAACCAAAGCAATGCTCTTACACCAAGTCACAATTTTGAAAAACTGTGAGTTCTTGAACCAAAACGCTCTTAAACCAAGGTACCACTGTACTAGGTGGTGGGACCTCCAACCAGTTGAAACAGGCAAATGTTCCCCATTCAAATAAAATGGCAGTGTCCAAAAGAGATGCACGAACCTTACAGACTTTTGGTCCGAAAGCAGTTTGCTCGATCGTGATGCCTGCGATCCCGGGAATATGTGAACCCGGGATTGCAGGCATCACGATCGAGCAAACTGCTTTCGGACCAAAAGTCTGAAAGGGTCGCACATCTCTAGTGTCCAATTACAGTCTATAGTACTGCTAAAGACAGCGGAGTACAGTCGCTCCAGTAGCCTGCTATTAGCCAGGAGCGGCATGGTACAGGGAGGACCCATGTTGTCATAGGTCCTTCAAGGGGTTATGCGGGTAACAAAAACAATGTTTTCAATGATCCCTCTTCCCAATGCCACCCTATGTCTAATATACATGTATAACCTATCTTGCACCCTTTCCCAGTTTTTTTTCTCATTCTTATCGGTTTTGGACATGTAAAATACTCTACTCTAGTTCCACTCTGACCACGCTCAGCTTCCTCTTCCCCCCTCCCTTTGTAGAGACAGGACATGTGATCTCCTCTCTGGGGGCCGGGGTAGCTATCTATTGACTTGATAACCCGACCCCCAGGAGACATCATCTGCATCATCTCCATGCACCTGTGCCGCTTCCATAGACTTGCATGTGCCCCTGAGCCTAGGTCTCTGTAATATGACATGTTATAGTTCTATCTCTAGTAGAATATAAGAAGTGGAGAGTGGGCACTCAGACATGCAAACACACGGCTAGCTAGACCCTTAGCCAGGTCCGGGCAACAGTCACTATTATGGTGGTGCTCTACTGAGATCCGAGAAGTAGATGAACACACGTAGAAAATATGCAGTGGCACTCACCGGATCCTTAAAATGATGCTTTATTTCAGGGCATATACAGAGCAACAAACAAGTGCATTCCACTGGGAAGGAGCCTTCCCAGTGGAATGCACTTGTTTGTTGCTCTGTATATGCCCTGAAATAAAGCATCATTTTAAGGATCCGGTGAGTGCCACTGCATATTTTCTACGTGTGTTCATAGTTCTATCTCTGCTTGCTGTCAGTGATTGCAGGAGTATGTGCGGTATCCCGGTGTAACAGTGAGGGGTTGCTGGATGTTATGGTGCAACTGGGGTCTAACTGAAACCTACTTGTCACGGTGGGGTCTGAGGGTGTTATGGTGGCCCAGCCTCTCAGCACACACACAGGAGATGCAAAGTAATATGTACCTTGAAGTAAGCAATGTCCACACACTTATGAGGCACTTTACTTTGGCACAGTTCATACAGTTGCATAAGGTGGCAATATGCAGTCAGGATGGTCCAACACCAGGAGTTAATTGTGAGATCTGTGGTAGCTTTCCGTTTAGTGATCAAATGGGGTTCTGAGGCAGCTAATAACTCTGATCCTCTCAGTTCTTCTATCTTTATGACCAGCTTACTGAGGAATAGGTTAGGCAGAGCTGAGGGTCTCACATACACTCTGTGCAGAAGGTCTCTGGAGCAGGGTGGACCTAATGACTAAAGTTCTCTGAATTGCAGAAATTAGAGGAAGATATCTCAGTAGCTTAAACTGGAGTGGGACACTTTGGTATACTGGTAAGTTCAGAGAAGTCCTCTGGCATTTGGGGATTCTATCCAGTAGATCACTTACTCTCACACTGGTCCCAAACAGATGATCCAGGCTCCTCTACCAAAGGGATCTAGTAGTTCTGGGAGTAAAGATGCTGCTTTGCTTTTCTTCTAATTCTCAGACCTGAAGGTGGACTGAGAACTGTGGTCACTTCACCTGGCAAAGCCAGACACTACACTAGTCCCAACCCAACCAGGGAATCTCCCTCCTTCCAGAAGAAGGGCGGAGTTGGGGCAAAAGATTATCCCTTGGCCCAATCAGAGAAGTTCTGTCTTGGTACCAAGGATACAAGGCTTACCTCACAGATCTCTTGTTAACTCTTGATATACAGACAAGAAATACACAAACACATGTTAGAACATGGATGTAGCTGAGCTGAGATAGCTAACAAACAAAATGGAGGGCTCTACAGAGGCTTCTGCAGTTAAATACACCACACCACAGAGCCAAACCTAGGGACACCTCATTCTACCTTACTTTGGGCAGAAATTAGTTGCTCTGGGTTACCACATATGTAGCTGCCTTTGTGTCTTAGCTCTGTTATATTGTAAGTGGTATAGATGTTCTCTGAGGGTACAAACACACGATGGATCCACAGCAGATTTCCCTGCCCTGTAATGTCTATGGGCAGACATACTAGCAGCGGGATTGACATCCCACTGCAAGTATGTCGGGAGACCGCTGCGTTAACCCCCCTTTGGACAGAGCATATACATTACCTGGTCTGCAATCCGGCTTGCTTCGGGGGTTCCCAGCTACACGTCCAGCTCAGCCAATCAGTGTGCTGGGACTGCCATGGTCAGGTGTAATGACACAGCCGTGTGATCATTCAAACAGTTTCCCAGCTCCCAGCATGACATTAATACATCATGCCATGTGGGGAAACACTCCATTACAGGAATTCCCAGTCTGTGACGTCCGCGCTTCATGGAGTGAACACAGGATGTGTGAATGCAGCCTAAGGGTCCAATGAGACGGGCAAATGGTGGGCAATCAATAATGTAAACGAGTGCTGAACTAGCAGAGTTTACTGAGCCTATTACACGTCTCAGTGATTATTTAGCAAGGGCTGTATATATACATTGCTAGCGATTAGAGATGACCGAACCTGGAGAATGCTCGAGTCAATCCGAACCCGAACTTTCAGCATTTTATTAGCAGTGGCTGCTGAAGTTGGATAAAGCCCTAAGGCTATGTGGAAAACCTGGATATAGTCATTGGCTGTATCCACGTTTTACAGACAACCTTAGAGCTTTATCCAAGTTCAGCAGCCCCCAGCTAATCAAATACCGAACGTTCGGGTTTGGATCGACTCGAACCCGGTTCGCTCATCTCTGCTAGCGATGTCTGTGCAGCCCTTCGCCCAAACTGTTATACTTTACCTCTCCACGCTCTCGGTCTTCTCCTGCCCTCTGCTTGCTTCCCAGCGCCATGGCTGCAGAGGCGCTCAGCCAATCACTGGCCAGGACCGACGCAGTGCCAGGAGTAAAAGCAGAGAGCAGGAGAAGACCGCGAGCGTAGAGAGGTAATGTATAACAGTCTATTCAATTGTTAGCTGTTGGCCGCACATCACTATTACACGTAGCGTTGAGCAGTCGCCGGTCGATGATTTTAGGTCCGGACGTAAAGACACGATCAGCCGATGATCATTGTCATTGGCTGATCATTGTCTCTATTACACGGAGTGATAATCAGCCTGATTGGGTGGATTATCGCTCCGTGTAATAGGGCCCTCACTGTTGCCCAAACTCCATATTTGATCACGGCCTGAACAGGAGGAGGTGGAGAGGACTGCCATTTCTGGCTGTTGTGTACCTGCTAAGTAGTGCTGGTCACAGTTCAGCTTCTCCAGGGGCTCCAGAACCATGGCATCTGGCTCTCTCTTCCTCTCCAAGTGGGCTGTGAGCTGCGCATGTCACCTTCATGGTTGCAGACCAGACAAAGCCACTGCGTATGTGTCATGCAGTGACCATTACACAGATGCTATTACAGCCCCCAGTGCGGCAAAGTAATTAAAGTCTATTTCTAAAGACAGAGAATAGGAAAGTTGACGTTCCATTTTGATGTCATTTACTGGGTAGAGTTCTATAGGATTCCGCCCCTGCGGTTTCATGCCCTCTTTGTTTGGTGGTTTATGCTACATAACTGTTTCCCTTGCGTCCCATTGGCATCGCAACATATGGGGTTAAATCGCCCCTGTGAGCCCCTTGAAAACAATTAGACAGAATTTTAATAACCTCCTAAGGAAGTATAAATAGGCCCCGCCTCCCCACATCATCAGTCTTTTTTTACTTCGCTCTAGGGGACCTTGCTCCCTCCTACTATCTATTTTCTTTCTTTCAGATATCTTCCAGGGGTTTTCTCATGGGAGCCGTCTTTCTAGCTCCTGTGGGGCTGCGCTCTGTGACATGCAGTGCTTCGGGCTTGCGTGTCATTAGGCTGCCGACACTCTGTGACGTTGGGTGTCCGAGTCATCACGTCGGACGTTTTGTACGTGGCCGCGTCATTCCCATCTGCGCCGCAGAATGCCGTCACCGGCTGATAGCAGGGCGCACTCTCGGGCTATTTGATGCACTCCTGGAGTAGGTAAGACCAGGTCTGACTGCTGCTTGGGTCTTACCCGTGTGGGTGCCGTTTGTGCTGTTTGCTAGGACATTCTCTGCGCTGTGGGTGTCCTTCTGCCTTCCTTTCAATTCGGCTCTGTTCTGCATACTAATAGTAAGTGTGGATTCTTTAACTCTGCTGCCATCTAGTGGCTGTTTTGCAGCATTACTGGCTAAAGCCATGTTCGCATGGCCAGGTCACGGAGCGGCCGGTACTGCATTATCGGCTGGATAATCTTTATGGCCGTAGAGTTCTGATGCAGGCGCATTAGCGCGCGCCCGCATTTGGGTTAAAGATTTAAGGTGATTGATGAGGTGGGTTCTTCCTTTTCATCTGAATCATCTTCTCCATCTGAGGATGAAAAAGAGATCTTCAAAGGATATTTTCCGCATTTATAAACACTGTAAGGCTGTTCAGGTTGAAATCCACCCTGAGGAGTTGGAGGACGGTGTCTCCCCCGCTAAAAAGCCGAGTGCTTTTTCGGTAGGGGTGAGATCCATGTCCATGCTGCAGACCGAGTGGAAAAAAACAGAAAAAGCTCCGGTTTTGAGTAAAAAATGTAAGACCTTAAATGTCCTCAAGGAGGAACGATCTAAGGCCTGTATTGAACCTCCTAAGGTGGACACAGCTATTGCTAAGCTGTCTAACCATACTGTATTACCTGCGGAGGATGGTTCTAATCTTAAAGATCCTATGGACAGGAGATGGAAGTGGCTTTTAAAAGATCTTATACTGCTGCAGCAGCCCAAGGGGCAGCTGCTATTTCCTCTTTTGAGGTTTCTAGGAGCCTCAGGGGATGGTTGGCCAAAGTCCAGGAGGATCTAGAGTCCGGGGTGAACAGGGACAAGGTCCTCTGTTCATTTAAAAAGGTAAATATGGCCATTGACTTTCTCTGTGACGCCGCTTCACAGGAAACTAGATTGGCAGCTAAGACTATGGCCTTATCCACTGCTGGTTGCTGTGCCCTTTGGTTGAAACCTTGGGTCAGTGATTCTAACTCTATGTTTCAACTTTGTAATTTAGAGTTCCAGTCGGGTAGACTATTTGGCTCCGAACTGGATAACATCATGGAAGAAATGTTGGACAAGAAAGGTAAATCTTTACCACTGACCTCTAGTAGTGGCTCCTACAACAAATTCCATGGTTCCTTTCGTAGAGGCAGATCTCCCCAGACAGGAAAAAGTCGATACCAATTTAGAGGTAGGGGAAGATACTACAACAAGAGAGGTGGAGAAAAGCAGCAAAGCAGGCGTCTAACCCATTTTCTTTCAACTTGCGAAAAACTAATAAAAGATCCATGGATTGTGAACATTATTCACAGTGGTTACGTGCTGCCTTTGTCACCTCTTCCTCCCCCCCAAATTTCTTGTATCCGACTACCTAGGTACGGTAAAGCATCCGGTTCTGGAGGAAGAAATTCTATTCATCTATTGGCGGTCGAAGCATTAGAAGATGTTCCGCAATCAGACATTGGTCTAGGAGTATACTCTCCGGTTTTTCTCATGCCGAAGCCATCTGGAAAGTGGAAGCTTATTATAGATCTAAAGTATCTAAACAGGTTTATGACGAAAAAGAAATTATGGATGGAGAATATAAGATCCGTAAAGACCAATCCTCCAGGAGGGAGACTTTATGGTATCTATAGATCTTCAGGATGCATATCTCCACATCCCTATTATGCCAGCTCACAGGAAATACCTGCGTATAGCGACTCAGCTCCAAGGTAAGGCACCTTCAGTTCAAGGTCCTTCCCTTTGGAATAACCTCAGCCCCCTTTGTGTTCACAAAGATAGTGTCAGCCGTTATGGTTCTTTTCTGGTTGCAGGGAATAAAGATTATTCCTTACCTAGACGACTGGTTGAATATGGCCCAGACTCTTACTCTTCTGAGTTCTCAGTTGAGTTATGTCCAGGACAAACTTCTTCAATTGGGGTGGCTAATCAAACAGGAGAAGTCGGATCTTGTTCCATCCACGACAAAAACATTCCTGGGATTCGTTATAGACTCCATTCAGATGAAGTTGTTTCTCAACACCCAGGGTGATTCAAATCCAGAGAGGTGCCCAGTTTCTCATCTCTCCTCAGCAGGTGTCTCTTCGGACTTTAATGAGATCTCTGGGACTTCTCTCCTCGGCTGCAGATCCGATTCTTCGGCCGCTGTGGCACATGCGGTACCTCCAGAGGGAAGTCCTGACGACATGGAATGGCAGACTAGAAGATCTAGAAGCTCTTCATGTGTTATCCACGGAAACCAGACAGTCCCTAACCTGGTGGAACCAGGTAAAGCATGGAGCTTCAATAGCCGAACCTCATTGGATCACAATCACGACAGATGCTTCAGGCACAGGTTGGGGTGCTCATATGGAAGAAAGCATGATTTCAGGAGTATGGAACATTCGGGAGTCGTCTCTTCCTTCAAACGTGTGGGAGCTCAAGGCTATTTATCTAGCTCTTCTACACTTCACTTCACTGATATTATTACAGAAGGCCGTGACAATCAGGACGGACAACACTGCTTGTGTAGCTTATATCAATAAGCAGGGAGGAACCAGATCATCTCTACTTCTTAGAGAAGTGGAATGTATCAAGTGGGCAGAACCCAGAGCCACCAGGTTAATTGCTTTACATATCAGAGGTATCTACAACACGCTGGCAGATCATCAGAGTCGAGGATTGGTGGTTTCGGGGAGGAGAGTGTTCATTCAGGTAACCCGAAGATGGGGACTTCCTCAGATAGACCTCATGACATGAACAAACAATGCCAAACTGAGGAATTTCTGTTCTCTGTATTCACCAGACAACCCGTCATGGATGCAATGTCAATGCAATGGACGTTCCAGTTGGCCTACATATTTCCGCTCATCTCCATGATTCCGAGGGTTCTCATGAAGATCAGGATGGACCAGGCATCGGTGATCATCATCACACCCTTCTGGCCAAAGAGAGCTTGGTTCACCCTTCTCATGAATATGAGCAGGGGGGAACTCTGGAGACTCCCATGAGAGCCGAACCTAATATCTCAGGGACGTCACCTTTGCCAGGACCTAGCCAGTCTCAGTCTCACAGCTTGGAGACTAAGGGGACCTTATTAGGGTTTGAACGTTTTTCTGAGAATCTGCTGCGTACCCTCTCACATTCTCGTTGAGCATCGACAAACAAATCCTACGCTCGTTTATGGAACATCTTCCAATCCTGGTGTCTGTCAATGCAAGTTAATACATTGAAACCTTCTACTCCTCAACTGTTAGAGTTTCTTCAAGAAGGATTTGACAAGGGATTGACGCCAGGCTCCATTAAGGTCCAGATAGCGTCTCTATCGGATCATCTAAACTATAGACTGTTTCAGATTCTGGAAGAACTTTGTCAAGGCCATTTCTACGTTAAGACCTAGAGTGACCAGACATATGGATTCTTGGGACCTGTCTTTTGTTCTTAGGCGCCTTTGCCTTCCTCCATTTGAACCATTGGAGGAGGTTGACGTAAAGTTCCTTACATTCAAGTGTGCTCTGCTGTTGGCTCTAACATATGCTAAATGTGTGGGGGAGCTTCAAGCTCTTGGGCCTGCTCCTCCCTATATCATCTTTGCAGAGGATAAGGTGACCCTCAGATTCTTAGCCGGGTTTCTACCAAAGGTGCCTTCATTTGTGAACATTAATGAACCTATAGTACATCCATTTTTTCCTCTAACAGATCAATCCCAAGAACAAGTCGATCTCTCTCTTTTGGATGTCATCAGGATCTATTTGTCTAGAGTAGTTCTACTAAGGAAAGATGAAAACTTGTTAATCCAAGCCATCCATTTCAAGATGGATATGTGATGCGATTGGACTATGCTATTCTTCGGCAGATAAATCTCCTCCGGAATTCACTAAGGCGCACTCTACAAGAGTGGTTGCTTCTAGTTGGGCCGAAAGATCATCTGTGCCCTTGGAGAATATTTGTCAAGCTGCCTCCTGGTCATCATTATCCACATTTGTGAAACACTATAGACTGGATGCTAATTTTTTGGCCAGAACAGCCTTTGCCAGGTCTGTTCTTAATGCTGCTGCTATGGATAACCCACACTCTGGTGGTATTTCTTGCTAAATCCCCATATGTTGTGATGCCAATGGGACGCAAGGGAAGCTAAAATTATTATGTTAATTTGTTCTCCCTGAGACCCATTGGCATCACAAGTCTCCCTTCCTTGTCATGTTTTCTTGTTATTGACTGATGATGTGGGGAGGCGGGGCCTATTTATAATTGTTTTCCTTAAATTATTCCTTCGTCCCAGGGGGGGATTTAACCCCATATGTTGTGATGCCAATGGGTCTCAGGGAAAACAAATTAACATAATGATTTTAGTTTCCTGCTGCCTGGCAGACAAGGGAGCTTGAGTTGTCTGGGAACGTTCCCTCACTCTCACATATAGAGAGCAGCAAGATGGCTGAACTTCTTTTTCCCCAGGAATGACATGACATTGTTGCTGAGCAAAAGAAGCAAAAAAAAAAAATCACCATGAAAAACGCTGTACCCGTAAGCACTGGCATTTTTTAGATGAACAGAAAAAATTACATTGCACTCTATGGGAGAGAAACGCCACAGTTTGCAGAAATAAAAAACACCGCAACCCCAGCATGCTGCGTTTTTGAAAAACTGCAGAGAAAAACACCACAAAAAAAAAAATAATTGACAATTGATTGTACACAGTTATACCTCAGTGTACAGTGAGGGTTATAATACTGCGCATCGCTCCACGCAATAGGAGCGGCGGCAGAAGGCTGACGCTGACTCCAATAGACAGTCCGAACGATCTAAGGATCGCCCGGGCAGCCCCTCCCACTGCTCTCCGCTCGCTGTCTGTGTGTGTAATAGTACAGGCAGTGGGCAGGGAATAAGGGCCAGTTCTCATGGAGTAAAACTGGTGGAATTCTGTGGTGGAACTCTCCGTGTCATACAGGCAGTCTATGGGAGGGCTCCCATCTCCTCTCTCCACTCGGAAGAATTGACATGCCAGTATGACACGGAGGTTGGCGGGATTCCGCGGCGGAGAGTTCCGCTACGGAATTCCATCAGTTTTAGCTCTAAGGGGGAAGTGAGCTCTGAACTGACTGGTCGGCGCTTGCTTTCCCCTTACTATCGTGCTGTATAATACAGCCTTTAGGCTAAGAAAGAACCTGAGAGAGAGACGGCTGTACAGTCTTTTATTACGGTAATGGTATATTATGTATATACTTTAAGGTAACATATTCTAAGCACATTGATTCTATTTCCTTCTCGGATAACAGATATTTGTTCTGTGTATAACATTTCCCACATTCTGAACATGAAAATGGCTTCTTCTCTGAGAAAGATTAAATATCTGAGTAAAACATTTCTAAAATCTGGTCCATGGCAGCAGCTTTCCTCCTATGGGAGATTCTATGTTCCTCAAGATCTGATTGGTTTGTAAAACCTTCTCCACATTCTGGACATGGAATAAGCTTCTCCTTTTTGTGATTTTCTTGATGTTCAACAAAATATGATTTCTGAGTAAAACCTTTCCCACATTCTGAGCATGAATATGGCATCTCCCCGGCGTGAATTCTCAGATGTTTAACAAGACTGGATTTAGCTGTAAAACATTTCCCACATTCTGTACATGAAAATGGCTTCTCCCCCGAGTGCGTTTTTTGATGATCAATAAGAGATGATTTTGTGGCCAAACCTTTCCCACATACTGAGCATAAAAAAGGCTTCTCCCCTGAGTGAGTTCTCAGATGTTTTACAAGGTATGATTTGCAATGAAAACATTTCCCGCATTCTGAACATGAAAATAGCTTTTTCCTCGCGTGACTTCTCAGATGATTAACAAGATAACATTTACGAGAAAAACATTTTCTACATCTGGGGCATGAAAATTGTTCCTCTCCTATATGAGTCTTTTGATGTGTATCAAGATTTGTTTTCTGGGCAAAACATTTCCCATATTCTGGCTTCTCTTCCGAATGCATTTTCTGATGATAAACAAGAGATGATTTCAGAGCAAAACATTTCCCACATTCTGAGCATACAAAAGGCTTCTCCCCTGTGTGGCTTTTCAGGTGTTCAACAAGGTATGATTTGCAAGTAAAACATCTCCCACATTCTGAACATGAAAATGGCTTCTTTCTTGTGTGACTTCTTAGATGATTAGCAAGACTGCATTTAAGAGTAAAACATTTTCTACATTTGGGGCATGAAAATTGTCTCTCTCCTATGTGGGTCTTTTTATGCTTATTAAGATTTGATTTCTGGGCAAAACATTTCCCACATTTTAGGCATGAGAATGGCTTCTCCCCAGTGTGAATTCTCAGATGTTCAACAAGGGTTGTTTTAAGAGCAAAACGTTTCCCACATTCTGAACAAGAAAATGGCTTCTCCCCTGTGTGAATTCTCAGATGTTGAACAAGGGTTGATTTAAAAGTGAAACATTTCTCACATTCTGAACACGAAAATGGCTTCTCGCCTGTGTGGATTCTTAGATGTTTAACAAGATTTAATTTCTGATGAGTTTTTTGATGATCAAAAAGAGTTGATTTATGTGTAAAACATTTTCCACATTCTGAGCATGAATATGGTTTCTCCCCTGTGTGAATTCTCAGATGTTCAACAAGGCTTGATTTTCGAGTAAAGCATTTCCCACATTCTGAACATGAAAATGGCTTCTCCCCTGTGTGAATTCTTAGATGCTTAACAAGACTTGATTTGTTAGTAAAACAGTTCCCACATTCTGTACATGAAATTGGCTTGTTATTATCGTACGTCTCTAATGTGATCTGACCATCTGCTGTAATATCTGGAGATATATGATGTCCCTCTGATCTCCGGGTACACTCATCTGCCAAGAAGAATCACATCTTAGTGTTATTATACTTGATAACCTTGTATTCTGTATAGTAAGTTTGATTGATGCACAACATCCTGAAGAGCAACTATAGGCTGAGAATGAGAGCAGGATATGACATCATGGAACCTTCCCAGCAACCTAACCTCCCTCCCATCTGATGTCATCCGGCCCTCCCTCATCCACAGCTATATATCACCAGTACTGATGTAATCTGGACCTCCCTCGTCCACAGCTATATATCACCAGCACTGATGTCATCCGGCCCTCCCTCATCCACAGCTATATATCACCAGCACTGATTTCATCCGACTCTCCCTCATCCACAGCTATATATCACCAGCACTGATGTCATCCGACCCTCCCTCATCCACAGCTATATATCACCAGCAATGATCACCAGACTGACAGAACACAGACCTAATAATATTCCACACAGAATAGTTACAGTCGGTGACTGAGGAGAATGTGTGAGTGTTCTCTGCATTTACTGGTCACTACTCACCTGGGCGTTTACCTGTAGTGATGTCCTCCTTAAACTGCTCATCACTCCAGTCACCTGTCTCTTCTTGTTCTGATGTGGTGTATCTTTCATTAATAGAGTTCAGATCCTTCCCTGTAGTGACATCCTCCACCTTATACTGCTCATCACTGCTCACATCTGTCTCTGGAGCATTAATACTGTTCCCATCTTCCCCCTGATTCATAAGATGTGAGAGAAATATTGTAAAAGTCATCAGACAGGAGGAGAAGTCAGGTGGGATGTACAGATCATAGGGAACATCTCCATCTACCTGATCCTGATCCTGTGGGAGAAGAGGACGGGGACATCTCTCTGGTGCTGTTCTCTTACTGGATCTGACTGGAGGGAACACATACAGAGACTGAATTCATTCTTTCCATCCAGATAATACAGAGAGGAGGTGTGTATATAGTCCTGTCTATTACCTGCTGATGGGAGGGGCTGCTGATCCTCCAGCATCACATCCTTGTACTGATCCTTGTGTCCTTCTACATACTCCCACTCCTCCATGGAGAAATAGACCGCCACGTCCTGACACCTTATAGGAACCTGACACACACAATGATCACACAGTCATCCCCCCCACCCCTCCAGTGGTGTTACTGTATAATGTCCCAGCATTCCCAGCAGCCACAGTCTCACCTCTCCACTCAGCAGCTCCACCATCTTGTTGGTGACTTCTAGGATCTTCTCTTCCTCCATTTCCTCATGTATCAGGGGCCCCGGGATTGGGCTCAGGGTTCTTCCCCATCCTTCACACCCAGGGGCCCCACAGCGCCCACTAGAGGACTTCTTCACTACTGTGTAATCCTGTGTATGGAGAGACACATTACTATCACTCCATCCATTCCCAGAATCCCTCACCTCTCCAGTCCTATCCATCTGTTATTCCATAGATAAGAATGATGTCATGATGACATCACACCCAGAATCCCTCACCTCCCCAGTCCTATCCATCTGTTAATCCATAGATAAGAATGATGTCATGATGACATCACTCCCAGAATCCCTCACCTCCCCAGTCCTATCCATCTGTTATTCCATAGATAAGAATGATGTCATGATGACATCACTCCCAGAATCCCTCACCTCCCCAGTCCTATCCATCTGTTATTCCATAGATAAGAATGATGTCATGATGACATCACTCCCATAATCCCTCACCTCTCCAGTCCTATCCATCTGTTATTCCATAGATAAGAATGATGTCATGATGACATCACTCCCAGAATCCCTCACCTCCCCAGTAAGCAGGAAGAGTATGTGTAGGGTGAGGGTTATTATCCTTTCGGCCATCTTGTCTCTGTCTCTCTCCATCATTGATCCTGTATTTCTGTTACCTGGATGGAAAGAAGATAAAATAATGTAAAAACCACATAAATCCCATATAAAAGATACAACTATAGAAGATATAAGAGGAAACATTAGAGGAGATATCGGTGTAGATGAGGTTTTCTCTCCCGGATGGAACATGAGCTGAATATCTTATTGTCTCAGTTTCTCTATGGATGAGGATGAAACATGCCGCATCTTCACCTGATCGCTACAACCAGTCAGTGGCGGCAGCGGTGATGACAGCACATATGGCACATGACCGCTATACACCATGATCAGCAGTCGGGGAGTATGGATGGCGGCTGTGACCTTGGCTTTCCATACTTCTTCACTTGTAATAACGTAGAGTAAGGTGCAAGAGAAAGTGAAATGTTCAAATCTACAATATAGCGGGGGTTAATAATCTGGATTAGATTCTCCATGTTGCCCATAGCAACCAGTCACAGCTCCCATAGCAACCAATCACAGCTCAGCTTTCATTTTACCAGAGCAATGTGATTGGTTGCTATAGGCAACAAGGAGAATCTTACTGTAAGACAACGCTATAAGGATATGTTCACACACAGTTTTTCTTTGGCCGTTTAGTGGTCGTTATATAGGACGGTCGTCATGTTGAGGTCAAATATCGGCTATTATTCCAACTCAATTCACTATGACTGATGGAGTCGTCGTGTAGCTGGAGCCGTAACAGCATTGTATCTGGAAGGGGTTAATAATCCTAATGGCGTCCAGCGTGTACATACCTCCACGTATATACTGTACCTCCACCTGCAGAGCTGTATAGGAGTTCTGTGTTTTTCCTGCAGTTGCTGTTTCCAAGTGGTATACAGGACCTGTGATGACATCATGCCCATGTGACCAGCCTCTTGTGTGGGCGGAGCTATGTTCACTGGGCGTTCACGCTCTGCAGGGAGACAGGTCTGGCTGTGCTGTTATGCAATGTTCTGCAGGGATGGGGGGGAACTGATAGTTGTACACTTGATGTAAATAAAATGGAGGTGTGCCCCCTCACCCTCCATACATCTCACACATCACTATGCCCCCTCACCGTCCATACATCTCACACATCACTATGCCCCCTCACCGTCCATACATCTCACACAGCACTATGCCCCCTCACCCTCCATACATCTCACACTGCGGTATATACCCTCACCCAACATACATCTCACACAGCAGTATGTACCCTCACCCTCCATACATCTCACACAGCAGTATATACCCTCACCCTCCATACATCTCACACATCACTATGCCCCCTCACCCTCCATACATCTCACACATCACTATGCCCCCTCACCGTCCATACATCTCACACAGCACTATGCCCCCTCACCCTCCATACATCTCACACAGCTGTATGCCCCCTCACCTTCCATACATCTCACACAGCGGTATGCCCCCTCACCCTCCATACATCTCACACAGCAGTATATACCCTCACCCTCCATACATCTCACACAGCGGTATATACCCTCACCCTCCATACATCTCATACAGCGGTATATACCCTCACCCTCCATACATCTCACACAGCAGTATATACCCTCACCCTCCATACATCTCACACAGCAGTATGCCCCCTCACCCTCCATACATCTCACACAGCAGTATATACCCTCACCCTCCATAGATCTCACACAGCAGTATATACCCTCACCTTCCATACATCTCACACAGCGGTATGCCCCCTCACCCTCCATACATCTCACACAGCAGTATATACCCTCACCCTCCATACATCTCACACAGCGGTATATACCCTCACCCTCCATACATCTCATACAGCGGTATATACCCTCACCCTCCATACATCTCACACAGCAGTATATACCCTCACCCTCCATACATCTCACACAGCGGTGTGCCCCCTCACCCTCCATACATCTCACACTGCGGTGTGCCCCCTCACCCTCCATACATCTCACACAGCGGTATGTCCCCTCACCCTCCATACATCTCACACAGCGGTATGTCCCCTCACCCTCCATACATCTCACACAGCGGTGTGCCCCCTCACCCTCCATACATCTCACACAGCGGTATATACCCTCACCCTCCATACATCTCACACAGCGGTATATACCCTCACCCTCCATACATCTCACACAGCAGTATATACCCTCACCCTCCATACATCTCACACTGCGGTGTGCCCCCTCACCCTCCATACATCTCACACAGCGGTATGCCCCCTCACCCTCCATACATCTCACACAGCAGTATATACCCTCACCCTCCATACATCTCACACAGCAGTATATACCCTCACCCTCCATACATCTCACACATCACTATGCCCCCTCACCCTCCTTACATCTCACACAGCGGTATGCCCCCTCACCCTCCTTACATCTCACACAGCAGTATATACCCTCCCCCTCCATACATCTCACACAGCAGTATATACCCTCACCCTCCATACATCTCAGACAGCAGTATATACCCTCACCCTCCATAATCTCACACAGCGGTATGCCCCCTCACCCTCCATACATCTCACACAGCGGTATGTCCCCTCACCCTCCATACATCTCACACAGCGGTATGCCCCCTCACCCTCCATACATCTCACACAGCGGTATGCCCCCCTCGCTAGAGGGTGAGATCAGCGCTCATGTACATACAGGATCAGCGCTCATGTACATACAGGATCAGCGCTCATGTACATACAGGATCAGGGCTTCTAATAAAGGCCCTATTATCGGCCGTACTTTGCGTTGTGTGACAGGAGCGGTTGCAGCCTCCCTGCTCGCTGTTTGTGTGTGTAATAGTACAGGCACCAAGCTAGGAATGAGGGGAAAGAGAGCTCTGAACTGACAGGTCTGTGCTCACTTCCCCCTCATTATCGTGCTGTGTAAGGCATTTAGGCTAAAAGCTGTATTACACGTCCCAATTTTAAAGGAGGAAGCGAGCGTCGACCTGTCAGTTCAGAGCTCACTTCCCCCCATTCCCCGCTGGCTGCCTATGCTATTATACACACAGACAGCGAGCTGGGGGGGTGTCTGTGAGTGTGTAGGGGAAGGGGTCGTGGAAAGCTGGCCGTACAACCCATTGAACACAACCTATTATACTGTCTTTATTGGCCCTATACTCTCAATGAGAGACAAACTCGCAGCAGAGATGTTCATCCCTGCTGTGAGTTTGTCTGCAGCCCGCCCCGTTAACCCCCCGGCCGCTGGAGATTATACAACACCGGGTCCCCGCTCCTGCTTGCTTCGGCGGTTGACGGCACGTCCCGTCCAATCAGTGCGCTGCCCTGCCGCAGCGCACTGATTGGCCGAGCGGAACGTAAAGACGCCGGGAACCACAAGCAGGAGCGGGGACCCGGTGATGTATAATGTCCAGCGGCCGGGGGGGGTTAACGGGGCGGGCTGCAGACAAACTCACAGCAGGGATGAACATCTCTGCTGCGAGTTTGTCTCTCATTCAGAGTATAGGGCTGGGATCCGCAGCAAGTTTCGCTGCGTATTCGCAGCGAGAAACTCGCTGCTGATACGTCAAGTGGGTTTGTACCCTAATAGAACATTTTAAAAGACAACGATCAGCCGACATTGTGCACGTGCTAACATGCGCCATTAGACTCAATGATTATGCCGATGGTCTGTATATACTTTAATGTCACATATGCAAAGCACATCGATTCTATTTCCATCCAGGATAACAAATATTTCTCCTGAGCAAAACATTTTCCACATTCTGTGCATGAAAATGGTTTCTGCCCTGAGTATAACAAGATTAAATATCGGAGTAAAACATTTCTAAAATCTGGTCCATGGCAGCGGCTTTCCTTCTATGGGAGCTTTTATGTTCTTCAAGACTTGATTGATTCGTAAAACTTTCCCCACATTGTGGACACGGAATGAGCTTCTCCCTTTTGTGCTTTTCTTGATGATCAACAAAATATGATCTCTTAGTAAAACCTTTCCCGCATTCTGAGCATGAAAACGGCTTCTGCCCTGCGTGAATTCTCAGATGTTTAACGAGAGTGGATTTAGCTGTAAAACATTTCTCACATTCTGTACATGAAAATGGCTTCTCCCCCTTGTGCGTCCTTTGATGATCAACAAGACACGATCTCGTAGACAAACGTTTCCCGCATATCGTGCATAAAAAACGCTTTTCCCCTGTGTGAATTCTCATGTGTTTCTTGAGGTACGATTGTCCATAAAACCATTTCCCGCATTCTGAACATGCAAATAGCTTCTTCCTTGTGTGACTTCTTAGATGATTAACAAGACTGCATTTACGAGAAAAACTTTTTTTACATTTGGGGCATGAAAATTTTCCCTCTCCTGTGTGAGTCCTTTGAGGCGTCTGATGTCCCTCTGATCTCCCGGGACACTCAGCTGCCAAGAAGAATCACATCTTAGTGTTATTATACTTGATAACCTTGTATTCTGTATAGTAAGTCTGATGCACAACATCCTGAAGAGCAACTATAGGCTGAGAATGAGAGCAGGATATGACATCATGGAACCTTCCCAGCAACCTGACCTCCCTCCCATCTGATGTCATCCGGCCCTCCCTCATCCACAGCTATATATCACCAGCACTGATGTCATCCGGCCCTCCCTCATCCACAGCTATATATCACCAGCACTGATGTCATCCGGCCCTCCCTCATCCACAGCTATATATCACCAGCAATGATCACCAGACTGACAGGACACAGACCTAATAATATTCCACACAGAATAGTTACAGCCGGTGACTGAGGAGAATGTGTGAGTGTTCTCTGCATTTACTGGTCACTACTCACCTGGGCGGTTACCTGTAGTGATGTCCTCCTTATACTGCTCATCACTGCTGTCATCTGTCTCTTCTTCTTCTGATGTTCTGTCTGTATCATTAATAGAGTTCAGATCCTTCCCTGTAGTGATGTCCTTATACTGCTCATCACTGCTGTCATCTGTGTCCTCTTCTTCTTTTAATATTTTGTCTGTGACATTGAAAAAGTTCAGATCTTTTTCTGTAGTGATGTCCTCCTTATACTGCTCATCACTGCTGTCATCTGTCTCTTCCGCCTCTTCTTCTTTTACCCTAATATCTGTAGCATTGAAATGGCTCAGATCTTTCCCCATAGGAATGTCCTCCTCATACGGCTCATCTCTGCTCACATCCATCTCTTCTTTCACTATTATGTCTGGAGCATCACTGTTGTTCCCATCTTCCTCCTGATTCATAAGATGTGAGAGAAATATTGTAAAAGTCATCAGACAGGAGGAGAAGTCAGGTGGGATGTACAGATCATAGGGAACATCTCCATCTACCTGATCCTGATCCTGTGGGAGAAGAGGACGGGGACATCTCTCTGGTGCTGTTCTCTTACTGGATCTGACTGGAGGGAACACATACAGAGACTGAATTCATTCTTTCCATCCAGATAATACAGAGAGGAGGTGTGTATATAGTCCTGTCTATTACCTGCTGATGGGAGGGGCTGCTGATCCTCCAGCATCACATCCTTGTACTGATCCTTGTGTCCTTCTACATACTCCCACTCCTCCATGGAGAAATAGACCGCCACGTCCTGACACCTTATAGGAACCTGACACACACAATGATCACACAGTCATCCCCCCCACCCCTCCAGTGGTGTTACTGTATAATGTCCCAGCATTCCCAGCAGCCACAGTCTCACCTCTCCACTCAGCAGCTCCACCATCTTGTTGGTGACTTCTAGGATCTTCTCTTCCTCCATTTCCTCATGTATCAGGGGCCCCAGGATTGGGCTCAGGGTTCTTCCCCATCCTTCACACCCAGGGGCCCCACAGCGCCCACTAGAGGACTTCTTCACTACTGTGTAATCCTGTGTATGGAGAGACAGATTACTATCACTCCATCCATTCCCAGAATCCCTCACCTCTCCAGTCCTATCCATCTGTTATTCCATAGATAAGAATGATGTCATGATGACATCACTCCCAGAATCCCTCACCTCTCCAGTCCTATCCATCTGTTATTCCATAGATAAGAATGATGTCATGATGACATCACTCCCAGAATCCCTCACCTCCCCAGTCCTATCCATCTGTTATTCCATAGATAAGAATGATGTCATGATGACATCACTCCCAGAATCCCTCACCTCTCCAGTCCTATCCATCTGTTATTCCATAGATAAGAATGATGTCATGATGACATCACTCCCAGAATCCCTCACCTCTCCAGTCCTATCCATCTGTTATTCCATAGATAGAATGATGTCATGATGACATCACTCCCAGAATCCCTCACCTCTCCGGTCCTATCCATCTGTTATTCCATGGATAAGAATGATGTCATGATGACATCACTCCCAGAATCCCTCACCTCTCCGGTCCTATCCATCTGTTATTCCATGGATAAGAATGATGTCATGATGACATCACTCCCAGAATCCCTCACCTCTCCAGTCCTATCCATCTGTTATTCCATAGATAAGAATGATGTCATGATAACATCACTCCCAGAATCCCTCACCTCTCCAGTAAGCCGGAAGAGTATGTGTAGGGTGAGGCTTCTTATCCTCTCCGCCATCTTGTATCTGTCTCTCTGCATCCTTGACTGATGAAACAGGGAAGTTAATATAGGATCTAGTATTTTAGTTACCTGAATGGAAAGATGAAATAATTAAAAAAAACACATAAATCCCATATAAAAGATACAACTATAGAAGATATAAGAGGAAACATTAGAGGAGATATCGGTGTAGATGAGGTTTTCTCTCCCGGATGGAACATGAGCTGAATATCTTATTGTCTCTGTTTCTCTATGGATGAGGATGAAACATGTCGCATCTTCACCTGATCGCTACAACCAGTCACTGGCGGCAGTGGTGATGACAGCACATATGGCACATGACCGCTATACACCATCATGACATCTACTGACTTGGTTTCTGCGCGCTTGACTCGATCCCATCCCACCTCATCCCGAACCTTAGCTCAGCGTCTGTCCCAGAACTTTTTCATCTCTTCAATCTATCACTAACCTCTGGCATCTTTCTCTCTTCATACAAACATGCAACCATCACACCCATCCTCACACAGCCATCCCTTGACCCTACCTCCTTATCCAGCTACCGCTCCATCTTACTTCTCCCCTTTGCCTCAAAATCCCTTGAACAACATGTCTACCATAAACCATCCTCCCATCTTTCATCCAACTCCCTCTTTGTCCCCCTACAATCTGGCTTCCGCCCCCACCGCTCCACAGAAACTGCCCTCACCAAAGTGGCCAATGAACTGCTAACCGCCAAAGCCTCACCCCAATACTCTGCTCCATCTCCTTGACCTCTTCTGCCTTTGACATAGTTGACCATTCCCTCCTCCTGCTATCCGGGATCCCAGAGTGTCTATCGGCCATATCCTCCTTCTCTTCCCACTTTCTAAAGCTCAACATCGACAAAACAGAACTAATCATCTTTTCCCCATCTCGCTCCACCCCGCCGTCTAATTTATCAATCACTATCAATGGCTGCATTCTGTCCCTGTCCCCCAACTCTGCTGCCTTGGGGTCACCTTTGATTCTACCCTGTCTTTTAAACCGCACATCCAGACCCTGAAAACCTCCTGCCGTCTTCACCTCAAAAACATTTCCAGAATCCGCTCTTTTCTCACCCCTGACAACTGTAACCTCCTCCTCTCTGGCCTCCATCTAACTCCCTTGCTCCCCTCCAGTGTATCCTTAACTCTGCTGCCCGACTGATCAATCTTTCCCCTCTCTCTGCCAATCCCTTCACTGCCTCCCATTGCCCAACAAACTCATTTTGAATTTGTTCACCATGACGTACAAGGCCATCACACCCTGTCCCCTCTGTACATCTCTGACCTGATATCCCACTACTGTCCCTCACACAACCTCTGATCCTCACAATGACCTCCTTTTTTCATCCCCCCCTTGTTCGTACCTCGCACAACTGCCTCCAAGATTTTGCCCAAGCCTCCCCATACTCTGGAACTTACTACCCTGATACATCCGGCTCTCACCCACCATCAAGACCATGAAATGTAACCTTAAAACCCATCTCTATACCTACACCCAGCTCTATAAACCAGGCTACAACCTGAAATACCTCTGCATCATACTGTGACTGGCTGCACTTTACCTTCTGTTTCCCTCCCCTTACCTTGTGGAGTGTAAGCCCTTGTGGGCAGGGTCCTCCCTCCTCATGTACCAGTCTACTATTTACCTCTTTCATGTAATGTGTTCTGATCTTGTAATGCTCAGTTTGTCACCACCTATCATGTCTATAGCGCTCTGGAATCAAGGGGGCTTTATAAATAAATAATCATCATCATTATCATGGGCGGTATGAGAGTATGGATGCCGGCTGTGGCCTTGGCTCTCCACAATTCTTTACTTGTAATAATATAGAAAAAAGTTTGGAATATAGAGAAACGTCCACATCTACAGCGAGGAAAATAAGCATTTGATACTCTGCCAATTTTGGAAGTTTTGCCACCTACAAAGAAAATCTGCAGCTTAAAAAAAGATCATACACATAATCCAGCTCCACCATAACTTGCCCTATTCAAGCTCTATCTTCCATACTTTGTGAGGACAAGACAGAAAAAGTTTTCAATTCCACGAGTGTAAACAATTCTTCAATCTTTATTGCCTATCCAGAATAAAAGCCCCTGAATTATACAAGTGGCAATGCATTGTGACTGCTCCTGGTGATCCTATTCATGGTCATACTACCATTACACCTGGTGCTCCATATAAAGGGGTACTCATCATTTGTAGTGCAGTGATGTCTGACACATATAACAATACCTGCAAAGTGTTTGCAGTCCTGGCTTCCTTGCATTCTACATCTGTGGCAAGCAATTATTGCAGGTTACGGGGTCAATGAAGTCAGTGGTAGCAGACAGTATCATTTATGGCCGCTCCACAGAACATGCCGCCCCTCAGAGACTTAAAATATCTGAGGCCTGAGCAATAAACTCATTTGGCTTCATGGCAGAAACGGCCCTGTATATAAGGCATGGCTAGGCCGGCTTCAGGTTGTCTCAGTGGAAGAGATCGGCCTCTGCCAGACACATTTGGGGTTTGTCTCAGAGGAAGTACAGGATCAGATCCATAGCAAGAAACTGGGATAAGATCCAGACACCATGTAATGTCTATAGCCGGCTTTATCAACTATCTCCACCTTCCTCATTACACAAGTATCATCCATATAACAGTGTAGGATAAACCGAGACTGAGAGCAAGAGCCTCACATCTACACATCATAGGGAACATCTCCATCTACCTGATCCTGATCCTGTGGGAGAAGAGGACGGGGACATCTCTCTGGTGCTGTTCTCTTACTGGATCTGACTGGAGGGAACACATACAGAGACTGAATTCATTCTTTCCATCCAGATAATACAGAGAGGAGGTGTGTATATAGTCCTGTCTATTACCTGCTGATGGGAGGGGCTGCTGATCCTCCAGCATCACATCCTTGTACTGATCCTTGTGTCCTTCTACATACTCCCACTCCTCCATGGAGAAATAGACCGCCACGTCCTGACACCTTATAGGAACCTGACACACACAATGGTCACACAGTCATCCCCCCCACCCCTCCAGTGGTGTTACTGTATAATGTCCCAGCATTCCCAGCAGCCACAGTCTCACCTCTCCACTCAGCAGCTCCACCATCTTGTTGGTGACTTCTAGGATCTTCTCTTCCTCCATTTCCTCATGTATCAGGGGCCC
The DNA here is from genome assembly GCF_027789765.1 of Dendropsophus ebraccatus. NCBI lineage: Eukaryota > Metazoa > Chordata > Amphibia > Anura > Hylidae > Dendropsophus > Dendropsophus ebraccatus. The sequence goes on along the minus strand of NC_091456.1, from coordinate 195,718,705 downwards.
CGGGATTGGGCTCAGGGTTCTTCCCCATCCTTCACACCCAGGGGCCCCACAGCGCCCACTAGAGGACTTCTTCACTACTGTGTAATCCTGTGTATGGAGAGACACATTACTATCACTCCATCCATTCCCAGAATCCCTCACCTCTCCAGTCCTATCCATGTTATTCCATAGATAAGAATGATGTCATGATGACATCACTCCCAGAATCCCTCACCTCTCCAGTCCTATCCATCTGTTATTCCATAGATAAGAATGATGTCATGATGACATCACTCCCAGAATCCCTCACCTCTCCAGTCCTATCCATCTGTTATTCTATAGATAAGAATGATGTCATGATGACATCACTCCCAGAATCCCTCACCTCCCCAGTAAGCAGGAAGAGTATGTGTAGGGTGAGGGTTATTATCCTCTCGGCCATCTTGTCTCTGTCTCTCTCCATCATTGATCCTGTATTTCTGTTACCTGGATGAAAAGAAGATAAAATAATGTAAAAACCACATAAATCCCATATAAAAGATACAAGTATAGAAGATATAAGAGGAAAGATTAGAGGAGATATCGGTGTAGATGAGGTTTTCTCTCCCGGATGGAACATGAGCTGAATATCTTATTGTCTCTGTTTCTCTATGGATGAGGATGAAACATTTTGCATCTTCACCTGATCGCTACAACCAGTCAGTGGTGGCAGCGGTGATGACAGCACATATGGCACATGACCGCTATACACCATCAATGTGCATCCACAGGTATCAGAGGCGCCAAGAACACATCCCCCCACCATTACATGTCCTCTACCTGGATTGGCTGCTCACACCTGACAGGAAGAGCGCCAGATAACAGCGGTTATTTTATAATGACGGCCATTATTTGTAAAAGAGGCCGATATTCAGAATTAACGGCTGTTAGTCGAATTTGAAATGACGGGGTGTAAAAATAAATCTGCTAAGTCTGGGGCTACACGGCGACTCTATCACACATACAAGTGACTGGCGTCACACCGCTAGCCACAGACTGTAGGACGCAGCGCAATTCACTATGAATGATGGAGTCGCCGTGTAGCCAGAGCCGTAACGGCATTGTATCTGGAAAGGGTTAATAATCCTAATGTGTACATACCTCCACATATATATATATATATATATATACACCTCCACCTGCAGATCTGCTGTACAGGAGTTCTGCGTTATTCCTGCAGTTGTTCATGAAGGACCTGTGATGACATCATGCCCATGTGACCAGCCTCTTGTGTGGGCGGAGCTATCTTAGAGGTAGAAACAATTTCCAAGTGGAATGAAGGACCTGTGATGACATCATGCCCATGTGACCAGCCTCTTGGGTGGGCGGAGCTATCTTCAGTCAGTCTGTGTGTGGAGAATTGTGCTGCGCACCAGAGCCGTGTGTGAGTTTTATTTACGGAGGTTTCTGTACGCTGTTACTGTTATGCGATGTTCTGCAGGGTCAAAGGTCTGCGATGAGCGAAAATCTGAAAAGTGCCCACACCGGCGAACTCGAACCATTCACGTTCAGTTCCCGGCGTCTAGAAACTGGATGCTGTCCTAGGGCTGCCAGGAAAACATGAGGTTCGCTTATCAGTTATCACTACTGAAGTTAGCCAAGTGCTGTACTCTGCTACCTCAAGCATAGTTGCCAACAGTCCCGGCTTCACCGGGACTGTCCCGATTCTGAGGAGGCAGCCCTGGCAAAACCATGTCCTGGGAAGCCCCGCCCCCTTCCGGCGCGAGTGATGTCACTCATGCAGAGCAGGGAAAGGGGTCCCTGGGGGACTAGAGGAACCATACTGGTGAGGTAAGTATAGCTTTTTTTTTGTTTGTTTTAAATACAGATGAAAGAACAAGAGGATGTTGAAGGGGGTACTGGTATGATGATAAAAGAACAGGAGGAGGATGAAGGGGAAAGTAGTATGATGATGGAGGGGCAGGAGGATGAGAGGGGTAGTAGTATGATGGAGGGGCAGGAGGATGAAGGGGTAGTAGTATGATGATGGAGGGGCAGGAGGATGAAGGGGTAGTAGTATGATGATTGAGGGGCAGGGGGATGATGAAGGGGTAGTGTGATGGAGGGGCAGTAGGATGAAGGAGGTAGTAGTATTATGGAGGAGCAGTAGGATAAAGGGGGTAGTAGTATGATAATATGGGGTGCTGCTGCATCAAATGGGTACAAACTACCAGTATGTACAGTCAGTAGAATACTATCTCTGAGTCTCAGCCTGCTCTGAGTTGGGTGTGTAATATACTGTGGACCTAATACTGAGGTGTGTAATATACTGTGGACCTATCACTGGGGTGTGTAATATACTGAGAACCTATTACGCGGTGTGTAATATACTGTGGACCTATTACGGAGTGTGTAATATACTGTGAACCTAATACTGGGGTGTGTAATATACTGTGGACCAGATACTGGGGTATGTAATATACTGGGGACCTAATACTGGTGTGTGTAATATACTGTGGACCAGATACTGGGGTATGTAATATACTGGGGACCTAATACTGGTGTGTGTAATATACTGGGGACCTGATACTGGGGTGTATTATATACTGGGGACCTGATACTGGGGTGTGTTATATACTGGGGACCTGATACTGGGGTGTATTATATACTGGGGACCTGATACTGGGGTGTGTTATATACTGGGGACATAATACTGGGGTGTGTAATGTACTGGGTACCTGACACTGGAGTGTAAAATGCTCCTTTTGTGTTGTTCTGACTGTAAATTCTAACTGAAAAATTTTGAACCCACACCCATAATAGGCCACACCCCACTGAGACCACACCCACAAGAAGCCACAACCCTTTTTAATGCTAAAGTGTCCCATTTTTTTTTTTAAATGTTGGCAACTATGCCTCAAGTAGTCTTACAGATGAGTAATATACAATTGTACAGCGCATTGCTATCCTCTTTGGCACTCTTCCCTCTTCCCCATCTACTGTCGCCCAACTAGCTGCCTCATCCTCCTGCACCTCCATGCTGTCACCCTCTCATTGACTGTCTGAGTGGGCAATCTATCAGCCAGGTCCGTGTTGTCGCAGCAGAAGGAGGCGGGGTTGTGACATACGTAGAAGCTGGCTGAAAATGACTTCCTGTGGCGGAGGTGAGAGCGATGCTGCAGAGGTACAGGGACAGGTGAGTATACTTTATTATGTTGCCGCAATTTTGATTGGACGACTTCTCCTCCACTCTCTTTTTTTGTCAGTGGTATATAGTATTCCAGCTTGGCTGCGGTTTTTGCTGCAAGTGACTCCTGTTGTTTGCAGGCGGAATTGTCAGAACGATTAAATGATCACATTCCCGATCTCGTGTGGAAAACGGTGTAAGCACAAGAGACCGCCACAGTGCGTAAATGTTGATTTTTGGTCACGTCACAGAAAAAAAAAGTCATATATAAAGTATGCAAGTGGGATATCGACAAAAACGACTGATCGTGGCGCAAAAAGTTTTAAAGTAGTAAAATAAAATGAAAGTTATATAAATTGGGTTTCGTCATAATTAAACCGAGTTAAGAAAAAATAACAATAGATAATGTCAGATTTAGCGAATGGCGTAAAGACAATCCTGTATCCATGGTTTCCAGGACCCCCAAGGGCGGCATCCATCTTCTTTAGCCACTGGCATTCAAATGGTAAATGATCAGACTCAAATCTGATTCCTCCCTGGTTTCCTCTTTGAACTGTGACCCTGTGGTTGCCGGGCAACAGTGTAGACACTTTCCCACAATCCCCCTTGTTTGCATCTGAAGTGAAACCAAACTTCCAGTACTAATGGAACAGATAGGAGACTGCGACTGAACTGAGCATGTGTGACCCATCCTAGCGGATGCCTGGAGGGCCGTAACCAGGGGCAACAGGTTATCAAAACACAGCAGCACATGGTGGTTAGTGACTATGTATTTCAGATGATACATTTTAAAGGAAAATTATTAGCAGATTAGAAGTATCTAAGGCACAGGGTGCTGAGGATGAAGGTTTGTTTCTTATCTTCATCTTTGGTGTCATTTCCTAGATATTCAAAGTTTAAACCTTAAAGTGACTGTACCACCAGACCCAGGCCGAAGCACTGGAGGCGGCCGACCCACCCTTAGTGGGAGGAAACCCCAGCCCCTCCATGACGTGACTCTATTAGAATCAATGGAACCCTATCATAGAGGGGCTAGGGTTTCCTCCCACTAAGGGTGGGTCGGCCGCCTCCAGTGCTTCAGCCTGGGCCTGGTGGTACAGTCACTTTAAAAGAGAAGTCCAGCAAAAAAATTTTATTTAGGTATTGTACTGCCCCCCAAAAGTTGCTGGTGTTTCAGCATGTCCAATTACTATTGTTACTATTATAGCAACCGTAGAAGAACAGGGCTCGACACACATTTCGATATGTCAAGGAACAGGGTCAACTTCATACCACAGATCAGAAACAGAAGGGAAAGTTATCAACTGTTCACGACCTCTGTGACTCGTGGTTGAACAGGAACAACTGGTTTTTGGACCAAAAACATGAAAAAATCCACAAGGTGTCAAGTCTACATGGTGTTTTATATAGGATCTATTGCAGGGAATGGTTAATTGTTCTAATGCTAATCACTTATGGTCCGTGCAATAGGGTCAGCCATTTACCTGTAGTGTGCTGCCTGAGGATGTCCAGGAAGAAGACGTTAAAAGCTTATCGCTGTCCAAAGGATTTATGGCTTGTGGGGCGCAAGCTTGGCCCTATTCCCAATGGCGGTCCAGGCCTGTTGCAGATTCAGAAAAGTCATTAGAAGTGTCACTGTCATCTGGAAACATTTTTCACACGTCATAGAGACACGCAAAAGTTTTGATGGGCCGGGGTCTGAGTTTGTTTGAGAAACTGACCCGGGAGAAGACTGCGCTAAGCACGTGATCAGTCAGGCTTCGACTGATTGTCTATGGAGTCTGACTGATATTACTGACATGCTGCAGTGCGGTCCTCTCGACGCTCGTTTTCACAATTGTCTATATGACATGTCAAAAGTTTTTCCAAACCTCAGTTTTTCCAAACTGCATAGCGGGGTCTACAGCCCTGTACTCTGACCCAGGAAGTCTCCTTCACCTTCCAGATCATAGCAGATCTACTTCAGGCTGGGGCTTACATCATTGGACAGGACTGTGAAGGTAATCTCTTCATAGCTGTAACCCCTCTCTCCCCGGACAGAGAGTGTATGTGCCCACATCTGCCCTGCTCATTCCTTCATGCTCCCTGCAGTATCTGTCAGCCCTTGTGTTTCCCATCCTCTCCATTCCTGCTATAATGTGCCTGCACTCACACTCAGCTATACACACTGCAGCTATAATGTGCCTGCACTTACACTCAGCTATACACACTGCTGCTATAATGTGCCTGCACTCACACTCAGCCATTCACACTGCTGTATAGTGAAGTTTCTGTCACTGTCCTCCTGCACAGCTCTGTGATTCTCACTTCCTGATTGGTCCATGCTGAACACACCCCCTTCCCCATTGCTGTCATGTGACCACACAGACCTCTGACAGCAGCCCTGCTTCTCTATTCTAGCCTGTTGTACTACGCTACTGCATTATGGGGATCTGCAGCTCCTTCCTGTATCTACAAACTGCTGCTGTGTTACCAGGGTTATGCAGTTACTATTCATTATACACCACATGCTGATTGCTATACTGTACAGTAACTTATATATCACATATCCAGCTGCTGCTGTGTTATCAGGGTTATACAGTTACTATACATTATATACCACATGCTGCTATACTGTACAGTAACATATATCACATATCCAGCTGCTGCTGTGTTATCAGGGTTATACAGTTACTATACATTATACACCACATGCTACTATACTGTACAGTAACTAATATATCACATATCCAGCTGCTGTGTTATCAGGGTTATGCAGTTACTATACATTATATACCACATGCTGATTGCTATACTGTACAGTAACTTATATATCACATATCCAGCTGCTGCTGTGTTATCAGGGTTATACAGTTACTATACATTATACACCACATGCTGCTATACTGTACAGTAACTTATATATCACATATCCAGCTGCTGTGTTATCAGGGTTATACAGTTACTATACATTATATACCACATGCTGATTGCTATACTGTACAGTAACTTATATATCACATATCCAGCTGCTGTGTTATCAGGGTTATACAGTTACTATACATTATATACCACATGCTGCTATACTGTACAGTAACATATATCACATATCCAGCTGCTGCTGTGTTATCAGGGTTATACAGTTACTATACATTATATACCACATGCTGATTGCTATACTGTACAGTAACTTATATATCACATATCCAGCTGCTGTGTTATCAGGGTTATACAGTTACTATACATTATATACCACATGCTGCTATACTGTACAGTAACATATATCACATATCCAGCTGCTGCTGTGTTATCAGGGTTATACAGTTACTATACATTATATACCACATGCTGCTATACTGTACAGTAACATATATCACATATCCAGCTGCTGCTGTGTTATCAGGGTTATACAGTTACTATACATTATACACCACATGCTACTATACTGTACAGTAACTAATATATCACATATCCAGCTGCTGTGTTATCAGGGTTATGCAGTTACTATACATTATATACCACATGCTGATTGCTATACTGTACAGTAACTTATATATCACATATCCAGCTGCTGCTGTGTTATCAGGGTTATACAGTTACTATACATTATATACCACATGCTGCTATACCGTACAGTAACATATATCACATATCCAGCTGCTGCTGTGTTATCAGGGTTATACAGTTACTATACATTATATACCACATGCTGCTATACTGTACAGTAACTTATATATCACATATCCAGCTGCTGTGTTATCAGGGTTATACAGTTTCTATACATTATACACCACATGCTGCTATACTGTACAGTAACTTATATATCACATATCCAGCTGCTGTGTTATCAGGGTTATACAGTTACTATACATTATATACCACATGCTGATTGCAATACTGTACAGTAACTTATAGATCACATATCCAGCTGCTGTGTTATCAGGGTTATACAGTTACTATATATTATATACCACATGCTGATTGCTATACTGTACAGTAACTTATAGATCACAGATTCTGCTGTTTCTGAATGTTTGTTTCATTAGTTTTACATGTTATTCAGAATAATAAATCATTATATTTGGGGTGTGGAACCAATTGTCTGCATTTCAATGATTTCTTATGGGAAAATTTTCCTTGGTGTAAGAGTGGATTTGGATTACAAGCACGGTCCCGGGATGAATTATGCTCGTAATCCAAGGCACCACCGCAGAAGCGAAATTTGGGGGGTGCAGGGGGGGGGGCGGTCGCTCCCAGCCCACACTGGCAGGGGCCCACTGAGGTCCATGGCCGTTTCTATGACCGGGCAGGCCGGCGGCGCCCGCCATCCCCCCGCACCCAGAGCTGCGCTAATTGGAGGCTAAGGGCCGCTATCAGACCTAGTGTCTGCTGTATATGAGGCGGACAGAACCGTATACACCGACACGTGGTTACTCCACTGGGACAGGACACACGCTATGCGGCTAGTCGGCGTGTCCTGGAGTAGACGAGGCTGTCAATGCAGGCAGTTTAGTCACGTGACCGGTGCAGGGCCATGTGACCAGTCAGCTGACAGAACGTTGCGCTTCTCTGCTGGCGCCAGGTTCTAATCCGCGGGTCTCTGTGATCACGTGACAGTCAGTGATCGCGCGCCACCGTGGAGTCTCCCGGGGGCCCAGGGCTCCCTCACAGGGGGGCTTCTCAGGGTACACCCACTACCCCCAGCAGCCTCCGCAGGTATTATAGCTGTATGAGCGGTTATACGTCACCCCGAGGGATGCGATATATATGGATAAATCACCAAGAGACGGCCCTCCTTTTCTAACCTCTAATTAGAAGTTTCGCTGCTATTGAGTGTGGCATCAAAGGGGTTAAACAGCTGGGCCTGGGGTTATCTCTGGTCACAGCCATAGTCCCAGTATATAGCCAGCTCCCCCAGGGCGTGTACCTCCATTATAACTGTAGTGTCATTTATCATGATCTCTCTGCCAGGAAGTGTTGTCATAGTACTGCCACTCCATTATCACTGTGGTGTCATTTATCACAGTCTCTCTGCCACTCCATTATCACTGTGGTGTCATTTATCACAGTCTCTCTGCCAGGAAGTGTTATCATAGTACTGCCACTCATACACGGGGCAGCAGAGACCAGTGCACCCAGCCAGCAGTGTGGGGGAGCTGGGGATGGATCAGCTGGTTTTTCACTTTGTTCTGAGTGGTGCAGAGTGGTGCTGTGTCTGGGAGAAGGCAGCTATGTTTATTTAATCTTGGAGAACCCCTTTAATTTTTACACGGCTATATATGTGAAATGAGTCACTATGTATAATGTAGCAGAAAATACCCTTTATTATTCAGACAACATTGTCGCCTGCTGAGTTTCCCTATAGGTAACCTAATCAGTTCAGGGGCCCACTCAGACTCACTTGCCCCCCCTAGGATGAACCCCTAGCTACGCCCCTGCACCCCTGTATATATATATATATATATATATATATATATATATACATATTTATTTCCTCTCTAGGTTTTATGGTCCCAACAGATGTATAATATTTATACAGCATTTTTTTTCTCATATTATGACCCTGAATGCCAGAGGTTACGCCACCTGTCAATCCCGAGGTTAGTCACCTAGAACGGATCCAGGTGCTCGTGCAGAGCCACATCCCACACCTAGCATCACGCCGGCTGTCTTTTGAGCTCCCAGCTAGCTACATCCCGACCCGACTGATAGATGCCCAGCCCAGCCGGTCAGTGACAGGGGCGGGACACCACTGCAGTCACTGATTGGCTGAGGGGGCTAAATCCCACCAGTCTGGGACGTGGATGCTGAGTCGTGACATACCCAGGACCGGGGAGAAGATGACAGCCAGCTGGGTCCAGGTGCTCTGTAATGCAGCACAGGCACTGGGAGCGGGAAGCATAATTGTTTTTGCAATTTCCCCCCACCCCCTGCCTGTAGTGATTTTTTTTTTTTTGTGTCCACTCTTCCTCCTCAGCGGCGTTCCTGTGCGGGATCAGGGCTTCTACCATGGAGAACCAGAGACAGAGAGCCGACTGTACAGTCTTTTATTATGGTAATGGTATATAATGTATATATCTTAATGTCAAATATTCAGAGCACATCGATTCTATTTCCTTCCTGGATAACAGATATTTTTTCCCGAGTAAAACATTTCCCACATTCTGAGCATGAAAACGGCTTCTCCTCTGATCAAGCTTTTTTTTGATGTTTAACCCCTTAACGACATCGGGCGTAAATTTACGCCCTGATGCCAGTAAGGGAGTTCAGAGCGGGGCCGCGCGGCAGCCGCGCTCTGAACCGCGGCGGTCCCGGGTGCCACTTGTAGCCCGGGACCGCAGGTATTAGCGGGCACGGTCCGATCGCCGTGCCCGCTAATACAGTAATCAGATGCAGCTGTCAAACATGACAGCTGCATCCGATTACCGGACGCAGCGTCATCCCTGGTGTCTAGTGGGGAGATCGCTCCTCCGGGATGTTATCCCGGAGGAGCGATCTCCGTAACTGAAGCCGGCCGGGGCCCGCTCCAGGATGGCGCCGTCCCCGGCTCGGCACTCGTTTGTTTCCGGCTGCAGCAGCCGAAAGCATATCTATGCTGCAGAGATCTCAATGAGAGATCAAAGCACTTATACTAGAAGTCCCCTAGGGGGAATAACCCTAACCCCGGGGGGGAATAACCCTAACCCCAGGGGGGAATAACTCTAACCCCAGGGGGGCTTCTAGTATATGTGTAAAAGTAAAAAAAAAAGTGTCATTATTAGTAAAAAGCCCCCTCCCCTAATAAAAGTCTGAATCACCCCCCTTTTCCCAGGTTATAAATAAAAGTAAATAAATAAACATGTTTGGTATCGCCGCGTGCGTAATCGCCCAAACTAATAATTAATCACATTCCTGATCTCGCACGGTAAACGTCGTCAGCGCAAAAAAATCCTAAAGTGCAAAATTGCGCATTTTTGGTCGCATCAAATCCAGGAAAATTGTAATAAAAAGCGATCAAAAAGTCGTATATGCGCAATCAAGGTACCGATAGAAAGATCACATCATGGCGCAAAAAATGACACCTCGCACAGCCCCATAGACCAAAGGATAAAAGCGCTATAAGCCGGGAATGGAGCGATTTTAAGTGACGTATATTTGTTAACAATGGTTTGAATTTTTTACAGGCCATCAGATACAATATAAGTTATACATGTTATATATCATAGTAATCGTAACGACTTGAGGAACATATATAACAAGTCAGTTTTACCCCAGGGTGAATGGCGTAAAAACACATTTCCCCCAAATAAACAAAATGCGTTTTTTATTTTCAATTTCACCACACTTTGAATTTTTTTCTGGTTTCGCAGTGTACTTTATGCAAAAATTCAGCCGTCATTGCAAAGTACAATTAGTGACGCAAAAAATAAGGGCTCATGTGGGTTTCTAGGTGGAAAAATGCAAGTGCTCTGTGTGGCCTTTTAAGCACAAGGAGGAAAAACCGAAAACACAAAAATCGAAATTGGCTCTGTCCTTAAGGGGTTAAGAAGAATCAGTATCGGAGCAAAAAGTTTCTAAAATCTGGTCCATGACGGCAGCTTTCCTCCTATGGGAGCTTCTATGCTTATCAAGATTTGATTGACTTGTAAAACATTCCCCACATTCTGAGCATCGAATAAGCTTCTCCTTTTTGTGAATTTTTTGATGTTCGACAAGAGATGACCTCTGAGTAAAATATTTGCCACATTTTAAGCACGAACAGAACTTCTCCCCTGTGTGAGTTCTCAGATGTTTAACAAGATTGGATTTAAGAGAAAAACATTTACCACATTTGGGGCATGAAAATTGTTCCCCCCCAATGTGATACTGTTGATGTTCATCAAATTGTGATTTCTGGGTGAAGTACAGCTCACATTCTTCACAGGAGAACGGCCTCTCCTCAAAGTGCAGATTTTTATGTCTAACATAAGTTGATTTATGAGCAAAACATTTCCCACATTCTGAACATGCAAATGGCTTTTCCCCTGTGTGAATTCTCTGATGTTCAACAAGATTTCCTTTTTTAATAAAACATTTTCCACAGTGTGAACAAGAATATTGCGTCTTCCTATTTGTCGTAACAGTCTGTGATGGATCAGTAGATGGGACTTGTATAACAGGATGAGATGCCAGCTCTTTGCTGTGAGGGGCTGAGGGTATATCTGGGGGAATAGAATGTTCTTCATATGTATCTTGTGTGATCTGACCATCTGCTGTAATATCTGGAGATATCTGATGTCCCTCTGATCTCCGGGTACACTCACCTGCCAAAGAAAACACAGATTTTACAGCATTCACCATGTGGGATAAATAATAAGAATTTTATTGTTCAGGTTGTTATGAGGGTGATTATACCACATATATTTTTGGATGTTTTTATTTTTCTATTTAAAAAATTGTCTTGAAAGGAAGAGCGATCTTTTATTTTAAATAATAAAGTAATATTTTGTAAAATTGTAATTTTTACTTCTTATCAGTCCTACTTGAAATAAAATGGTCACTACTCACCTGGGCGGTTACCTGTGGTAATGTCCACCTTACACTGCTCATCACTGCCGTCATCTGTCTCTTCTTTTTTTATCATCTTGTCTGTAGGATAAATACAGTTTAGATGCTTTTCTGTAGTGAAATTCTCATCACTGCTCACATCCGTATTCTCCTCCTCCTCTTCTTCTTTTACTCTTAACTCTGTAGCATTGAAACTGTTCAGATTCTTCCCTGTAGTGATGTTCTCTTTATACTGCTCATTACCGCTCACATCTGTCTCTTCCTTTACTATTATGTCTGTAGCATCATTATTGTTTCTATCTTCCCCCTGATTCACAAGATGAGAGAGAAATATTGTAAGTGTTATCAGACAGGAGGAGAAGTCAGGTGGGATGTACAGATCATAGGGAACATGTCCATCTACCTGATCCTGATCCTGTGGGAGAAGAGGACGGGGACATCTCTCTGGTGCTGTTCTCTTACTGGATCTGACTGGAGGGAACACATACAGAGACTGAATTCATTCTTTCCATCCAGATAATACAGAGAGGAGGTGTGTATATAGTCCTGTCTATTACCTGCTGATGGGAGGGGCTGCTGATCCTCCAGCATCACATCCTTGTACTGATCCTTGCGTCCTTCTACATACTCCCACTCCTCCATGGAGAAATAGACCGCCACGTCCTGACACCTTATAGGAACCTGACACACACAATGATCACACAGTCATCCCCCCCACCCCTCCAGTGGTGTTACTGTATAATGTCCTAGCATTCCCAGCAGCCACAGTCTCACCTCTCCACTCAGCAGCTCCACCATCTTGTTGGTGACTTCTAGGATCTTCTCTTCCTCCATTTCCTCATGTATCAGGGGCCCCGGGATTGGGCTCAGGGTTCTTCCCCATCCTTCACACCCAGGGGCCCCACAGCGCCCACTAGAGGACTTCTTCACTACTGTGTAATCCTGTGTATGGAGAGACACATTACTATCACTCCATCCATTCCCAGAATCCCTCACCTCTCCAGTCCTATCCATCTGTTATTCCATAGATAAGAATGATGTCATGATGACATCACTCCCAGAATCCCTCACCTCCCCAGTCCTATCCATCTGTTATTCCATAGATAAGAATGAGGTCATGATGACATCACTCCCAGAATCCCTCACCTCCCCAGTAAGCAGGAAGAGTATGTGTAGGGTGAGGGTTATTATCCTCTCCGCCATCTTGTCTCTGTCTCTCTCCATCATTGTTCCTGTACTTCAGTTACCTGGATAGAAAATAGATTAAAAAAATGTAAAAAAACAACATAAAATCCCATATAAAAGATACAACTATAGAAGATATAAGAGGAAACATTAGAGGAGATATCGGTGTAGATGAGGTTTTCTCTCTCGGATGGAACATGAGGTGAATATCTTATTGTCTCTGTTTCTCTATGGATGAGGATGAAACATGCCGCATCTTCACCTGATCGCTACAACCAGTCAGTGGCAGCAGCGGTGATGACAGCACATATGGCACATGACCGCTATACACCATCAATGTGCATCCACAGGTATCAGAGGCGCCAAGAACACATCCCCCCACCATTACATGTCCTCTACCTGGATTGGCTGCTCACACCTGACAGGAAGAGTGTATGCTAAATCCTGCCCCCCATCACAACAGCGTCATAGAGATCTGGATCCATCTGACCGGCCATGTTTCTCCACAGAGATCTGGATCCATCTGACCGGCCATGTTTCTCCACAGAGATCTGGATCCATCTGAGTGATTACGGATGTAAATGATCTGGTACACTATGGTCATGTGATATTTATCATCTGTCGCCCCCCCCCCCCTCCTCCCAGTTGCTGTGGTGGAGGAGGAGCCAATTCTATTATCAATTATCCAATAAAAAAACTCATTCACAAGCCAATGGCTAGAACAGCGGGGCAGACATGTCCGTCAGCTTTCTGCCCCTTCATCTTCGCTCAAAACGGCTATAACCAGCAGTATACGGAATTATAATGGAACTCTGCGAAACTTCCGGCAATTCTGTATGCTGGAAATCACCTAGGCTTTAATTATAACCATAGACCACTGAGGTTGCCAGGCAACAGGGCGGACACTTTCCCACAATCCCCCTTGTTTCCATGGGAAGTGAAAACCAACTGCCAGTACTAAAGGGACGGATCATGTGACTGCAACTGAACTGAGCATGTGTGACCCAAGAAAGTGGATGCCCGGAGAGTCGTAACCAAGGGCAACAGGTCATATATATATATATATATATATATATATATATATATAAATAATCCTATAACAGATGGACCCGGCAGTGCTCATGTACCTTCTCCAAGGAGCGGAGTCTAAGGGGCCTGGGACTAGATCCGCTTCTTCTGTGATCACATGTGCAAATATGAGAAGGCGCTGTTCAGACTGGAGCTGAGAATCAGACAAGGAGCAAGATCCAAACAGCAGGGCGGCAGATTACAGAGGAGCACCGCCATTGTATGCTGAGCACAGAGGTGGGGAGGCTGCGGCTATATATACCCTCAACAGCCTAGAACTCTCCAGAACCTGAGAGGAGCTATAAATACAGGTGAAGAGGCGCACGCCGGCCACTAGGGGGAGCTCAATCCTGCAGGAGGCGCAGAGCGGGAGAAGCTGCAGGAAGAAGCAGATGGACACAGGACGGAGCGACCAGCAGCAGCAGCAGCTAGGGGATAAGGGACACAGCCGCATGCGGATACACAGCCACACCCATATATATATATATACTGTACCTCCAGCTGCAGATACAGGAGCCGTGTGCTTCCCCTGTGCTTCCAGGACCTGCCATGATGTCACAGTCATGTGATCAGTCACATGGAGGAGGAGGAGTCACATGATCAGGGGCGGCTGCTCAGTGTATGCAGGACTCTGCTGTGCTGGATGAGCTGAAGTGATGTGTGTGGAGCAGAGCTGTGTGTGTGTAATGTGTGTGGAGCAGAGCTGTGTATGTGTGTGTTATATATGCCTGCAGCAGAGCCCTGTGTGTAATGTACATGTAGCTGAGCTGTATATGTGTAATGTACATGTAGCTGAGCTGTATATGTGTGTAATGTACATGTAGCTGAGCTGTATATGTGTGTAATGTACATGTAGCTGAGCTGTATGTGTGTAATGTACATGTAGCTGAGCTGTATGTGTGTAATGTACATGTAGCTGAGCTGTATGTGTGTAATGTACATGTAGCTGAGCTGTATGTGTGTAATGTACATGTAGCTGAGCTGTATATGTGTGTAATGTACATGTAGCTGAGCTGTATGTGTGTAATGTACATGTAGCTGAGCTGTATATGTGTGTAATGTACATGTAGCTGAGCTGTATCTGTGTGTAATGTACATGTAGCTGAGCTGTATGTGTGTAATGTACATGTAGCTGAGCTGTATATGTGTAATGTACATGTAGCTGAGCTGTATGTGTGTAATGTACATGTAGCTGAGCTGTATGTGTGTAATGTACATGTAGCTGAGCTGTATGTGTGTAATGTACATGTAGCTGAGCTGTATATATGTGTAATGTACATGTAGCTGAGCTGTATGTGTGTAATGTACATGTAGCTGAGCTGTATATGTGTGTAATGTACATGTAGCTGAGCTGTATATGTGTAATGTACATGTAGCTGAGCTGTATATGTGTAATGTACATGTAGCTGAGCTGTATGTGTGTGTAATGTACATGTAGCTGAGCTGTATATGTGTAATGTACATGTAGCTGAGCTGTATATGTGTAATGTACATGTAGATGAGCTGTATGTGTGTAATGTACATGTAGCTGAGCTGTATATGTGTAATGTACATGTAGCTGAGCTGTATATGTGTGTAATGTACATGTAGCTGAGCTGTATATGTGTGTAATGTACATGTAGCTGAGCTGTATATATGTAATGTACATGTAGCTGAGCTGTATGTGTGTAATGTACATGTAGCTGAGCTGTATATGTGTAATGTACATGTAGCTGAGCTGTATATGTGTAATGTACATGTAGCTGAGCTGTATATATGTGTAATGTACATGTAGCTGAGCTGTATATGTGTAATGTACATGTAGCTGAGCTGTATGTGTGTAATGTACATGTAGCTGAGCTGTATATATGTGTAATGTACATGTAGCTGAGCTGTATATGTGTAATGTACATGTAGCTGAGCTGTATGTGTGTAATGTACATGTAGCTGAGCTGTATATATGTGTAATGTACATGTAGCTGAGCTGTATATATGTAATGTACATGTAGCTGAGCTGTATATATGTAATGTACATGTAGCTGAGCTGTATGTGTAATGTACATGTAGCTGAGCTGTATATGTGTAATGTACATGTAGCTGAGCTGTATATGTGTAATGTACATGTAGCTGAGCTGTATGTGTGTAATGTACATGTAGCTGAGCTGTATATGTGTGTAATGTACATGTAGCTGGGCTGTATGTGTGTAATGTACATGTAGCTGAGCTGTATATGTGTAATGTACATGTAGCTGAGCTGTATATGTGTAATGTACATGTAGCTGAGCTGTATGTGTGTAATGCACATGTAGCTGAGCTGTATATGTGTAATGTACATGTAGCTGAGCTGTATATGTGTAATGTACATGTAGCTGAGCTGTATGTGTGTAATGTACATGTAGCTGAGCTGTATGTGTGTAATGTACATGTAGCAGAGCTGTATGTGTGTAATGTACATGTAGCTGAGCTGTATGTGTGTAATGTACATGTAGCTGAGCTGTATATGTGTAATGTACATGTAGCTGAGCTGTATGTGTGTAATGTACATGTAGCTGAGCTGTATGTGTGTAATGTACATGTAGCTGAGCTGTATATGTGTGTAATGTACATGTAGCTGAGCTGTATGTGTGTAATGTACATGTAGCTGAGCTGTATGTGTGTAATGTACATGTAGCTGAGCTGTATATGTGTAATGTACATGTAGCTGAGCTGTATATATGTGTAATGTACATGTAGCTGAGCTGTATATGTGTAATGTACATGTAGCTGAGCTGTATATGTGTGTAATGTACATGTAGCTGAGCTGTATGTGTGTAATGTACATGTAGCTGAGCTGTATATGTGTAATGTACATGTAGCTGAGCTGTATATATGTGTAATGTACATGTAGCTGAGCTGTATATGTGTGTAATGTACATGTAGCTGAGCTGTATGTGTGTAATGTACATGTAGCTGAGCTGTATGTGTGTAATGTACATGTAGCTGAGCTGTATATGTGTAATGTACATGTAGCTGAGCTGTATGTGTATAATGTACATGTAGCTGAGCTGTATGTGTGTAATGTACATGTAGCTGAGCTGTATGTATGTAATGTACATGAGCTGTATGTGTGTAATGTACATGTAGCTGAGCTGTATGTGTGTAATGTACATGTAGCTGAGCTGTATGTGTGTAATGTACATGTAGATGAGCTGTATATGTGTGTAATGTACATGTAGCTGAGCTGTATATGTGTAATGTACATGTAGCTGAGCTGTATGTGTGTAATGTACATGTAGCTGAGCTATATATGTGTAATGTACATGTAGCTGAGCTGTATGTGTGAAATGTACATGTAGCTGAGCTGTATATGTGTAATGTACATGTAGCTGAGCTGTATGTGTATAATGTACATGTAGCAGAGCTGTATATGTGTGTGTAATGTACATGTAGCTGAGCTGTATATATGTGTGTAATGTACATGTAGCTGAGCTGTATATATGTGTAATGTACATGTAGCTGAGCTGTATATGTGTAATGTACATGTAGCTGAGCTGTATGTGTGTAATGTACATGTAGCTGAGCTGTATATATGTGTAATGTACATGTAGCTGAGCTGTATATATGTGTAATGTACATGTAGCTGAGCTGTATATATGTAATGTACATGTAGCTGAGCTGTATGTGTAATGTACATGTAGCTGAGCTGTATATGTGTAATGTACATGTAGCTGAGCTGTATATGTGTAATGTACATGTAGCTGAGCTGTATGTCTGTAATGTACATGTAGCTGAGCTGTATGTGTGTATGTAGGATCAGCGCTCATTTACATACAGGATCAGGGTTTCTGATAAGGTCTTTGAAGAGAATCAGAGACAGAGAGCAGAGAGTACATATACTTTAATGTCAAATATTCTAAGCCCATCAATTCCAGGACGACAGATATTTGTTAAAAATTACGGACAGTTATCAAATTTCACTGTGAGTTTTTCGATGTGTAACAAGATTTGATTTCTGAGTAAAACATTTCCCACATTCTGAGCATGAAAAAAGCTTCTCACCTGTGTAAGTTCTCGTATGTATAACAAGATTTGATTTCTTAGTAAAACATTTCCTGCATTCTGAACATGAAAATGGATTCTCCCCAGTGTGAATTATTTGATGTTTAAGAAAAGCTGATTTTTGAGTAAAACACTTTATACATTTGGGGCATGGAAATGGCTTCTCCCCTGTGTGAATTCTTAGATGTTCAACGATATGATTTGTGAGTAAAACATTTCCCACATTTTGAGCATGGAAATAGTTTCTCTCTGTGACTTTTTTTTGTGCTGCAAGAGTGGATTTTTGGGTAAAACATTTTTCACATTCTGAACATGAAAAAGGCTTCTCACCTGTGTAAGTTCTCGTATGTATAACAAGATTTGATTTCTTAGTAAAACATTTCCTGCATTCTGAACATGAAAATGGATTCTCCCCAGTGTGAATTATTTGATGTTTAAGAAAAGCTGATTTTTGAGTAAAACACTTTATACATTTGGGGCATGGAAATGGCTTCTCCCCTGTGTGAATTCTTAGATGTTCAACGATATGATTTGTGAGTAAAACATTTCCCACATTTTGAGCATGGAAATAGTTTCTCTCTGTGACTTTTTTTTTGTGCTGCAAGAGTGGATTTTTGGGTAAAACATTTTTCACATTCTGAACATGAAAATGGCTTCTCCCCTGTGTGAGTTCTTAGATGTTCCACAAGAACTTTTGCAATAAAACATTTCCCACAGTGGAAACAAGGAAATTGCTTTCTCTTCTTTTGTCTGTGATGGATCAGTAGATGGGACTCGTATAACAGGATGAGATGGCAGCTCTTTGCTGTGAGGGGCTGGGGGTAGATCTGGGGTAATAGAAGGTTCTTCATATGTATCTTGTGTGATCTGACCATCTGCTGTAATATCTGGAGATATCTGATGTCCCTCTGATCTCCGGGTACACTCAGCTGCCAAGAAGAATCACATCTTAGTGTTATTATACTTGATAACCTTGTATTCTGTATAGTAAGTCTGATGCACAACATCCTGAAGAGCAACTATAGGCTGAGAATGAGAGCAGGATATGACATCATGGAACCTTCCCAGCAACCTGACCTCCCTCCCATCTGATGTCATCCGGCCCTCCCTCATCCACAGCTATATGTCACCAGCACTGATGTCATCCGGCCCTCCCTCATCCACAGCTATATATCACCAGCACTGATGTAATCCGGCCCTCCCTCATCCACAGCTATATATCACCAGCACTGATGTCATCCGGCCCTCCCTCATCCACAGCTATATATCACCAGCACTGATGTCATCCGGCCCTCCCTCATCCACAGCTATATATCACCAGCACTGATGTCATCCGGCCCTCCCTCATCCACAGCTATATATCACCAGCACGGATGTCATCCGGCCCTCCCTCATCCACAGCTATATATCACCAGCACTGATGACAATACAAAGAAGCCGATATTCTAATCACTACACAGCTGATCCCGGGGGTTTATTTCTTAGCTGACATATCTACAGTCATGGCCAAAGAGAATGACACAAATATTATATTTTCCCATGATCCTCTGCCCTCTGGTTTTTCTGTGTGTTTGTCAGATGTTTTTATCACATACAGAAATATAATTGCAATCATATTATGAGTAACAGAAGCTTCTACTGACAGATTGAGTTACTGCAGCAAGTCAATATTTGCAGTGTTGTCCCTTCTTCTTCAGGACCTCTGCAATTCTCCCCGCCTGCTCTCAATCAACTTCTGGACCAAATCCTGACGGATAGCAGTCCATTCTTGCACAATCAATGCTTGCATTTTGTCAGAATTTGTTTGTCCACCCGTCTCTTGATGATTGACCACAAGTTCTCAATGGGATTAAGATCTGGGGAGTTTCCAGGCCATGGACCCAAAATCTCTATGTTTTGCTTTATGGCAAGGTGCTCCATCATGCTGGAAAAGGCATTGTTGATGGCCAAATTGCTCATGGACGGTTGGGAGAAGTTGCTCTTGGAGAACATTCTGGTCCCATTCTTTATTCATGGCCGTGTTTTTAGGCAAGACTGTGAGAGAGCCGATTCCCTTGGCTGAGAAGCACCCCCACACATGAATGGTTTCAGGATGCCGGTTACAGTTGGCATGAGACAAGACTGGTGGTAGCGCTCACCTCGTCTTCTCCGAATAAGCTGTTTTCCAGATGTCCCAAACAATCGGAAAGGGGATTCATCAGAGACAATGACTTTCCCCCAGTCCTCATTAGTCCACTCCCTGGACCTTTCCCCCAGTCCTCAGCAGTCCACTCCCTGGACCTTTCCCCCAGTCCTCAGCAGTCCACTCCCTGGACCTTTCCCCCAGTCCTCAGCAGTCCACTCCCTGGACCTTTCCCCCAGTCCTCAGCAGTCCACTCCCTGTACCTTTTGCAGAATATCAGTCTGTCCCTGATGTTTTTTCTGGAGAGAAGTGGCTTCTTTGCTGCCCTCCTTGAGACCAGGCCTTGCTCCAAGACTCTCCGCCTCACAGTGTGTGCAGATGCCCTCACATCTGCCTGCTGCTATTCCTGAGCAAGCTCTGCACTGCTGGTAGCCCCATCCCGCAGCTGAAACACTTTTAAGAGACGGTTCTTGCACTTGCTGGTCTTTCTTTTGCGCCCTGGAGCCTTTTTGGCAACAATGGAACCTCTCTCCTTGAAGTTCTTGATGATGCGATAGATTGGTGACTGAGGTGCAATCTTTCTAGCTGCGACACTTTTCCCTGTTAGGCCATTTTTGTGCAGTGCAATGATAACTGCATGTGTTTCTTTAGAGATAACCATGGTTAACAGAAGAGAAACAATGATGCCAAGCACCAGCCTCCTTTTAAAGTGTCCAGTTGTGTCATTCTTACTTAATCATGACAGATTGATCTCCAGCCCTGTCTTCATCAGCACCCACACCTGTGTTAATGGAGCAATCACTGAAACAATGTTAGCTGGTCCTTTTAAGGCAGGGCTGCAATGATGTGGAAATGTGTTTTGGGGGATTTTCTAGGCAAATATTGACTTTGCAAGTAATTACTGTTAAGCTGATCACTCTGTATAACATTCTGGAGTATATGCAAATTGCCATTTTAAAAACTGAGGCCCCCTTCACACGTCCGTGTCAGTTTTTACTGTCAGGAAATCCTGATCAGGAGACCTTAAATGTCATCAGGATAGTATCAGGATTTCCTGACAGTAATCCGTTTTTACCATCAGGAAACCATCAGGAAAAACCTTCAGGATTTCCTGATGAGATAATATTGTCTAGTATGCCAACATAAATCACAGGTACCCGTGTACCTGGATGGCCACAGGCTGCAGAACTACAACTCCCATCATGGCCTACCAGCAGAGCCATGATGGGAGTTGTACTTCTGCAACCTGGATGGCCACAGGCTGCAGAACTACAACACCCATCATGGCCTGCCAGCAGAGCCATGATGGGAGTTGTACTTCTGCAACCTGGATGGCCACAGGCTGCAGAACTACAACACCCATCATGGCCTGCCAGCAGAGCCATGATGGGAGTTGTACTTCTGCAACCTGGATGGCCACAGGCTGCAGAACTACAACTCCCATCATGGCCTGCCAGCAGAGCATGGTGGGAGTAGTAGCCCTAATCTCACCTGTCCCGGATCCTGCTCTGTCGGGGCCGCGAGGTTGGGGTCCGGGTCAGAGTGCAGTGCTGAGGTCCGGGCAGCGGCGGCGGTCGGAGGTGCGGAGCATCCGGCGGGCGGCCTGGTGGTGAGTTCCCGGGGGGGGGGGGGGGAGAGGGTCAGATGCGGCGGCGGCGGGGGCGGCGGCGGCGGGGTCGCGGCGGAGGTACTGGAGCATCCGGCGGCCGGCCCGGTGGTGAGTTCCCGGGGGGTGGGGGGGGGTGGGGGGGTTGAGAGGGTCAGATGCGGCGGCGGCGGCGGGGGGGGGATCTGTAGTGCCGGGCAGCGTGTGCGGTGCGGTGCGGGGGGGATGGGGGTGTGCAGGTGATCGGACGGCGGCCGGGGCTGGCTCTCTACCAGTCCGGAATCGCGGGCACTTTCCTGATATACATCAGGAAAATGCCCGTGATTCCGGCGCTCCCATAGACTTCTATGGGGGCGTCCGTGCCGGATTTCCGGACGAAAATAGGACAGGATCTAAAAAATCCGGTCCTATTTTCCGGAACGGACACCCTTCCGGAAAAATCCGGAAGGGTGTCCGTGTCTAATGTTAGTCTATGAGTCCGGAAATCCGTCCGGATTTCCTGATAGGAAATCCGGACAGATTTTCCGGACGTGTGAAGGGGGCCTGAAGCAGTAGACTTTGTAAAAACTAATATTTGTATCATTCTCAAAACTTTTGGCCATGACTGTATATGAGGGCTTGTTTTTTGTGGGACTAGTTGTACTTTTTATGACACCATTGTGGAACACATAGCACTTTTATATTAGTTTATTTTCTTTATTGCTTGGAGTTAAATTAACCCCTTAAGGACAGAGCCAATTTTCGGTCTTTCACTTTTGTTTTTTCCTCCTTGTGTATATAAAGCCATAGCACTTGCATTTTTCACCTACAGACCGACCTGAGTCCTTATTTTTTGCGCCACTAATTGTACTTTGCAATGACAGACTTAACTTTTCTATAAAATATGCTGCAAAACAAAAAAAATTATTTGTGCTGTGAAATTGAAAATAAAACATTTTTTCTTTATTTGGGGTTTTTTTTGTTTACGTCGTCTGCCCTGTGGTAAAACTGACATGTTATCTATTTTCTTTAAGTCGGTACGATTACAGCGATATGTAACTTGTGTAACTTATTTGATAGCAAAAATTAGAAAAAACAAACAAAAACCTCAATGTTCCTAAAATGTCTTTATTCCCTCCTTATAGCACTTTTATCCTTTGGTCTATGGGGCTGTGTGAGGTGACGTTTTTTGCGCCATGATCTGAACTTTCTATCAGTACCTCTCCTGGATATATGCAGGTTTTTTTTTAGATTTGATGCGACCAAAAATCTGCAACTTTGCGTCTTGGCATATTTTGTGCTTACGCTGTTTACCATAAACGTAGTTATAATTTAATAGTTTGGGCGATTACACACGCGGCCATAGCAATTATGTTTAATACAACTGCAATGATCTCTCTCATAGGGATCAGTATAGTATACATTATACAGCACTGATCAATTAGATCAGCGCTGTATTGCTCTGGGCTGCTGCAGCCCAGATCCATGGATTACCGAGCTGGGATCAGTGTCAGTGCAATGCTGAGGCCATCCGGGTAAGATGAAGGGATCTCCCCTCCATGATCGCATAGCAGGGGGGCAATCTTCCCCACTAGACCTTGAATACTGATAGCAGCCGGGAGCCTTCTCTGCTTCTCTTTAATGGCGGCAAAACTAGTATACTCATCGCGCATCGTTAAGGAGTTAATAAAATACAGCAATTCTGACAGTTCTCTTGTTTTAATATATATTTATCTCTGGCTGCACAAATTATATATAAGCGGCTGCATATATCTATCATATACATCACATTACTTTGTGCTACATTTTGGCTTCTCCCCTGTGTGAGTTTTTTTGATGTTTAACAAGATTTACTTTCTGAGTGAAACATTTCTCACACTCTGAGCATGAAAATGGCTTCTCCCCTGTGTGAGTTCTTAGATGTTTAACGAGATAGGATTTGTGAGTAAAACATTTCCCACATTCAGAGCATGGAAATAGCTTCTCTCCTCTATGAATTTTTTCATGTGCATCAAGAGCTGATTTTTGGGCAAAACATTTCCTACATTCTGAACATGAAAATGGCTTCTCCCCTGTGTGAATTCTTACATGGTTAACAAGATTTACTTTGTGATTAAAACGTTTGCTACATTTAGGGCACGGAAATGGTTTTTCTTCTATATGAGTTTTTTGATGTGTAACAAGAGTTGATTGTTTGGTAAAACATTTTCCACATTCTGAACATGAAAATGGCTTCTCTCCTGTGTGAATCCTCAGATGGGCAGCAAAGTTTACTTTCTGAGCAAAATATTTCCCACATTCTGGACATGAAAATGTCTTCTCTCCTGTGTGAATTCTGAGATGTTCAGCAAGGTTTGCTTTCTGAGCAAAATGTTTTCTACATTCTGAACATGAAAATGGCTTCTCCCCTGTGTGAGTTCTCTGATGTATAAGAAGATTTGCTTTTGCAGGAAATAATTTACCACATTCAGAACATGAAAATGTCTTGTATGGCTTCTCTCCTGTGTGAGATGTTCTGAAATGTTTATCCATACTTGATTTCTGAGTAAAACATTTCCCACATTTTGGGCATGGAAATGGTTTCTCTCCTATGTGAGTTTTTTCATGTTGAATAAGATTTGACATATGAGCAAAACATTTCCCACATTCTGAGCATGAAAATGGTTTCTCACCTGTGTGAGTCACTTGATGTTTAGCAAGATATGATTTGTAAATAAAAGTTTTACCACATTCTGAACATGGAAATGGCTTCTTATTATTTAGTTTAACAGTCTGTGATGAATCAGTAGATGTATCTTGTGTGATCTGACCATCTGCTGTAATATCTGGAGATATCTGATGTCCCTCTGATCTTCGGGTACACTCAGCTGCCAAGAAGAATCACATCTTAGTGTTATTATACTTGATAACCTTGTATTCTGTATAGTAAGTCTGATGCACAACATCCTGAAAAGCAACTATAGGCTGAGAATGAGAGCAGGATATGACATCATGGAACCTTCCCAGCAACCTGACCTCCCTCCCATCCGATGTCATCCGGCCCTCCCTCATCCACAGCTATATATCACCAGCACTGATGTCATCCGGCCCTCCCTCATCCACAGCTATATATCACCAGCACTGATGTCATCCGGCCCTCCCTCATCCACAGCTATATATCACCAGCACTGATGTCATCCGGCCCTCCCTCATCCACAGCTATATATCACCAGCACTATATATCACCAGCACGGCTATATATCACCAGCACGGCTCTCCCTCATCCACAGCTATATATCACCAGCACTGATGTCATCCGGCCCTCCCTCATCCACAGCTATATATCACCAGCACTGATGTCATCCGGCCCTCCCTCATCCACAGCTATATATCACCAGCACTGATATCATCCGGCCCTCCCTCATCCACAGCTATATATCACCAGCACTGATGACAATACAAAGGAGCCGATATTCTAATCACTACACAGCTGATCCCGGGAGGGTTATTTCTGTGCTGACATATCTATATGAGGGCTTGTTTTTTGTGGGACAAGTTGTATATTTTTTATGGCACCATTGTGTGACACAAAAAAACACTATTTTCTTTATTTGAGAAGGGTTTTGTGTTTATGTCGTCCGCCCTATGGTAAAACTAGCGTTATCTATGTTGCTTGAGTTGGCGCAATTACAGCGATATGTAATTTGCATAAATTGCTCTATTGCTCGCTTTTATCCTTTGGTCTATAGGGCTGTGTGAGGTGTCGTCATGATCTGTACTTTCTATCGGTACCTTGATGGCGTATATGCAACTTTTTGATCACTTTTTATTACAATTTAAAAATTTCGCAGTTTGATGCGACCAAAAATTAAGAATTTTGCACTGATGCTGTTTACCATACCAGATCAGGAATGGGATCATTTAATAGTTCATGAGATTCCACATGCGGCAATAGCAAATATGTCTGTTTATTTTTATTTATATAATGGGAAAAGGGGGGTGATTCGAATTTTATCAGCGGAGGGGATTTTTTTTTTTTTTATAAAATCACTACTTTTTTTTTCTTTCCAAAAACATTAATTTGAAGTGAACCTGGGGGACTTCTAATACAACTGCACTGAACTCTCATAGAGGTAAACATTATACAGCACTGATCGATTAGATCAGTGCTGTATTAGGCTGGGTTCACATTACGTTTTTTTTTTTTCATCCGTTTTTTTTCAAAAAAAGCTTTGTTTATGTGTACGTTATAAGAACGGATGTGTTTTGATCCGTTTTTTTTTTTTTATAACGGAAATCAATAAAAAAACGGATGCACATAAATGCGTCAGTTCCTCCATTGTTTTTTTTTCATCTATTCTTTTCAAAAAGCTGACTACTAAAAAAGCCCAGATCTATGGATTACCGAGCCAGGATCAGCATTAGTGTGGTACTGTGACTCGACCTGGTAACAGGAAGGGATCTCCCCTCTGCGATCGTATGACTTCTGATAGCAGCTGGGAGCAGTGTGCAGTGGAGAGTGAAGACTGACAGGACACAGAGCTTAAAATATTCCACACAGGATAGTTACAGCCGGTGACTGAGGAGAATGTGTGAGTGTTCTCTGCATTTACTGGTCACTACTCACCTGGGCGGTTACCTGTAGTGATGTCCTGCTTATACTGCTCATCACTGCTGTCATCTGTTTTTTCCTCCTCTTCTTTTTCTTTTACCCTCATATCTGTAGCATTAAAATAATTTACATATTTCCTTGTAGTGATGTCCTCCTTATACTGCTCATTACTGCTCACATCTGTCTCTGGAGCATTAATATTGTTCCCATCTTCCCCCTGATTCATAAGATGGGGGAGAAATATTGTAAAAGTCATCAGACAGGAGGAGAAGTCAGGAGGGATGTACAGATCATAGGGAACATCTCCATCTACCTGATCCTGATCCTGTGGGAGAAGAGGACGGGGACATCTCTCTGGTGCTGTTCTCTTACTGGATCTGACTGGAGGGAACACATACAGAGACTGAATTCATTCTTTCCATCCAGATAATACAGAGAGGAGGTGTGTATATAGTCCTGTCTATTACCTGCTGATGGGAGGGGCTGCTGATCCTCCAGCATCACATCCTTGTACTGATCCTTGTGTCCTTCTACATACTCCCACTCCTCCATGGAGAAATAGACCGCCACGTCCTGACACCTTATAGGAACCTGACACACACAATGATCACACAGTCATCCCCCCCACCCCTCCAGTGGTGTTACTGTATAATGTCCCAGCATTCCCAGCAGCCACAGTCTCACCTCTCCACTCAGCAGCTCCACCATCTTGTTGGTGACTTCTAGGATCTTCTCTTCCTCCATTTCCTCATGTATCAGGGGCCCCGGGATTGGGCTCAGGGTTCTTCCCCATCCTTCACACCCAGGGGCCCCACAGCGCCCTCTAGAGGACTTCTTCACTACTGTGTAGTCCTGTGTATGGAGAGACACATTACTATCACTCCATCCATTCCCAGAATCCCTCACCTCTCCAGTCCTATCCATCTGTTATTCCATAGATAAGAATGATGTCATGATGACATCACTACCAGAATCCCTCACCTCTCCAGTCCTATCCATCTGTTATTCCATAGATAAGAATGATGTCATGATGACATCACTCCCAGAATCCCTCACCTCTCCAGTCCTATCCATCTGTTATTCCATAGATAAGAATGATGTCATGATGACATCACTCCCAGAATCCCTCACCTCTCCAGTCCTATCCATCTGTTATTCCATAGATAAGAATGATGTCATGATGACATCACTCCCAGAATCCCTCACCTCCCCAGTCCTATCCATCTGTTATTCCATAGATAAGAATGATGTCATGATGACATCACTCCCAGAATCCCTCACCTCTCCAGTCCTATCCATCTGTTATTCCATAGATAAGAATGATGTCATGATGACATCACTCCCAGAATCCCTCACCTCTCCAGTCCTATCCATCTGTTATTCCATAGATAAGAATGATGTCATGATGACATCACTCCCAGAATCCCTCACCTCCCCAGTCCTATCCATCTGTTATTCCATAGATAAGAATGATGTCATGATGACATCACTCCCAGAATCCCTCACCTCTCCAGTCCTATCCATCTGTTAATCCATAGATAAGAATGAGGTCATGATGACATCACTCCCAGAATCCCTCACCTCTCCAGTCCTATCCATCTGTTATTTTTTATAGATAAGAATGATGTCATGATGACATCACTCCCAGAATCCCTCACCTCTCCAGTCCTATCCATCTGTTATTCCATAGATAAGAATGATGACATCACTCCCAGAATCCCTCACCTCCCCAGTCCTATCCATCTGTTATTCCATAGATAAGAATGATGTCATGATGACATCACTCCCAGAATCCCTCACCTCCCCAGTCCTATCGATCTGTTATTCCATAGATAAGAATGATGTCATGATGACATCACTCCCAGAATCCCTCACCTCCCCAGTCCTATCCATCTGTTATTCCATAGATAAGAATGATGTCATGATGACATCACTCCCAGAATCCCTCACCTCCCCAGTAAGCAGGAAGAGTATGTGTAGGGTGAGGGTTATTATCCTGTCGGCCATCTTGTCTCTGTCTCTCTCCATGGTTGATGGGTCGGTCTGGAGAATTATCAGTAGAGGATCCTGTAATGTATGGAGAGAAGATGAGACAATGTAACACCACATACAGTCACCTCCTCAGCAGGGTCCAGTTACGGAGGAGTAATACTCTTAGCTGTGATGCACTTAGCACAAGTGAGAGAATGGGGGGGTAGGGGTATGTACAATCCTGCAGTTTAATAAAGTTTGAGAATATTCCTTTATGATGGCAGCGACCACATGGTCAGTGACACCATAAAGCCTAGAAAGGTGTTGGTCGGAGATCTCACCTGCCAAGAGGATTATGAAGGTAGGAAAATAGTGAAGACAGATTTGGTGGCAGGTGAGGGGGCAGGGTGAGTATATAAGGGACGGTCAGGCTGGAGATCAGAGAGATCATTGTGAAGAGCTTAACGTCTTCCTACACCCGGCATTACAGTGCTGCAACAACTGAGAGAGTTTCCCCACTGCCGGCATGATATCGATTCATCATGCCAGGGAAACAATCCATTACAGCCATTCACCGTCCGTGAGTCCGCAAAATCTACGGATGTCTGAATACAGCCTAACTCTCCCTGGAAAAAAATTCAAATATTCGCAACTATACCTCAGATTGTATGTGGTATTACAACTTGGCTCCATTAACTTCAACAGAACTGAGATACCACATACAGCCTGAGGGAGGCGCTGCTGAAACGCAGCCAAAGAAAGAGGGGGAAGTGCAGGAAGCTGTGGCAGTAAAGCGATGCTCTGCTGCAAAGTTACACATTTCTCAGACGAGTTGCAGCCCGTCGCTTCCCGTCCCTCCCTGGTCTCTCTATACGGCCGATCAGAAGATACAACGGCCGATATGTACAGACACAGCAATGTTATAACCAACACTACCTGCAGATACAGGAGCCGTGTGCTTCCCCTGTGCTTCCCCTGTGCTTCCCCTGTGCTTCCAGGACCTGCCATGATGTCACAGTCATGTGATCAGTCACATGGAGGAGGAGGAGTCACATGATCAGGGGCTGCTGCTCAGTGTATGCAGGACTCTGCTGTGCTGGATGAGCTGAAGTGATGTGTATGCAGCAGAGCTGTGTGTGTGTGATGTGTGTGGAGCAGAGCTGTGTATGTGTGTGTTATATATGCCTGCAGCAGAACCCTGTGTGTAATGTACATGTAGCTGAGCTGTATATATGTAATGTACATGTAGCTGAGCTGTATGTGTGTAATGTACATGTAGCTGAGCTGTATATATGTGTAATGTACATGTAGCTGAGCTGTATATGTGTGTAATGTACATGTAGCTGAGCTGTATATATGTGTAATGTACATGTAGCTGAGCTGTATATGTGTAATGTACATGTAGCTGAGCTGTATGTGTGTAATGTACATGTAGCTGAGCTGTATATGTGTGTAATGTACATGTAGCTGAGCTGTATATATGTGTAATGTACATGTAGCTGAGCTGTATATGTGTAATGTACATGTAGCTGAGCTGTATATGTGTAATGTACATGTAGCTGAGCTGTATATGTGTGTAATGTACATGTAGCTGAGCTGTATATGTGTGTAATGTACATGTAGCTGAGCTGTATGTGTGTAATGTACATGTAGCTGAGCTGTATATGTGTAATGTACATGTAGCTGAGCTGTATATGTGTAATGTACATGTAGCAGTGCTGTATGTGTGTAATGTACATGTAGCTGAGCTGTATATGTGTAATGTACATGTAGCTGAGCTGTATATGTGTAATGTACATGTAGCTGAGCTGTATATGTGTGTAATGTACATGTAGCTGAGCTGTATATATGTGTAATGTACATGTAGCTGAGCTGTATGTGTGTAATGTACATGTAGCTGAGCTGTATATGTGTGTAATGTACATGTAGCTGAGCTGTATATGTGTGTAATGTACATGTAGCTGAGCTGTATGTGTGTAATGTACATGTAGCTGAGCTGTATATATGTAATGTACATGTAGCTGAGCTGTATGTGTGTGTAATGTACATGTAGCTGAGCTGTATGTGTGTAATGTACATGTAGCTGAGCTGTATATGTGTAATGTACATGTAGCTGAGCTGTATATGTGTAATGTACATGTAGCTGAGCTGTATGTGTGTAATGTACATGTAGATGAGCTGTATGTGTGTAATGTACATGTAGCTGAGCTGTATGTGTGTATTGTACATGTAGCTGAGCTGTATGTGTGTATTGTACATGTAGCTGAGCTGTATATGTGTAATGTACATGTAGCTGAGCTGTATATGTGTAATGTACATGTAGCTGAGCTGTATATATGTGTAATGTACATGTAGCTGAGCTGTATATATGTGTAATGTACATGTAGCTGAGCTGTATGTGTAATGTACATGTAGCTGAGCTGTATGTGTGTATTGTACATGTAGCTGAGCTGTATATATGTGTAATGTACATGTAGCTGAGCTGTATGTGTGTAATGTGCATGTAGCTGAGCTGTATGTGTGTGTATTGTACATGTAGCTGAGCTGTATATGTGTAATGTACATGAAGCTGTGCTGTATATGTGTAATGTACATGTAGCTGAGCTGTATGTGTGTAATGTACATGTAGCTGAGCTGTATATATGTGTAATGTACATGTAGCTGAGCTGTATATGTGTGTAATGTACATGTAGCTGAGCTGTATATGTGTAATGTACATGTAGCTGAGCTGTATATGTGTAATGTACATGTAGCTGAGCTGTATATGTGTAATGTACATGTAGCTGAGCTGTATATGTGTGTAATGTACATGTAGCTGAGCTGTATGTGTGTGTAATGTACATGTAGCTGAGCTGTATATGTGTAATGTACATGTAGCTGAGCTGTATATGTGTGTAATGTACATGTAGCTGAGCTGTATATATGTGTAATGTACATGTAGCTGAGCTGTATATGTGTGTAATGTACATGTAGCTGAGCTGTATATGTGTGTAATGTACATGTAGCTGAGCTGTATGTGTGTGTATTGTACATGTAGCTGAGCTGCATTTGTGGTAACATAGTTAATAAGTAGAGATGAGCGAGTAGTGAAATATTCGAAAATTCAATTTAAATAGACCGAGATACTTGAGTATTCAATTGACTATCAAAACCCATTCCCAAGTCTATGGGAGAAAAATGCTTGTTTATTGGAAACCAAAAGTCCACAATGACACCTCAGGAAATGATGCAGACACCTCTGGATGTAACTGGGACAGCAGGGAAGCTGCCTGGCTGCATCTAACACGCCAAATCGCAGCATTTCGCCACTATTACAGCCTGTCTACAGTACACTCCACACAATATAACCTCTATGTAAAGTGGAAAATACACCAGGAATCCTTCTCTCCTCTACATTATCATGGACAGAAAGCCAAATTGTAAGCAAGAAAAACATTTTCCTGCCCCCCTTTATATCACATTGTCTATGACAACCACAGAGGCCTAGGCAGAGGGGGGGGGACATCACACAGCACCCACCGCTAACTATCATTGTGTGTGTGTGATGTGGTCAGACACGTCCTACACATATAGAGGTGTGGGGCTCATGGAAACCATGTAAAACATTGAAATTGTGACTCGTCGATGAGGTAAGCCCTCCAAAAATCATGGGAGTTACAGGAGAACTGATAATACAAGATACCCTGGAATTTGAATGTTCATACTTGAAATCCTTTAAAGAGAAGGCAAATTGAATTTGATGGCAGAGGACACCCGCAATGAGTTTTTATCGACAAAAAAAGTGGTTCGAAATGGACATCAGAAGGATCCTCCTAAAATAGAAAGATTCTGATTAAAAGTTGAAATGCCACGTTTTTGCTCCACACCCTGATGCAATTGTGCATCAGAGCCTAATTATTGGAGGTAGGGAAGCCAGAAGGCACCAAAATTATCAATACCAATTGGGATGAGTTTAGACCTTTGAGTTGAGCCATCTGAAAAATTTAGTTAGACAAGTTATAATTAAAACGTTCAAAAAAATAGATTTTGATGTCGTAGAGATGAGATCTCCAAAAATGGAGTTAGACAAGTTAGAATTGAGACCTTCCCCAAATTTATCATGATGTTGTTGAGGTGAGCCCTCTAATAATTTATCTGGATGCCCTTGAGGTGAGTACTTCAAAAATGTAGTTTGACGACGTTGAGGTGAGCCCAACAAACATTACTTTTTAGGCCCTTGAGCTCGGCCCTCTAAAAATTAGCTTGAGGCACTTGATATAAGCCTTCCAAAAATTAGCTTCAGGCCCTTGGGGTGAGCCCTCAGAAAAATTGTATGGTGGCCCTTGAAATGAGCCCTCTAAAATATTATATGAAGGCCCTTGAAAGAGCCCCCGAGAAAATTCTGAGCATAGCCCTAGAACAAAATTATATGGAGGTCCTTGAAAGAGCCCCTGAAAAAATTATGAGCGTGGTCCTTCAGGTGAGCCTCAATACTGTTTTTATTAAATGACCTGTTTCTATGGTGGTTGTGGAGGAGGAAATGACCTGTAGCATACACATGGCACTTCACTTTAGGCTGCTTTCCACCGGTGGAGAAGCAAAGTCTGGATCAATTTAGTGGCTGTTCATTTTTATGAGCATCAGACACTGTCAGTTGTGATGTGATGATGCCCCCGGCTGCACTTAAAACCCCTGCTGACAGAACGATGGCAGCAGGGCAGGCCAGCACCGCTAAGGCAAACAGGGACAGTTCCAGCCACGTGTCCAACTTGGAGACCCAGTAAGTGTAGGGCGCCGAGGGATCAGGGAGGACAGGGCTGCGGTCGGCCAGGTGCGCACAGTACGCAGAAAAGTAGCACCACGCTTATATTTTTGGCCTTGGCACAGGAGGAGGTTATAACCGTATACCCTCTCTATGCTGTATTAGAATGCCCTACAGCAGGGAACAGGCGTTAGACCTTGTTATGTTGCGTACAGCACGCAGAAGAGTAGTACCACGCCTATATTTTTTGCTTTGGCACACAAGGTGTATACAGCCGTTTACCCTATATAGACAGATACACTGCAGCCTATTCCTCACAGTGTATACACTCCAGGTGTCTGTCTGTCTGAACACATCTATGTGCTGCTAGCCGTTTCTTTAGCAGTATATCTTTAGATAAATGTGTTCTTTCTATAACTTTAGCCCTAACAAGGGCTTTTGTGGGTCTCTCCTGCCTAAAATCACCTAATAACTAACTCACTCTGCTACACACTGCCTCCCTGTCTAGCTTCAAGTAGCATCTGATAACGAATCTCAAATCCACTATCCTATTGCTGTAAAGGTCACATGGTTTAGCCAGCCAATGAATGCAGATGCTTTTTTTCACTACCTGTGTGCTCCCAGTGCCTGCCCCCCCCCCCCTGCATAGTTATTGGTTTAAAAAAACGCTAGGAAAGGTGGAAGGGGAATCAAATTTTTCACTACGTTATTGATCAAGTACTAAAATCGAAAACGAGTATTTCAAATAGTGTACAGTTTATAGTGCCTATCTCTATCTTTTTTTTCCTTTATATCTTTATTTATTTATTTTCATACATAACATAAATATAAATATACCCAATACTTCCCCTATTGGGCTTCCCTCGCATCTTACACATTTCGGGGAATCTCTCTTTTTTATTTTGGCTAGAAAGGAGGGGGTATAATACAGTCTATTTACAATATTGCACTGTACCATTTGGTGGTTACTATTTACAGAGACAAACTTAATATTTTGCATTATTCTAGGCCATTCTTCCTCCGAGAATTTCCCCAGTTCACTTTTTCCATTTATTCCGACTTTTTATTGGCATATCTTTATATACATAATCTCTCATCTTAGAGTAAATTCTTGATAGTCCCTTTTTCTTATTTTCCATTCTCAATAAATTTAATACTTCAGGAGATTCTTGCACCAAAAATAGACCCTTCTCTTTTGATGACGTATATGCGTGTTGTAATCTCCCATACTCAAGCCAACTTGTGCCTTTTAAGCTAAATTCTCTTTGCAGCTCTGGCCAGGTTCGGAGTTTTCTTCCTACGAAGGCATCTTGTATTCTTTTTATACCCCCCTTTCTTAGTTCTTGCACATCCTTAATTTTATAAACTTCTTCCAGATTAGGATTATCCCACAACAGAGTTTTATTTAGTGACCCCGTTAATCTAAATATCTTCTTCAAGGATCTCCAACATTTGATCCACAATCAAACTGTGGGAAAACAGTCCCATTCTTTATTCTCTAACTCAGTGATTTTCAACCAGTGTGCCGCGACACATGGTCGGGTGTGCCGCGGGGAAAGTTCCCCAAACTATGGTGCCCCTGTGAAACAGGAGAAAACAATGGGGGAGAGAAACCTGGGGATGGGGGAGAAGCAGGGGGGAGAGAAGTTTGGTGGAGAGAAGCACAGGGGAAAGAAGCACAGGAGAGAAGCATGGGGGAGAGAAGCACAGGAGAGAAGCAGGGGGAGAGAAGTATGGTGGAGAGAAGCACAGGAGAGAAGCATGGGGGAGAGAAGCATGGGAGAGAGAAGCACAGGAGAGAAGCAGGGGGGAGAAGTATGGTGGAGAGAAGCACAGGAGAGAAGCAGGGGGGAGAAGTATGGTGGAGAGAAGCACAGGAGAGAGGCAGGGGAGAGAAGCACGGTGGAGAGAAGCACAGGAGAGAAGCTGGGGGGAGAAGTATGGTGGAGAGAAGCACAGGAGAGAAGTAGGGGGAAGAAGTATGGTGGAGAGAAGCACAGGAGAGAAGTAGGGGGGAGAAGTATGGTGGAGAGAAGCACAGGAGAGAAGCACAGGGGGGAGAAGAAAACAGGCCCAGGTTTCACACTGAGTGAGTATAAATACATTTAGAATCTATATTATTAACTATATGTATAATATATACTGTTCTAGTGTCATTTTGTGCCATTTTGGTTGGTGGTGTGCCCCGGGATTTTTTAAGTATAAAAAGTGTGCCGCGGCTCAAAAAAGGTTGAAAATCACTGCCCTAACTGACCCGACTCCAAACTCTCAATTATATCACTCCCATTTCCTTTTACACTCTTAAGCACCCACTGTAGGAATGGAACGTTCTCTCCCTCCCACCATAAAAGCAATTGGGCAGAATAAAAGTACAATTTGAGGTCTGGTACCCCAAATCCCACATTATTCCGAGAGATACAAAAGTTTCTAAGGCGAATTCGTACTCTTTTCCTTCCCCAGATTAGTCTATTTAGTAACTGTTCCATCTTCTTAAAGGAAACATCATCAATCCAAACTGGGGAGGAATTAAAAAGGTATAGTAATTTAGGTAATACTACCGATTTTATTATTATTCTATTGGCTTTAGACCTGATCAATTTGGTCCATATTGCAACCTTCTCTTTTAGGGATTTCATTACTGGGACTATATTATTATCTCCAAACTTTTCCACCTTCCCTGTCACATGTACCCCCAAATATCTGAAACCCTCCCCTTTCTTCAAAATTTTGATTTTTAGGTGTTGAGGGCCCGGATGATGTAACCATGGTCCCGAGAGTGGCATTAGCGAAGATTTTCCCCAATTAATTTTGAGGCTCGCAAAGCTTCCATAATTTATCATCATATCCATTAATTTATCTATAGATTTTTCCAGGTTTTCTACGAATAGCAGCATATCGTCAGCAAAGAGACTTATTTTATCCTCCTTCCCATTTACTCCAAATCCCCTTATCTCTTGATCTTCCCGTATCATAGCAGCCAGGGGGTTCCATTGCCAAAATAAATAATATCGGTGACAGCGGACACCCCTTTCTAGTCCCCCTTTCTAGAGTAAATCTCCCTGATATAAGTCCGTTTACTAATACCGCTGCCTGCGGGTCCGTCTACAACAATTGGACCATCTCTATATATTTTTCCCCCAGGCCCATTTTCCTAAGTACCCCCTAAAGTAACTCCCACTCTACCCTGTCAAAGGCCTTCTCGGCGTCAAGGGACAGGATAGAGTGAGAGTCTTCACTAGTACCAACCTGCATATTGTGGAATAACCTGCCAATACTCTCTTTTATCTGACAACTGGGGACAAATCCCTTCTGATCGGGGTGCACCAGGTCTTTCA
Source organism: Dendropsophus ebraccatus (assembly GCF_027789765.1). Taxonomy (NCBI): domain Eukaryota; kingdom Metazoa; phylum Chordata; class Amphibia; order Anura; family Hylidae; genus Dendropsophus; species Dendropsophus ebraccatus. The sequence goes on along the minus strand of NC_091456.1, from coordinate 195,682,440 downwards.
AAACCCCTTTTAATCTATTGGCCAATATCCCTGCGAATAGTTTAACGTCTACATTCAGCAGGGATATTGGCCGATAGGAATCTACTTTATTTACATCTTTCCCCTCTTTATGTATAACTACAATTCTGGCTTCCCTCATAGAGTCAGATAGCCTCCCTTCTTCCAAAGATGACATCACCACCAGTGGCGTAGCTACTGCAGTCGCGGCAGTCGCCGCCGCGACCGGGCCCGCCACAAGGGGGGCCCGCGGGGCCCCCCCGATCAGTCACTCGTGACCGCAAGCATTGTTTTGCTTGTGATCACAAGAGTCTGGCTCTGTCTTACCCCCGGCAGCGCGCGCATCCCAGAGCTCCCTGCGCGCCTTGGGCCCTGACTTCCTGTTCAGGGAGTTCTGGTATGCGTGCGCTGCTGGGGATAAGACGCAACACCCCGGCAGCCGTGCAGCAGCCGGGGACAGACCAGGAGGAGAGAGGATCAACGTGGGAGCGCGTTGTCAGGTGAGTTAAGTTTTGTTTTTTATCAGCCTGCAGGGTGGGGGGAAAGAGGGGGGCATCTATGAGGGTGGGGGGGAGGGTGAAAGGGGACCATCTATGAGGGTGGTGGTGGGGGGGAATGGGGACCATCTATGAGGTCGTGAAAGGAGGGGGGGGGGCCCAAGTTGGCCTCTCGCACCAGGGCCCAGGAGACATTAGCTACGCCCCTGATCACCACCCTATGCAAGGCCGGGACCAACTGTTCTCCATACCTCCTACATGCTTCGTAAGAAGCCCATCCCCACCTGGGGAGGAGTTTCCACAAGTCTGCCTCAATACACTTCTAAACTCCTCTACTGAGAGGGGGGCCCCCAATAATTCCCTCTTTTCTTTGGATAATACTGGAAGGTTTACCTTGTCCAAAAATGCTTGTATTTCTTCCTGTGTGTTAACGCTTTGTGACCTATATAACTTATTATAGTATCCCAGGAAGCAGGCCAATATCCCTTCTTGGGTCCTAATCTCTGTTCCTCCCTCCTTAATCATAGAAATCTGATTTTTTTTTTCCTTTTTGGTTTCTAACTATAGCCATTATCTGCCTATTTGGCTTCCCACTATCTAGGTGCCACTTTTTACCCAGGAAAAATAAGCTATTTTTTGCCTTTCTTTCTAACATGTCTGTATATTCCCTTTGGGCCCTTTGCCATCTCTCTTTCGTCTCTTCCCCTGGAGTTTCCACATACTTTGCTTCTAGTTCTTCTACTTTCCCTGTTAATTCTTCTTCCTCTTTTTTAAACTCCTATCTCTTTTTATTAATAGCTTTCTTTAGTATGCCCCTCAGGAAAGCTTTTATTGTATCCCACACTCTCCCATCTCTAGCTGATCCCCAATTGCAGTCTATCATCTCCTGGAGCTGTTCTCCTATACTTTCCTCATTTCCCAAGATCTAGAACCAATATGGATTGACCCGCCATGGCATTACTCCACTCTCTCCCCCTGTACTAATCTCCAAATATATTGGGGCATGGTCTGAAATTGACCTTGTCATATACTTATCTTTCTTTACCATTCTCATGGCTTGTTGGTTACCGAGCACCATGTCTATTCGCGACATCACTTTACATGATTTATTTACACAGGAAAAGGTAGTTGAATTTGGATTTCTCTCTCTCCAGATATCATATAAGCCACTTTCTCTACAAAACTTGGCTAACGGCGTAACATTTCCTCTTCCCTTGATTTCCCTCTCCCTTCTTCTATCTCTCTCTTCATCCATTACTGAATTGAAGTCTCCCACTATAAACACTGGACCCTCTTTACTTTTAACAAAATCATAAATCTTGTGGAGGACTCGGAACGTAAACGGAGGGGTTATATACAGGAACGCCAGCACACATACTACCCTCTCTAATCTACCATATAATATTATATATTCCCCTGCATTATCTATTTTATCTTTTTTCACCCTCCTCTTCAGGTTAGCCGTGTAATTATATACAGGTGCCCGGTGCTGTACACAGTATATACCATGTGTGGTCTTACCAGTTATTTATAAGGAGACAAAACTATATTCTCATCTTCAGCATCTCAGCCCCTTTTGATGCCTCCCATGATGTTATTAGCCTTGGCAGCTGCTGCCTGGCACTGATCACTATAGATGAGGTTACTGTCCACCTATACCCCCAGCTCCTTTTCGGCAGCAGTGTTACCCAGTGTTTTATTATTTAGCACATAACTGAACTTATTATTTCTACATCCTAAATGCATAACCTTACATTTATCCACATTAAACTTCATTTGCCATTTATCTGCCCAAGCCTCCAGCTTCTCCAAATTCCTCTGTAATATGATATTATGCTCCTCTGAGGTGATTACTTTAGCCAGGTTAGTATCGTCTTCAAAAATGGAGACTCTACTCTGTAGCCCCTCTACAAGGTCATTAATAAACATATTAAAAAAAAGGTGACCCAACACTGACCCCTGTGGTACCCCACTAGTAACTGTGAACCAACATTGACCCCTGCGGTACCTCCCTAGTAACTGTGACCCAATCTGAGTATGTATTGAGATAAAAAAAGAAGGTACATAGAGAATCAAACGGCACACCAAATATAAAATCTTTATTAATTCATCATAAACAAATCCAGACATATAGGAATACATATATTCATATAACAGCCCTAATCCCTCTGACGTTGCACCGGAGTCTGCGGACACCGGGCAGAAGCAAAAAAGAACACCAAAGAGAACCAGAGAGCGTGAAGAGGTTCTTTTTTCGTATGGACAGCAGAATATGCCAAACCATAAAATGAAGCCTATGGGACCAGCGAAAATGCGAGCGTGGAACTGGGTGATCCGCCAGGATTCCGTAGTGTGAACCTACCCTAAGTCTCCATTTACACAGAAAGATTATCTGACAGATTATCTGCCAAAGATTTGAAGCCAAAGCTAGGTATGGAATTGAAAAAGAGGTAAAATTTCAGTCTTTCCTTTATGACCTGATCTCTGTTCATAGTCTGTTTCTGGCTTTGGCTTCAAATCTTTGGCAGATAATCTGCCAGATAATCTTTCTGTGTAAATGGACCCTTATGGTGCGTTTACACAGGCAGATTTATCTGACCAATTTTGGAAGCCAAAGTCAGGAATGGACTTGAAAAGACAGGGAATCTCAGTCTTTCCTTTATGACCTGCACCCTGTTTATAGTCTGTTCCTGGCTTTGGCTTCAAAAATCTGTCAGATAAATCTCTCTGTGTAAACACACCATAAGTCTTTAATTCAAATCTTTATGATGAGCAGGGATGTGAGAGCAATGCAGGCGCAATGAATTGGAAAAGACTTAGAATTCTATCGGAGGAAAGAATTATTGGCGGGAAATGTTGGGATGAATCCAGCGGATATTGAGCATTAGTTTGCTGGGAGATATCTAGTTATTATTAGGAGGGAAAAGTCTTCTGGCCCTGTGACTTCTATCACCTAGATGAGATGGAAGGACTGGGATTGGAGCTGCACATTCCTCAGCCCCTATGGCCGCAGCTTTATTTCCAGACATCACATCCGATTGGAAGAAATTACGGTTTTCTATCGATAAAAGACATAAATAAGGCGACTGTCCTGTGTGAGCTCTATGATAACGTGTTACTTTTTTCCTTTGTGAGTTTTTTGATGTTTTATTAGAAAGGACTTTTTCCTAAAATACTTTGGACATATGGGACATGAAAATGGCTTCTCTCCTGTGTGAATTTTTTGATGGTCGCGGTAATTTGATTTTTGGGTAAAGCATTTCCCACATTCTGAACATGAAAATGGCTTCTCCCCTGTGTGAGTTCTTTCATGGTCAACAAGATTTTTTTTGGCAGTAAAACCTTTCCCACATTGTGAACACGAAAATGGCCTCTCCCCTGTGTGAATTTTTTGATGATCAACAAGATTTTTTTTTTTAGTAAAACATTTTCCACATTCTGAACATGAAAATGGCTTCTCCCCTGTGTGAACTCTCTGATGACCAACAAGATTAGTTTTTTTAGTAAAACATTTTCCACATTCTGAACACGTAAATGGCTTCTCTCCTGTATGATATCGTTTATGTTCAACAAGATGTGATCTTTGGGTAAAACATTTCCCACATTCTGAACATGAAAATGGCTTTTCCCCTGTGTGATATCTCTGATGCTCAACAAGGTATGTTTTTCTAAGAAAACATTTTCCACATTCTGAACATGAAAATGGCTTATCTCCTGAGTGAGATTTTTTATGGTTAACTAGAAATGATTTTTTAGCAAAACATTTCCCACATTCTGAGCATAAAAATGGCTTCTCTCCTGTATGAACTTTTTGATGTTCTACTAGCGTTGATTTCTGATTAAAACGCTTCCCACATTCTGAACATGAAAATGTATTCTTTTTTGTATGAGTGCCTTTATGTTCACCATCTTCTCTGTGACGTCTATTTTTCTTATCAGTCTGTGATGGATCAGTAGATGGGACTTGTATAGAAGGATGAGATGGCAGATCTTCGCTGTGAGGGGCTGGGGGTATATCTGGGGGAATAGAAGGTTCTTCATATGTATCTTGTGTGATCTGACCATCTGCTGTAATATCTGGAGATATCTGATGTCCCTCTGATCTTCGGGTACACTCAGCTGCCAAGAAGAATCACATTCTATTAGCGAGGAGTAATATAACGGTGCGGCTTCTGCAGATATCGCTTGTCCTATTTATAGAACATCTCTAAGTGCAGCTTTCCCAGAATTCCTCCTCATTCTCCCCATCCCCCCCCCTCCCATCTGATCCCACATTCTCTCATCCACAGGGATTTCTCAGCATTGATGACACCACAAGGTTATTATACAGCAACACAACACCACCGCTGCTGCTGCTCTGTTCTGGACGCTACTCTGGGTAACAAACATCTTCCATAGAACGTCCTCAGACTGGAAGGTGGTAAAAGATACAACGTTACATTCCCAGCACATTTTGTTGGCCTCCTGCTATCTTCCTCAGCTCCTCCTTCTTTCCTCTGCTCTGGTATAACCTCACTACTGAGGAATCATCTCTCCCTCCATTCTGTGCTGCTGACTACCGACCCATCTCTAATCTTACTTCCCCAAACTGCTGGAGTGTCCGTTCTTCTCTCATCTAATTGGCCATTTCTCTTGCAGTCTGGTTTCCGCACATTCCAAATCTACTACAACTAATTTGTTTTTTTGTTTTAATCATTTCTTACTTTGCAAAAAAATCCACACAGAATAGTTACAGCCAGTGAGTGAGGAGAATGTGTGACTGTTCTCTGCATTTACTGGTCACTACTCACCTGGGCGGTTACCTGTAGTGATGTCCTCCTTATACTGCTCATCACTGCTGTCATCTGTCTCTTCTTCTTCTGATGTGCTGTCTATATCAATAATAAAGTTCAGATCCTTCCCTGTAGTCATGTCCTCCTTATACTGCTCATCACTGCCCAAATCTGTCTCTGGAGCATTAATATTGTTCCCATCTTCCCCCTGATTCATAAGATGTGAGAGAAATAATGTAAAAGTCATCAGACAGGAGGAGAAGTCAGGTGGGATGTACAGATCATAGGGAACATCTCCATCTACCTGATCCTGTGGGAGAAGAGGACGGGGACATCTCTCTGGTGCTGTTCTCTTACTGGATCTGACTGGAGGGAACACATACAGAGACTGAATTCATTCTTTCCATCCAGATAATACAGAGAGGAGGTGTGTATATAGTCCTGTCTATTACCTGCTGATGGGAGGGGCTGCTGATCCTCCAGCATCACATCCTTGTACTGATCCTTGTGTCCTTCTACATACTCCCACTCCTCCATGGAGAAATAGACCGCCACGTCCTGACACCTTATAGGAACCTGACACACACAATGGTCACACAGTCATCCCCCCCACCCCTCCAGTGGTGTTACTGTATAATGTCCCAGCATTCCCAGCAGCCACAGTCTCACCTCTCCACTCAGCAGCTCCACCATCTTGTTGGTGACTTCTAGGATCTTCTCTTCCTCCATTTTCTCATGTATCAGGGGCCCCGGGATTGGGCTCAGGGTTCTTCCCCATCCTTCACCCCCAGGGGCCCCACAGCGCCCACTAGAGGACTTCTTCACTACTGTGTAATCCTGTGTATGGAGAGACACATTACTATTACTCCATCCATTCCCAGAATCCCTCACCTCTCCAGTCCTATCCATCTGTTATTCCATAGATAAGAATGATGTCATGATGACATCACTCCCAGAATCCCTCACCTCCCCAGTCCTATCCATCTGTTATTCCATAGATAATGATGTCATGATGACATCACTCCCAGAATCCCTCACCTCTCCAGTCCTATCCATCTGTTATTCCATAGATAAGAATGATGTCATGATGACATCACTCCCAGAATCCCTCACCTCTCCAGTTCTATCCATCTGTTATTCCATAGATAAGAATGATGTCATGATGACATCACTCCCAGAATCCCTCACCTCCCCAGTCCTATCCATCTGTTATTCCATAGATAAGAATGATGTCATGATGACATCACTCCCAGAATCCCTCACCTCTCCAGTCCTATCTATCTGTTATTCCATAGATAAGAATGATGTCATGATGACATCACTCCCAGAATCCCTCACCTCTCCAGTCCTATCCATCTGTTATTCCATAGATAAGAATGATGTCATGATGACATCACTCCCAGAATCCCTCACCTCCCCAGTCCTATCCATCTGTTATTCCATAGATAAGAATGATGTCATGATGACATCACTCCCAGAATCCCTCACCTCTCCAGTCCTATCCATCTGTTATTCCATAGATAAGAATGATGTCATGATGACATCACTCCCAGAATCCCTCACCTCCCCAGTCCTATCCATCTGTTATTCCATAGATAAGAATGATGTCATGATGACATCACTCCCAGAATCCCTCACCTCCCCAGTAAGCAGGAAGAGTATGTGTAGGGTGAGGGTTATTATCCTGTCGGCCATCTTGTCTCTGTCTCTCTCCATGGTTGATCGGTCGCTCTGGAGAATTATCAGTAGAGGATCCTGTATGGAGAGAAGATGAGACAATGTAACATCACCACATGTTTTCTCTCTATATACGGTGGATATCGGCTGCTCATTACACCTGACATTCACCTACAAAGGACAAGTATGGAGATAACCACCATGTGAGCGCTTACACCATGAGACAGGTAGGGATGTACCCTCACACCTGGAACACAGAAAAAAAGAAAAAATTGGTCAGCTCTCCTAGAACACTGTTCACACTAGGCAGGAGCACGTTGCCATGGCTGAAATTGCAAACACACGAAAACACAGAAAAATGCAACAGCAAGATACAGACCCACCACAGACATGAAAATAGTTAAAAGCAGCGTAAACCGCCACCACGGTAAGGTGGACTCATATCGTGGTGAGGCAGTTTACGCTGTTTGCAAATAGTAACCAAGAGACTCATTATTTTTGTGAGAATTATTTGGGGCAGTTAGGGGGGGGGGGGCTGCTTTTGACTATTTTCATGTCTGTATCTTGCTGTTGCATTTTTCTGTGTTTTTGTATGTTTGCAATTTCAGTCATGGCAACGTGCTCCTGCCTAGTGTGAACGGTGTTCTAGGAGCGCTTTTTTTCTGTGTTCCAGTTGGGGGAGTGGCTGCCTCTACCCTCACACCTGATCTTTCTTGCTGTAATCAGGACAACCAGGCGAGAGACGTCACACGCGGCCAACAAGAGACACGCTGCTGAAATGCGGCAAAAGACAGAACAAGGAAGTAAAAAGTGAAGGAAGCTGTGGCAGTAAAGCGATGCTCTGCTGCAAAATTACACGTTTTTCTCAGAGACTATCGCTGTCTGTCCCTCCCTGGTCTCTGTATACGGCTGTCAGGAGATACAATGGCCGATAAGTACAGACACAGCAATGTAATAACCAACACTACCTGCAGATACAGGAGCCCTGTGCTTCCCCTGTGCTTCCAGGACCTGCCATGATGTCACAGTCATGTGATCAGTCACATGGAGGAGGAGTCACATGATCAGGGGCTGCTGCTCAGTGTATGCAGGACTCTGCTGTGCTGGATGAGCTGAAGTGATGTGTATGCAGCAGAGCTGTGTGTGTGTGATGTGTGTGGAGCAGAGCTGTGTGTGTGATGTGTGTTATATATGCCTGCAGCAGAGCCCTGTGTGTAATGTACATGTAGCTGAGCTGTATGTGTGTAATGTACATGTAGCTGAGCTGTATATGTGTGTAATGTACATGTAGCTGAGCTGTATATGTGTAATGTACATGTAGCTGAGCTGTATGTGTGTAATGTACATGTAGCTGAGCTGTATATATGTGTAATGTACATGTAGCTGAGCTGTATATGTGTAATGTACATGTAGCTGAGCTGTATATGTGTAATGTACATGTAGCTGAGCTGTATATATGTGTAATGTACATGTAGCTGAGCTGTATGTGTGTAATGTACATGTAGCTGAGCTGTATGTGTGTAATGTACATGTAGCTGAGCTGTATGTGTGTAATGTACATGTAGCTGAGCTGTATGTGTGTAATGTACATGTAGCTGAGCTGTATGTGTGTAATGTACATGTAGCTGAGCTGTATATGTGTGTAATGTACATGTAGCTGAGCTGTATGTGTGTATAATGTACATGTAGCTGAGTTGTATATGTGTGTAATGTACATGTAGCTGAGCTGTATATGTGTAATGTACATGTAGCTGAGCTGTATGTGTGTAATGTACATGTAGCTGAGCTGTATATGTGTAATGTACATGTAGCTGAGCTGTATATATGTGTAATGTACATGTAGCTGAGCTGTATGTGTGTAATGTACATGTAGCTGAGCTGTATATGTGTAATGTACATGTAGCTGAGCTGTATGTGTGTAATGTACATGTAGCTGAGCTGTATATGTGTGTAATGTACATGTAGCTGAGCTGTATATATGTGTAATGTACATGTAGCTGAGCTGTATGTGTGTAATGTACATGTAGCTGAGCTGTATATGTGTAATGTACATGTAGCTGAGCTGTATGTGTGTAATGTACATGTAGCTGAGCTGTATATGTGTAATGTACATGTAGCTGAGCTGTATATGTGTAATGTACATGTAGCTGAGCTGTATATGTGTAATGTACATGTAGCTGAGCTGTATATGTGTGTAATGTACATGTAGCTGAGCTGTATATATGTGTAATGTACATGTAGCTGAGCTGTATATGTGTGTAATGTACATGTAGCTGAGCTGTATATATGTGTAATGTACATGTAGCTGAGCTGTATATGTGTAATGTACATGTAGCTGAGCTGTATGTGTGTAATGTACATGTAGCTGAGCTGTATATGTGTGTAATGTACATGTAGCTGAGCTGTATATGTGTGTAATGTACATGTAGCTGAGCTGTATATATGTGTGTAATGTACATGTAGCTGAGCTGTATATGTGTGTAATGTACATGTAGCTGAGCTGTATATGTGTAATGTACATGTAGCTGAGCTGTATATGTGTAATGTACATGTAGCTGAGCTGTATATGTGTGTAATGTACATGTAGCTGAGCTGTATATGTGTAATGTACATGTAGCTGAGCTGTATATGTGTAATGTACATGTAGCTGAGCTGTATGTGTGTAATGTACATGTAGCTGAGCTGTATATGTGTGTAATGTACATGTAGCTGAGCTGTATATGTGTGTAATGTGCATGTAGCTGAGCTGTATATGTGTAATGTACATGTAGCTGAGCTGTATATGTGTAATGTACATGTAGCTGAGCTGTATATGTGTAATGTACATGTAGCTGAGCTGTATGTGTGTGTAATGTACATGTAGCTGAGCTGTATATGTGTGTAATGTACATGTAGCTGAGCTGTATATGTGTGTAATGTACATGTAGCTGAGCTGTATATGTGTAATGTACATGTAGCTGAGCTGTATGTGTGTAATGTACATGTAGCTGAGCTGTATGTGTGTAATGTACATGTAGCTGAGCTGTATATGTGTGTAATGTGCATGTAGCTGAGCTGTATGTGTGTAATGTACATGTAGCTGAGCTGTATGTGTTGTAGATAGGTGAATGGTAAAATACTGGAGGGGGTGTACAGGCTGCTAGCTGGAATGTGATGGTAAACTCCTGGAAAGATGTGTAGTTCAGCAGATATATTTTGCTGAACTGTTTTCGTATTTCCGGGCCTGGATTTTATTGGAATGGCAGGTAGGTTTGGTAGTGGGACCTGCCATTCCCTCCCCACTCCAGTTCTCACCTTGCACACAGGTGTAAGCAGGAGGAGGGCTGAATATTGCTGAGAGCCTGGAAGCCACTGACCTGGTCAGACCCTGCTGTTTATTTCTGTTTGGTTGAGTAAGGTGAGATCTCTGTTTAGTTAGAGCCCAGACTTTGCACAGTGCTGCTACGTTTGTTTTTGTCTAAAATTTTATATGCCACAATAAATCCAAGTTGGACTTTTTATGTTAAATTGGCATAAGGACTGGTTAATTCTCGCTACCCCTACTAAAGATCTCCACAATGTGTAATGTACATGTAGCTGAGCTGTATATGTGTAATGTACATGTAGCTGAGCTGTATATGTGTAATGTACATGTAGCTGAGCTGTATATGTGTAATGTACATGTAGCTGAGCTGTATATGTGTGTAATGTACATGTAGCTGAGCTGTATGTGTGTAATGTATATGTAGCTGAGCTGTATATGTGTGTAATGTACATGTAGCTGAGCTGTATATGTGTGTTAGGGTGAGACTTAGAATAAAGTCTCTCAGCTATACCTGGGTGCTGCCTAATCAGGGAAGTGATGTGACAGCTGTCCGTATCAACCAAGACACATGAAAAGTAAGGATGGTCCGAACCGAGTTCGGTTTGGGTTCGTATGAACCCGAACTCTCGGTAATGATTCCCGCTGTCTGCCCGCTCCGTGGAGCGGGAGGATACAGCGGGAGGACCGCCTGGAAAACTGGGATACAGCCTATGGCTGTATCCCAGTTTTCCAGGCGGTCCTCCCTCTGGATCATCCCATTGCACGGAGCGGGCAGACAGCGGGAATCATTACCGAGAGTTCCGGTTCATACGAACCCAAACTGAACTCGGTTCGGACCATCCCTAATGAAAAACACTTTGTCTTCAAGCTGATCTGATTTATTCAGTGAAAATCTCTTAGTTACTGTATATTTTAACAGAACTTAGAAAAAAGGTAGGAGGAGCCATGTTGTCTCCATATATTGCATGAGCTGCCATGATATTTGTCCCCGGCTGTTCTTGCTCTTATCTATAGTCAAGAATCCTCAGACCCTAATGTAAAGAGAAGAGCAGGAAAGAACAAATTCTCCTTGTAAATAGATGGTAAATAGACAGAGCGGGGGTCTCTTTCCCAATAGTTGCATACACAGCATTTATACACAGCATTATACACATTTTAAGACTATAGAATGGAGGAACAGAGACAAAATGTCCTCTCAACTGCACAATAACACATATATAATAGACTCTCAACTCCACATTTTCCCCCATTTGAACCCACATCCACCTCCCCTTCACCCCCATTGTCCATTGTGCAAGGGTTAAATTAGTCCTTTATACTGTTGAGAGAGTCCTTGTCCTGGACCTCCATAGTGTATGATGTCCTTGTCCTGGACCTCCATAGTGTATGATGTCCTTGTCCTAGACCTCCATAGTGTATGATGTCCTTGTCCTGGACCTCCATAGTGTATGATGTCCTTGTCCTGGACCTCCATAGTGTATGATGTCCTTGTCCTGGACCTCCATAGTGTATGATGTCCTTGTCCTGGACCTCCATAGTGTATGATGTCCTTGTCCTGGACCTCCATAGTGTATGATGTCCTTGTCCTGGACCTCCATAGTGTATGATATCCTCGTCCTGGACCTCCATAGTGTATGATATCCTCGTCCTGGACCTCCATAGTGTATGATATCCACGGTTTCGTCACCGTTTTCTTGCATGAACGTGAAATGAAACATTTTAGTCTCATGATTACATATAATACCAATAGACATAGGGCGAATGGAAAAAGAGCTTGAAGTACACATACTCATAAGCCGCCCTCCTATACACATAAGTTTAAAGGATTCAGAAATGAGAAGTGTCTCCCCCACCCGCTCTCGCTATTATCAGCTTCGTAGTTGCCTCTCAGGTGTAGTTTATACCATCTACATTCTTGTTACCGTTATTATAGGGATCAGTGCTTTAAATCCAGCTTTTCCCTGGTCCCGGCCTTAATATCATCGGGTACCCCCTTTATACCCCTAAGGTATCATTATACGCATGTGGGTCACATCTGTGTTTCCAAATGTAAAATAATGCGCTTGGTGAGGAGGAATCCTCCATCTTATATCAGCAAGAGGAAGAGGGTGGTCGTAATAAGAAACTGAATACAAGAACAAGGGGACACAGTCTGAGGTTAGTTGGGGGAAAGGCCAAAAACAACACAAGGAAATATTATTTTATTGAGAGTAGTAGATGCTTGAACAAACTGTCAGCAGATGTGGTAGGTAGATCTGCAATAACTTGAAGGAAATACTAATGGGGCAAACTAGGGTGGTCTCTCTCTGCCAACAATCTTCCATGTTTCTACCTCATTTTGTACCTAGAAAACATCTTTATGATCAGATCACACAGGTCTAATGACTGGTCCCATCTCTTTCTGTATACACTATATTATACATTAACCGTTCAATTATTACTGACGTGTTTGGATCTTACTGAATTGTCTCTCGTGTCACTGAGATCATCACATATTACACATAAAATAACCATTATAGAAATAAAAACAAGGTGTAATATATACATCACCTAAGGTTTCAAAGCCTTTTCATGACAATCATCTATATCACATGATCCTTTTTGTCACGATTAGCGGCGTTGCTATGGATCCTTAAACCTGTCTTTTGACTGATAAAGCCGCTCGGACTCCTGGCCTCTTTTCCTGCTATGAGGCCACTAGTATCACCTCAGACATTGCCTCTTGGCTTTGTTCTCTCACATAGCTGTGGTTGACATTCAGCTAACCTGTAAGGACGACATCAATACAGACAAGGACATACCTATATAGGCCACCTGTGGCAGGTGGATGACGTCCACTTACATTCCCTGAAACAGGCAGGAAGATGACAGACTATGCAGACAGGCACTTTACGGTGTTACTTACAGTAGGTTATGGCAGTTGTAGATAATACAGCCATACACAACCCTCTCTGCTATATTTGTTGTCCCCTGGGCCGCCCAATGTGAGGATACTACATCACATTACACATGGCTTCCTTCTGCTGGTTTTGTCAGATAACTTACAGTGAGATACAAGGCTGCCGGCACTTACTGCCTGATGCCATCTTCACCCTGTACCTCCTCTCCATCCGCTGATCTCTCAGCTTCTCGCTGCTCGTCTCTGGAAAAGACTTAAAAACAAACAGAATAATAATAACCCGTCTATGCAGACCGGGATCAAGCTGCGCTACTCCCTTCAAGATGGTGCTGCTCGGAGTGAAGGACAGAGCCTGACAGGATCCACACACTTGAAATGCCGGTGGAACAGACACATGCAACGATCTGCCGTTCACAGCCACTCCGGCGCAACTCACCCTCCACTGAGTCAAGGCAGATAAATAGAGGATACAAGAATCCTCGTGTATCTGACATGTGTAGAACCCACGGCATTGAGATACACATGAGGATTCTTGTATCCTCTATTTATCTGCCTTGGAGGGTGAGTTGCACCAGAGTAACTGTGAACGGCAGATCGTTGCATGTGTCTGTTCCACCAGCTAGATTTTTTAAAAACAAACAAATCCACATCTCCCCATTCCCCTGTACACTTTGTACGGTTACCTCAGGAAGAGACCGGAAACATCTCCCCATCCACCTGTACACTTTGTACGGTTACCTCAGGAAGAGACCGGAAACATCTCCCCATCCACCTGTATACTATGTACGGTTACCTCAGGAAGAGACCGGAAACATCTCCCCCTCCACCTGTACACTATGTACGGTTACCTCAGGAAGAGACCGGAAACATCTCCCCATCCACCTGTACACTATGTACGGTTACCTCAGGAAGAGACCGGAAACATCTCCCCATCCACCTGTACACTATGTACGGTTACCTCAGGAAGAGACCGGAAACATCTCCCCATCCCCCTGTACACTATGTACGGTTACCTCAGGAAGAGACCGGAAACATCTCCCCATCCCCCTGTACACTTTGTACGGTTACCTCAGGAAGAGACCGGAAACATCTCCCCCTCCACCTGTACACTATGTACGGTTACCTCAGGAAGAGACCGGAAACATCTCCCCATCCACCTGTATACTATGTATGGTTACCTCAGGAAGAGAGCGGAAACATCTCCCCATCCACCTGTACACTATGTACGGTTACCTCAGGAAGAGACCGGAAACATCTCCCCATCCACCTGTATACTATGTACGGTTACCTCAGGAAGAGACCGGAAACATCTCCCCATCCACCTGTATACTATGTACGGTTACCTCAGGAAGAGACCGGAAACATCTCCCCATCCACCTGTATACTATGTACGGTTACCTCAGGAAGAGACAGGAAACATCTCCCCCTTCACCTGTACACTTTGTACGGTTACCTCAGGAAGAGACCGGAAACTACAGCATCGGCAGCTTCGTTCATTATCTGTCACTCTTTTTGGCCTCAGGGTTTGTCTGCATGAAGGTTGCGTCAGCCGCTCTACGGCAGCTCTTCTTCTTTTTTGAACAGTGTTACACATTGATTTGCCCAGGGACTCAACAAAATCTCAAACTCACCAATTGACCCATTATGGTGGGTGATCAAAAAGTGTACCTGGAGTTCACATAGACATCTGCAAAGTTACCTGTAACCATCTTACATGTCCCAGTGACTGTCCTCACACCTCAGATAGGGTGGTTACTTTTAGTGGTACGTCATTCTGCATGGAGGTCACTGTATATCCTTGTGTCGGCCATTTTTGTAAAATCTGTAATTCTCTACAATGATAACTTAAAACTTCATTAATATTTGGGCTTCAATTACATTTTCATCTTTCAGATTTAAAATTTCAAACAATAAGTAACAAAAACACAATAAACATTTTAATAAACAAACATCTTTAGTCAACAAATAAGGGATATAGGGATATAATAACATAGCCAAGTATAACACTACACACCTGTATATAATAACATAGCCAAGTATAACACTACACACCTGTATATAGGGATATAATAACATAGCCAAGTATAACACTACACACCTGTATATAGGGATATAATAACATAGCCAAGTATAACACTATACACCTGTATATAGGGATATAATAACATAGCCAAGTATAACACTACACACCTGTATATAGGGATATAATAACATAGCCAAGTATAACACTACACACCTGTATATAGGGATATAATAACATAGCCAAGTATAACACTACACACCTGTATATAATAACATAGCCAAGTATAACACTACACACCTGTATATAGGGATATAATAACATAGCCAAGTATAACACTACACACCTGTATATAGGGATATAATAACATAGCCAAGTATAACACTATACACCTGTATATAACAACATAGCCAAGTATAACACTACACACCTGTATATAGGGATATAATAACATAGTCAAGTATAACACTACACACCTGTATATAGGGATATAATAACATAGCCAAGTATAACACTATACACCTGTATATAGGGATATAATAACATAGCCAAGTATAACACTACACACCTGTATATAGGGATATAATAACATAGCCAAGTATAACACTATACACCTGTATATAGGGATATAATAACATAGCCAAGTATAACACTATACACCTGTATATAATAACATAGCCAAGTATAATACTATACACCTGTATATAATAACATAGCCAAGTATAACACTATACACCTGTATACAGGGATATAATAACATAGCCAGGTATAACACTACACACCTCTAGCCGTTGGCCAGAATATTTGGGGCCATCTTTAACAATACAATATACAGAATTGTCTTTATTTCCACAACAATACCCCCTATGAAGTCTATACTGTCCCTATAAAACAACCTCACCCATCTGTCCCAATGCACCGATTCCTCTTCACCAGTTGCTTGACGGATCATTCCTAGTGAATGACCCCCCCCCCCCCCCCCCCCCCCAATGTGTGGACTTGTGCATAGGAAAGTCAGATGTTTTGACCCTCATCTTACCTCACTTATGGGCAGGCATGTCAAAAGTCCGGCCGGAGGGCCATTTGCGGCCCGCGTTCTGAACTTTTACGGCCCCCCAGGTATCCAGCTTGCTATTATCTGCCTGTGTTATAAAGCATATAGCATGTAGCATGTAAAATGGTCGGCCCTCGCACATGTTCACTTCATCAAATTTGGCACTCTTCGAAAAAAGTTTGGACATGCCTGCTTATGGGGGTTATCTTTGGGACTATATAGTGTAGATTGTCTCAGAGGTGTGTAGATCTCCTAGATCACCTCTCTATAGGTTGCAGTTAAAGGTTCCAGACTCCTCTATAAATTTCCCAGTTTTTAATTATGAAACTATTCCTTATCAATAATCTTGTTTACAAGTGTTGTTTCTTTCCCCCATGGGCTTACTATATTATAATAGTTTGTTATAATCATCACAAAATTGTTATCACCAAAAAGAAAAGTAATACAACATCGTATCCCCCGCTAGTCTCAGATTAACTTTCTCTTGCTATAAATCAAAATAAAAGACACTTAGAAAATAAAATGTGAAACATATATAGAATAATTCTTATATAAGAGTCAGCAGCCTCATGATAACATACATATATACTCGCATAGATACACAATAGACATATATGCAGATATAGATACACTTCTCTCTGGGTACTCTGTAGTATTATTTATCCCTGTAATAGAAATCTATCAGACACCGTAACAATGAGTAACTCCGTCTCCCATAGGGTTCTTAATAAGTGCACAAAATTCTAGGTCCGACCTTTTCCAATTATCACTTTTCTCATGACATTCAGTACTCGCGCCATTTTAAGGCCGGGGCCGTTATACATGTTATACGTATACATGTTAGGCTTATCATCAAAACTTTCTGTTCCACCACACTGACGCAGGTCTCTCAATAATTCCGTTAGCTTTTCCGCTCTCCTGTTTTTTTCACATCTTACACATCTTACTTTCATGGTTTCTTTCTAATTGGCTACATGCTTTTTCCTTGATATTCCCAATCACAAGACAGACAACACATATAACAATACATACATGTACAAACATAAAACACACCCATGGGCCCATCCATTCATAACATACAATTCACACAAAAGAAATGGTAAAAATCCTTGGTCTCCATCCTGCACAACTGTGGAATAAACAAAACTTTTCATTAGGGCAAAACTCTCCAACAGCTGTGGAAACAAACAAAACTCATTGTTATTTTTCAAATCTAAAAGGTGCAATAAATCTCACCACGTCGATTTTTCTCTTTCTACACCCCAATTTACAGTTACCAATTTAAATGGATCCATTACATCACAGGTTTTACACATACTATATATAGCAATAGTCCTTCAAGAACCTGCAGATAAAACACAGACATATTAGTTATATCAGAGATTAAATAATCCCATGAAGTCATCATGTACCATCAGATTATATCCTCTATCTGACTGGTCCACAAACAGAAAATACAAACACTAAAACAATGGACAGAGTACAACACTTTGCACAGAGATTAAGGGCCCTATTCCACCGGACGATTATCGTTTGCATAATCGTTAACGATTAACAATCTGAAAGGACCGCTATTGCGAAAGACCTGAAAACGTTCACTCATTTCCATGGAACGATAATCGTTACTTATGATCGTAATTGTGATAGTTTTTTCTTCGCTATTTATTCGCTATTGCGTTCGTATCTATTGCGAACGACTGAACGATGTCTTATTCAATGCGAACGATTTGCGAACGAGCAACGATAAAAATAGGTCCAGGTCTTATAAAGCGATCAACGATTTCTCGTTCGGTCGTTAATCGTTAACTGCATTTCAACCGAACAATTATCGTTTAGATTCAAACGATTTAACGATAATCTGAACGATAATTGTCCGGTGGAATAGGTCTATTGCTATAGTCTATTGCTCTCAAATAGAGATGAGCGAACCGAACCCGAACGTTCAGCATTTGATTAACTGGGGCTGCTGAACTTGGATAAAGCTCTAAGTTTGTCTGGAAAACATGGATAGAGCCAATGACTATATCCATGATTCCCACATAGCCTTAGGGCTTTATCCAACTTCAGCAGCCACCGCTAATCAAATGCCGGAAGTTCGGGTTCGGATCGACTCCAGCATGCTCCAGGGTCGCTCAGCTCTACTCTCAAACACAAAATAGCCATAAACTCCCCTACAAATGACAAACACACAATACCAAACCATTCTTATTCAACAGAGATAGCACACAAGAAAACAAATAACCAGGGCCGTTTCTAGGGGCGGGCGAGCCGGGCCACCGCAAGGGGCGACCACAGCTAGGGGGCGCCCGACAGTACCCGGCCCGCAGCCCCCGCATCATAAGGACTGGCCCGAGGATCTGGAATCTAAGTTCCAGATCCCCTGGCCAGAGAGACCTTTAGCTGTGCGTACAGCAAGCACAGCTAAAGGAAACAGCAGCCGGGGCAGAGACAGCGGCTTCCTGTGCAGGCGGCCTCTGTATGACAGGTGGCTGCCTGCACCGGAAGCCAGAAGAGGACGGACTCACCAAGAAGAGGAGCTGGAGGCTGCAGGGACAGAGGTGAGTATCTGGTGGGGGAATCCTGCACAGAGGGAGCCCCGGATATGTCCCGATAAGCCCCCCCACCCGCGATAAGCCCCGCCCCTGGCACCAGAGCTGACAGGTCACCCAGCTCTCCCCTAATCCTGAATGTCAGTATAATGGAGGTCACCCAGCTCTTCCCTTATCCTGTATGTCAGTGTAATGGAGGTCACCCAGCTCTCCCCTAATCCTGTATGTCAGTGTGATGGAGGTCACCCAGCTTTCCCAGTATCCTGTATGTCAGTGTATAATGGAGGTCACACAGCTTTCCCAGTATCCTGTATGTCAGTGTATAATGGAGGTCACACAGCTTTCCCAGCATCCTGTATGTCAGTATAATAAAGGTCACCGAGCGTTCCCCTAATCCTGTATGGCAGTGTATAATGGAGGTCACCCAGCTCTCCCAGCATCCTGTATGTCAGTGTAATAGAGGTCATCCAGCTCTCCCAGCATCCTGTATGTCAGTGTATAATGGAGGTCACCCAGCTCTCCCAGCATCCTGTATGTCAGTGTAATGGAGGTCATCCAACTCTCCCAGCATCCTGTATGTCAGTGTAATGGAGGTCACCCAGCTTTCCCAGCACCCTGTATGTCAGTGTAATGGATGTCACCCAGCTCTCCCAGCATCCTGTATGTCAGTGTATAATGGAGGTCACCCAGCTTTCCCAGCATCCTGTATGTCAGTGTAATGGAGGTCATCCAGCTCTCCCAGCATCCTGTATGTCAGTGTATAATGGAGGTCACCCAGCTTTCCCAGCATCCTGTATGTCAGTGTAATGGAGGTCATCCAGCTCTCCCAGCATACAGTTTGGGACCTTATAGGTGGGAAAGGGGAAGGAAGTTTCTGGAAGTGCGGATCCTGAGATGTCTGTCTGGCAGGTTCAGAAGAGATGAATTGTAGCTGCAGGAAACCTTCATGGAGGTCTGAGCCGGATGGAGAGGAAAAGTGAAAGTGATGCCTCAGATCAAAGAAGACGTCACCTGTGAGTCACTGTATGATGAATTTGTATTGAGTAGAACATTATCTGTTAGGAGCGCTGCACTGCTCTATGCTGCAATACACACACTTCCTCTTCCTAGTATCCTGAATCTTGATAAAAGCCCCCCTTCCTTCCCCAGAGCGGAACTGAGTGGGGGGGGGGGGGTAGGGTTTTATCAAAATTCGCCCTGTTGCCAAAATGACCTAGAAACTGCCCTGCAAATAACTAACACTTTTCTACAGCAGCAGAAATATACATTCCTAGTCATCTTGCCTTGAAATTAATCTTCACATGATCTACACCCTGTTTGTTTCTTTTCACAAAAACTCTGTTCACCATTGTGTGAACAGAGCCTTTCTGTGTTTTTAATCCACTCCTGGTTTTGGTTGCAATATGAGGACCACAATACTGACTGAAATATACGTAGTGTGAACCCAGCCTCAAGGTGCACTTTAAGCATCAACAAATTCACACAGGGAACATTTCCTCATGTTCAGAATATGGGAACTCTTCAATCAAATCTTGTTGCGCATCGAAAAGTTCACACAAGAGGGAAACCATTTTTATGTACAAAATGTGGGAAATGTTTTAGTGCAAAAAACAGCTTGTTGCGCATAAAAATAGTAACTAAGGAGAGAAGGCATTTTACTGTTCAGCATGTTGGAAATGTTTTACCCAAAGATCAACTTGTTAGGCATCAAAAAATTTAAGCAAAATTCATGCCATTTTAAATTTCAGAATGTGGGAAATGTTTTACTGTAAAACATTCTTTCGTTGCGCATATAATTCACACCGGTGAATAACTATTTTAGTGTTCTGAATGTGCAAAATGTTTTACAATAAGCTAAACACTTGTTAATAATAATTAGATATCTCCCAGCAAACTAATGCTCAATATCCACTGGATCCATCCCGACATTTCCGCCAATTATTATTTTCTCTAATAGTATTCTAAGTCTTGTCCAGTCCGTCACCTTTCCGGGGATTAGGAGAGAATCCTATAATAAGTAAGTGCCAGGGCCCGAGGAGGTGGGTTGGGGAGGGGGTTGGTGGTAACAGCAGGTGGGCGTTTGGTGTTTTTCTCTGGGACACTTGTCACCATGGTCAGGAGTGGCGTTACCCATCCACGGACGATGCTGAACCAGATGGCGACTTTTACTGAGGAACTTCAGTGCAATACAGATTATAGGTAGTGACTTGGAAGAAGGTGTTAGAAGAGTAGGTGTAGTTTGTGTCAGACGAGGAGCTGGGGGTCATCTTGGGGACTGTGACTTAGTAGAAGTGTTCTCTGCCGGGTTGATGTAGAGAGTGGCTTAGTGTACTGTAGAGAGAATCCTCGTACTCAGGGATAGAAGTAAACTGTAATTAGAAGACCGCCTTCTGCCAAACCAGCTCAGCGACTGCCAGGTTTGGTAGCATGAGTCCCAGGCTTGATCACTTCAGCATGACAAAGTGTTATCAGAACACAAAACGTGCATCGCGGAGGATGCTGAGACCATGCTCCCTCTTCCAGCAGTTGGTTATGTGATTTGTATCACTGAATAAAGAGAAGAATTCACGCTACATGGTGAGTGCCCATCTATCTTTTTTGTAGTTTTGTTGTTTGGATTTATGCTGCCCTATTGACGCGAGCACCGAAGTAGCTTAACTGAACAGTGTCTGAGTGATTGAAGTCACCTGGGTCCAGTAGTGCCGAGTCTTTTGCTTCTTTTTGGTTTCTGTAACTACTCAAGATTACCCAAGAAAGTCGAGCAGTGATCAGTAGGACGCTGACAGCGGCACCATGCTAGATCCATGCCACTAAGAGGACACTGGTCATGCACAGATTCACTTACCAGTGTACCGTTATCCTGTATATTCTGGAAAACATTGATCCACGGGGAGAAGAGCCCGGACCTTTTTCCCAGCTCTTCTCTTTACTTTAGGGTCTGAGGATTCTTGACTATAGATAAGGGCAAGGACAGCCGGGGACAAATAATATGGCAGCTCTTGCAGAATATGTGAACTACCTTTTTTCTAAGTTCTGTTAAGATGTAACTAAGAGATTTTCACTGAATAAATCAGATCAGCTTGAACACAAAGTGCTTTTCATGTGTCTTGGTTCATACGGACAGCTGTCACATCACTTTCCTGATTAGGCAGCACCCAGGTATAGCTGGGAGACTTTATTCTAAGTCTCACCCTAACATTTTCTGGCGCACAACGTGGGACGTGGCCTCTACACTTCAACCGAATGTTGCACATCTGGAACACGAAGGCGACCTGAGAAGGAAGGCACAGACCTCGTGTGAAAACGGTGCTGGCACGGGAAAGAACATTTAAGCTTCTTACATTACTACTCTGTGCTTTCCTGTTTGGGTCTGCCTGGGTCTGGTGAGTAGCATGTTATAGACTGAGTAAGAGCGCATGCCACGCCATTTGTTTAGGAAGAACCCTGCAGTATAGTTATACCTGGGCCAGCTGATCGTATGAGGGACTCCTTCTCCTACCGGGAGAACTCTGCACCACCTTTATAGTCGTATTCGCCCTCTGGATGTGTTCCAGTAGGAGGGAAAGGGTTCCTAGAGTATTCTTGATCCCTAGAGGAAGGCCCCAAAAGCACTGAGCTCGGAGAGGCAGAGGACGCTAGAGAACTACTAGGACGGGAAGAAAAATAGAGGAACCAGGGTAAGATGGGTAAGGTGCAGAGTAGACGGGGGAGTGAAGAAAGCAAGTCATTGGGATGGACCTCCAAACAGATGGTTAGTCAGTGGATCTATAGTGGATTAGACGAATGAGAGATTCTCACAAGATCTATAGGATAAACCAGACATCTCTGAGAAGAAAGCGAGTGGGGAGTAAACTCTCTGCATCTCACGTTAAGGCGGAAGTAGCCTTATGCTTCGATAGGGGATCACTCTTGGCCTGGATCTTGGATCTGCTGTAGATCAGGTTGGTGAGATATGGTCAGAGACTCTGGGTGTGACTGATTGTATTCAATCTTTGCCCCTGGTTAGTGAATAGTTACTCACTGGTTGTAAATTTGTTTTGTTTCTGTCCGTAGCAGTGCTTGTAAGATGGAAGTTGTGAGCAAGTTTGTTGAGAAATGTGCATCTGCTTGTTTCAAGTCTTGTACAGATGATGCCTTAACCCATCAATTTAACGATTTAATAAAACAGTGAGATGAGCAGAATGTAAGTAGCAAATATAAAAAATCAAGTCAGAAAGAAGGCTTGTATTTGTTGTGTGTTGTATTGCTTTGTATTGTTATGACATGTAAGAGTTTGGGCTCGGCCACACTAGCGTTTTTCTTTGTTTCTAACGGATCCGTCTATATTAATTAAACGGATGAGCATAAACTGATGAGCAGACTGATGCAAACTGATTGCAAATTGTTCATCTTTTTTTAATGATCCGTTTGTATTTTGGCTTAAAGGGGTAGTGCGGCGGTAAATAATTATTCACAGAATAACACACATTACAAAGTAATACAACTTTGTAATGTATGTTATGTCTGTGAATGGCCCCCTTCCCCGTGTCCCACCACCCCCACCCGTGTACCCGGAAGTGTGGTGCGCTATACATACCTGTCACGCGCCGACTCGTCTCCGATCTTCAGTCAGCGACGTCTTCTTCGGACGGCCGGGCCGAATCCCTCCGAGCGTCCTGAGTGCCGGCCGCCCTCTTCAGCGTCATCAGATGCTCAGCCGCGATTGGCTGCAAACACTATTTTTTCTTCCGTTCAAAAAAACGGATCTTGAACGGATTGCATGCAAACAGAGCACACTAATATATCATGGGAATCTATGGGGATTTTAACGGATCCGACAGTTTCCGTTTTGCTTACTCCAAAACGGAAAAGGTAGACTGAATGGTGCCGGATGGTCAAACGCTGATGTGAACGTAGCCTTTCTGACGCTGCATGTGTTGTTGCACTGCAGAAAAATTTTGTCTGTTGCTTATTTGTATTCTGGAAAGCAGGGCGAGACTTGAGCAGTTAATAGTTTTTGTTTAACTTATGAGACTGATGTGTTGTTTATATCTCTAATATAGAGTTGGTGGAGAAGAGTCTCACTTTGTAAGTGTGATGTTTTTAAGTCTAAGTTACTAGATATTCATGTTTTAAATTGCAAACTTCAGACACGTTATAGCCACATCAGAGGTTTTTATCTGTGGGGGTTCGGGTGCTGAGACCCCCGCTAATCGCTAGAACGAAGGGGCTGAAGCACTTAGCAGCGCATACTCTGTCCCTTCATCTCCGCTCTAACTGATAAAGTAGAAGTAGACAGAATTATAATGGAGTCTATGGAACGTTCGGTTATCATGTCTACCAGAAGTTCCATGGCCTCCATTATATTTCTGTCCACTGCTATTTTATCAGTGAGAGTGGAAACAAAGAGGCAGAGCGCACACTGCTAAGCGCTTCAGACCCTTTCTTCTAGCGATCAGCGGGGGTCTCCTCCCCTGGACGCAACTGATACAAACCTCTGAGATGTGGTTATATGTCAGACCTTTATTATAGTGATAGGTAGACTTTAACAAGAGTTGATTTCTAAGGAAAACATTTTCCACATTCTGAACATAAACATGGTTTCTCCAGAGTTAAATATTTGATGTTTATTATTTAATTTTCTTTATTTAATTTACAAAAGACGTTACAACAATATAATATGAAAATAAAAATCTCGCATAGCAATACATCAATAACTTACTAAGTATAAATTCATCCCGTTATGTAAACAAAATCCACATTGATCTCTATGCACAATCTCGCCAACTTCCTCACTTAGCCTGTTATTACCTGATGTTTAACGAGTTGTGATTTTACAGGAAAAGATCTTCCACATTCTAAAACTGAAGATGGCTTCTCCCCTGTGTGTATTTTTTGATGCTTAATAAGATGTGATTTTCGGGTAAAACATTTCCCACATTCTGAGCATGAAAATGGCTTCTCCCCTGTGTGAATTCTTTTATGTTCAACGAGATTTGATTTTACAGCGAAACAATTACCACATTCTGAACATGAAAATGGCTTCTCCCCTGTGTGAATTCTCTTATGTTCAACAAGTTTTGATTTTCTAGTAAAACATTTCCCACATTCTAAACATGAATATGGCTTCTCTCCTGTGTGAATTTTCTTATGTTTAACAAGATTTGATTTTACAGAAAAAGATTTCCCACATTCTGAACATGAAAATGGCTTTTCCCCTGTGTGTATTTTTTGATGCTTAACAAGAGTTGATTTTTGGGTAAAACCATTCCCACATTCTGAGCATGAAAATGGCTTCTCACCTGTGTGAATTCTTTTATGTGCAACAAAATTTGATTTTCCAGCAAAAGATTTCCCACATTCTGAACATGAAAATGGCTTTTCCCCTGTGTGAATTCTTTTATGTTCAACAAAATTTGATTTTCCAGTAAATGATTTCCCACATTCTGAACATGAAAATGGCTTTTCTCTTGTGTGTATTTTTTGATGCTCAACAAGTCTTGATTTTTGGGAAAAACATTTTCCACATTCTGGACATGAAAATTGCTTCTCCCCTTTGTGACATCTTTGATGCGTGACAAGATTTGTTATGGTAGTAAAATATTTCTCACATTCTGGACCCATAAATGACTTCTCTCCTGGATGAATTCTTTGATGTATTACAAGATGTGATTTCCGATTAAAACATTTCCCACATTCTGAACATGAAAATGGCTTCTCTCCTGAATGAACACTTATGCACTTTTCTGTATCAACATTCCTTCTACGACTTCTATTTTTCTTAGCAGTCTGTGATGGATCAGTAGAAGGGACTTGTATAACAGGATGAGATGCCAGCTCTTTGCTGTGAGGGTCTGGGGGTATATCTGGGGGAATAGAAGGTTCTTCATATGTATCTTGTGTGATCTGACCATCTGCTGTAATATCTGGAGATATCTGATGTCCCTCTGATCTCCGGGAACACTCAGCTGCCAAGAAGAAACTCATTCTATTAGTGAGGAGTAATATAACGGTGCAGCTTCTGCAGATATCGCTCGTCTTATTTATAGAACATCTCTAAGTGCAGCTTTCCCAGAATTCCTCCTCATTCCCCCCCCCCCCCCCCATCTGATCCCACATTCTCTCATCCACAGGGATTTCTCAGCATTGATGACACCACAAGGTTATTATACAGCAACACCAGACACCTCAGCTGCTGCTGCTCTGTTCTGGACGCTTCTCTCATCTAATCGGCCATTTCTCTTACAGTCTGGTTTCCGCACATTTCAAATCTACTAAAACTAATTTGTATTTATGTTTTAAACATATCTTACTTTGCAAAAAATTCCACACAGAATAGTTACAGCCGGTGACTGAGGGGAATGTGTGAGTGTTCTCTGCATTTACTGGTCACTACTCACCTGGGCGGTTACCTGTAGTGATGTCCTCCTTATACTGCTCATCACTGCTGTCATTTGTCTCCTTTTCTTCTGATGTTGTGTCTGTATCATTAATAGAGTTTAGATCATTCCCTCTACCGATGTCCTTATACTGCTCATCACTGCTGTCATCTGTCTCTTCTTCTTCTGATGTTGTGTTTGTATCATTAATAGAGTTCAGATCATTCCCTCTACCGATGTCCTTATACTGCTCATCACTGCTGTCATCTGTCTCTTCCTCTTCTTCTTTTATTACCTTGTCTGTAGCATTAATGTAATTCAGATCCTTCCCTGTAGTGATGTCCTCCTTATACTGCTCATCACTGCTTACATCTGTCTCTGGATCAATAATATTGTTCCCATCTTCCCCCTGATTCATAAGATGTGAGAGAAATATTGTAAAAGTCATCAGACAGGAGGAGAAGTCAGGTGGGATGTACAGATCATAGGGAACATCTCCATCTACCTGATCCTGATCCTGTGGGAGAAGAGGACGGGGACATCTCTCTGGTGCTGTTCTCTTACTGGATCTGACTGGAGGGAACACATACAGAGACTGAATTCATTCTTTCCATCCAGATAATACAGAGAGGAGGTGTGTATATAGTCCTGTCTATTACCTGCTGATGGGAGGGGCTGCTGATCCTCCAGCATCACATCCTTGTACTGATCCTTGTGTCCTTCTACATACTCCCACTCCTCCATGGAGAAATAGACCGCCACGTCCTGACACCTTATAGGAACCTGACACACACAATGGTCACACAGTCATCCCCCCCACCCCTCCAGTGGTGTTACTGTATAATGTCCCAGCATTCCCAGCAGCCACAGTCTCACCTCTCCACTCAGCAGCTCCACCATCTTGTTGGTGACTTCTAGGATCTTCTCTTCCTCCATTTCCTCATGTATCAGGGGCCCCGGGATTGGGCTCAGGGTTCTTCCCCATCCTTCACACCCAGGAGCCCCACAGCGCCCACTAGAGGACTTCTTCACTACTGTGTAATCCTGTGTATGGAGAGACACATTACTATCACTCCATCCATTCCCAGAATCCCTCACCTCTCCAGTCCTATCCATCTGTTATTCCATAGATAAGAATGATGTCATGATGACATCACTCCCAGAATCCCTCACCTCCCCAGTCCTATCCATCTGTTATTCCATAGATAAGAATGATGTCATGATGACATCACTCCCAGAATCCCTCACCTCCCCAGTCCTATCCATCTGTTATTCCATAGATAAGAATGATGTCATGATGACATCACTCCCAGAATCCCTCACCTCTCCAGTCCTATCCATCTGTTATTCCATAGATAAGAATGATGTCATGATGACATCACTCCCAGAATCCCTCACCTCCCCAGTCCTATCCATCTGTTATTCCATAGATAAGAATGATGTCATGATGACATCACTCCCAGAATCCCTCACCTCTCCAGTCCTATCCATCTGTTATCCCATAGATAAGAATGATGTCATGATGACATCACTCCCAGAATCCCTCACCTCCCCAGTAAGCAGGAAGAGTATGTGTAGGGTGAGGGTTATTATCCTGTCGGCCATCTTGTCTCTGTCTCTCTCCATGGTTGATCGGTCGCTCTGGAGAATTATCAGTAGAGGATCCTGTAATGTGTGGAGAGAAGATGAGACAATGTAACACCACATACAGTCACTACATCTTTTCTCCCTTTTTATTTATGAGCTATGAGATAACCACCATGTGACGCTTACACCATGTGACGGGTAGGTATGTGCTCTCACACCTGATCTTTCTCCCTGTAATCTGGACAACCAGGGGCTTTAGGCAGATATCTTACTCCCCCACAGGGGTCACATTAAATAGAAGGAATTAAAGGGCTATATCCCTCTGGGTCACTTGCACAGAAGTCCTCTAGATGCTGCTCCTACCAGTGAGACCTGCCGCTATCTGCAGTTCGAGGGCTCCCCAGTCTGTTTGTGGTCGAGAAGCTGAAAACTGCTGCAATGTAAGCCACTCCCTCGATCTGAGGATATATGGTATATATGTTACAGGTGTCCCTGATGGATATGGCACCTTACAGGGGTTATGTGGAGAGCTCCTGCCCGCTCTGCTCTCTGGGGCTGCACCTCCTGCCTGATGAGAACTTCCAGGATGACGTCCCTGATCCCCGGACAATAAGTGGATAGTACAAGAGAATATAAAAAACTTAGTAATATAGGCAAATAAATTGCATGTTCTCCACATATCAGACGCCTTTCCATCTCCCCCATTCTCCATCCTAAAGTCACTAATGGGCTGCGCCGGGATGGTGGGGGCTCAGCTGTCACTATGACGACCGGGATCCCGCACTAATACTTTAGATATTCGGTTCCCTGACCTTAATCCGTGCTAAAATGGCGCAGTCATTTACCTAAATAGACTAACGTCACACACACGGCCCCGCGAGAAAAACGTCACACACACGGCCCTGCGAGAAAAACGGCACACACACGGCCCCGCGAAAAAAAACGTCACACACACGGCCCCGCGAGAGAGACGTCGCACACACGGCCCCGCGAGAGAGACGTCGCACACACGGCCCCGCGAGAGAGACGTCGCACACACGGCCCCGCGAGAGAGACGTCGCACACATGGCCCCGTGAGAGAGGCGTCGCACACACGGCCCCGCGAGAGACGCTGCTGAAATGCGGGCAAAGAAAGAAAAAGGAAGTGAAAAGTGAAGGAAGCTGTGGCAGTAAAGCAATGCTCTGCTGCAAAATTACACGTTTTTCTCAGAGACGATTTGCAGCAGATCTCGCTGTCCGTCTCTCCCTGATCTCTGTATACGGCTGTCAGGAGATACAATGGGCCATATGTAAAGACACAGCAATGTAATAACAAACACTACCTGCAGATACAGGAGCCAAGTGCTTCGGTAGATGCTATTTCCAAGTGAATCTATGTACCCTTGATGACATCACGCCCATGTGACTTGTGTGGGAGGAGCTTATGGTTTCCTGGCCTTTCCTAACAGTAGTGAGGAGGCAGCCGGTCGGGGTCAGTCAGGACTGTCCTGCTGCAGGGTCTGTCTGTGTCCCCGGCTTTCTGTGAGGTAGAAGACGACAGTAATGGCCGTGTGAGGAGTTTCTGGACATTGGAATTGGTAAGCTTCTCTCTGGGGGACATTTTTTATGAAGTTTTGCAGGGTCAGGGGGTCTGTAGTAATGTGTTATGCGATGATCTGCGGGGGTCTGTAGTACTGTGTTATGCGATGGTCTGCGGGGGTCTGTAGTAATGTGTTATGCGATGGTCTGCAGGGGTCTGTAGTAATGTGTTATGCGATGGTCTGCGGGGGTCTGTAGTACTGTGTTATGCGATGGTCTGCAGGGGTCTGTAGTAATGTGTTATGCGATGGTCTGCGGGGGTCTGTAGTAATGTGTTATGCGATGATCTGCGGGGGTCTGTAGTACTGTGTTATGCGATGGTCTGCAGGGGTCTGTAGTAATGTGTTATGCGATGGTCTGCGGGGGTCTGTAGTAATGTGTTATGCGATGATCTGCGGGGGTCTGTAGTACTGTGTTATGCGTTGGTCTGCAGGGGTCTGTAGTAATGTGTTATGCGATGGTCTGCGGGGGTCTGTAGTAATGTGTTATGCGATGATCTGCGGGGGTCTGTAGTACTGTGTTATGCGTTGGTCTGCAGGGGTCTGTAGTAATGTGTTATGCGATGGTCTGCGGGGGTCTGTAGTAATGTGTTATGCGATGGTCTGCTGGGGTCTGTAGTAGTGATGGTACGCAGGGCAGATGGTAGTAGAGCAGTATGGGGGGGGAGTAGTAGACTAGTATTGGGGGGGGGGGGGAATAGTGATAAGGCCAGATTATGGGATTTTACCTACTTGCACCGTACCTATATGACTACACCTATATATATTGCCCTCTTAAGAGACTGGAGATGATCAGAGCGTGATGAGAGCGTGATCAGAGGGTGACAGAGAGATGTTCTGGATGAAGAAGAGGAATGCTGGGAGCACGTCACTTAGAACAGCTCCTGGAAAGTTATCATTTGTAGGCATAATCCCCGAGGACCCAGAGACTCTTATCTATAAACAATTTATGGAAAACAAATACATTGTGCTCTTGGATTCATGAAAAAGTATCATTGCAGAGAATGTATTGTTCTACCCTTTTTGACCTTTTTGATTAATAATAATGAATACTAATATAGATGCCATTGCGCATGACTGAATATCTAAATCACTAGCACCGCCTCATCTATGTCTTATTAGCATTTGTTACCACCCTATATTTTATCTGTCTATAAAATGTGATGACCATAATAAAACTTGGGCCATTTCCTCCAGGCTTATAATCATGATACAATGTCTTATCTGTGTCCATGACGTATAAGTAACGAGCTGGTAATACTGCAGGATTCCAACTCTAGATATAATTAAAAAACCATCCTTTACCTGGGTTTTTGGCTTCTCTCCATAGACAGAAGTCAACATCTTAATTTAGACTTATCAATAGTAGACTAGTATTGGGGGGAGTAGTAGACTAGTATTGGGGGGAGTAGTAGAGCAGTATTGGAGGGGAGTAGTGGAGCAGTATGGGGAGAGTAGCAGAGCAGTATTGGGGGGAGTAGTAGCCTAGTATTGGGGGGAGTAGTAGCCTAGTATTGGGGGGAGTAGTAGAGTAATTTTGGGGGGAGTAGTAGAGTAATATTGGGGGGAGTAGTAGCCTAGTATTGGGGGGAGTAGTAGCCTAGTATTGGGGGGAGTAGTAGCCTAGTATTGGGGGGAGTAGTAGAGTAATTTTGGGGGGAGTAGTAGAGTAATATTGGAGGGGAGTAGTAGACTAGTATTGGGGGGAGTAGTAGAGCAGTATTGGAGGGGAGTAGTGGAGCAGTATTGGAGGGGAGTAGTAGAGCAGTATTGGGGGGAGTAGTAGAGCAGTATGGGGGGGAGTAGTAGAGCAGTATGGGGGGGAGTAGTAGAGCAGTATGGGGAGAGTAGTAGACTAGTATTGGGGGGAGTAGTAGACTAGTATTGGGGGGAGTAGTAGACTAGTATTGGGGGGAGTAGTAGACTAGTATTGGGGGGAGTAGTAGACTAGTATTGGGGGGAGTAGTAGACCAGTATTGGGGGGAGTAGTAGACTAGTATTGGGGGGAGTAGTAGACTAGTATTGGGGGGAGTAGTAGCCTAGTATTGGGGGGAGTAGTAGACTAGTATTGGGGGGAGTAGTAGACTAGTATTGGGGGGAGTAGTAGACCAGTATTGGGGGGAGTAGTAGAGCAGTATTGGGGGGAGTAGTAGAGCAGTATTGGGGGGAGTAGTAGAGCAGTATTGGGGGGAGTAGTAGACCAGTATTGGGGGGAGTAGTAGAGCAGTATTGGGGGGAGTAGTAGACCAGTATTGGGGGGAGTAGTAGACCAGTATTGGGGGGAGTAGTAGACCAGTATTGGGGGGAGTAGTAGAGCAGTATTGGG
Source organism: Dendropsophus ebraccatus (assembly GCF_027789765.1). Taxonomy (NCBI): domain Eukaryota; kingdom Metazoa; phylum Chordata; class Amphibia; order Anura; family Hylidae; genus Dendropsophus; species Dendropsophus ebraccatus. The sequence goes on along the minus strand of NC_091456.1, from coordinate 195,650,823 downwards.
GGGAGTAGTAGAGCAGTATTGGGGGGAGTAGTGGAGCAGTATGGGGAGAGTAGTAGAGCAGTATTGGGGGAGTAGTAGAGCAGTATTGGGGGGGAGTAGTAGAGCAGTATTGGAGGGGAGTAGTAGAGCAGTATTGGGGGTAGCAACAGCAGTAGTAATTAATCTAGTAATTTGATTAATCGCCCAACCCTAGGACGGGGACATAATTACTTACCAAGGGGGGGAGGAATTACTACATTATTACAGGTCAGTCCGATTGTTAGGGGGGGGGTATCTGATCTGGGAATCCATAGCTGACAGCCTATGGCTCATTAAAGCAACTTTTTATCAATGGCATCCTTGAGAGTACTCGCCTGGAGCATCTCATGAAGTGGGGGTACATGAGTTCAGTTGTGATGTAACGCATCCTCACTCCTTTGGTGCCAGACTGTAAGCAGCTATCTGCACAGATGCTACATACTGTAAGGAGCAAAACATCTGTCAAAATGATGGGTGTTCTGCTTCTGCTTTTTTTCTCTTTTTGTCTTTCTCTCCTTTTTAGTTTTTTCAGATTTCTATATCCAGAGCATTCCGTATTCCGTGGACTAGATCAATGTTTTAGTTTAATAAAATGGTCAATGTGTTTTTATTTGAATAAAACATATTTTCACTTGTGTCTTGTGTTTTTGTGTTTACTTTACAGTAGGGCTGGGCGATAAATCAAATTAACCCAAAATTTGATAATCGTTTTTTGTTTTTTTTTTAAACTGATTTTCAAAAAAATAAAATAAAATCATTGGACGGAGGCGTGTTGTTGGCGGGCTCAGCTGCTGAAGCAGAGCCTGGGGAGGGAGAGCGCCCAGCAGTGTCCTCTGTCCCTGCCGCTGACCTGCCCCCATAGCGGGATGAGTATACGCACTCCCAGCTGCACACGCCCCTGGCCTCGGACTGCAGGATAGGGTGACTGGGGCAGAGATAGTAGCGTCGCTGTGATTACTGCAGCTGTACAGCAGGATCGGGGGTCTGCACTGTGCCCCCGCTCCTGCTGTACACTTCCAGTGACCGTATCCTGCGGCCTCCTCCAGAGCCCGGGGCCCTCCATATTTGCCTGGGAGGGGAACGTGTGTGCCCAGAGTGAGAGGAGGAGTAAACCAGGTGTGTGCTCTCCTCCCCCCGTCTGCCCCTTTTCAAGGTTTCATGGGGCCCCATGAAGTTGTTTGCTATGGGAACCCATGACTCCTAGATACGCCCCTGCCCCTCATCTATACCTGTACTACTACACCCCTCATCTATACCTGTACTACTACTACACCCCTCATCTGTTCCTGTACTATTGCTACTACACCCCTCATCTGTTCCTGTACTACTACTACACCCCTCATCTATACCTGTACTACTACTGCACCCCTCATCTGTTCCTGTACTATTACTACACCCCTCATCTGTTCCTGTACTATTACTACACCCCTCATCTATACCTGTACTACTGCACCCCTCATCTGTTCCTGTATGATTACTACTACTGCACCCCTCATCTGTTCCTGTATTATTATTACTACTACTACACCCCTCATCTGTTCCTGTATTATTACTACTATTACACCCCTCATCTGTTCCTGTATTATTACTACTACTACACCCCTCATCTGTTCCTGTATTATTACTACTATTACACCCCTCATCTGTTCCTGTATTATTACTACTACTGCACCCCTCATCTGTTCCTGTATTATTATTACTACTACTACTACTGCATCCCCTCACGTGTTGTACAGGCCCAGCCATTACACCCGCTATAGGGTGCTGTACAGGCCCAGTCATTACACCCACTATAGGGTCCTGTACAGGCCCAGTCATTACACCCACTATAAGGTGCTGTACAGGTACGTAGATTCACTTGGATTTAGCATCCTCACACTGAGTAAGCTATTTGCAAGTGAATCTACGTACCCTGTCCATCCCCTCACTTGGAAATAGCTTATTTAGGGCCCTATTCCACCGGACGATTATCGTTCGCATAATCGTTAACTATCTCAAACGACCGCTATTGCGAAAGACCTGAAAACGTTCACTCATTTCCATGGAACGATAATCGTAACTTATGATCGTATTTGCGATAATCTGAACGATAATCATTCGGTGGAATAGGGCCCTTAGTGTGAGAATGCTAAATCCAAGTGGATCTATGTACCCAGTAGATCCACTTTCCAAGCCAGCAGAAGTACCAGGTACATAGATCCACTTGGATTTAGACACGACCAGCCGTGTGCTTCCAGGACCTGGCATGATGTCACAGTCATGTGATCAGTCACATAGAGGAGGAGGAGTCACATGATCAGGGGCTGCTGCTCAGTGTATGCAGGACTCTGCTGTGCTGGATGAGCTGAAGTGATGTGTGTGCAGCAGAGCTGTGTGTGTGATGTGTGTGGAGCAGAGCTGTGTATGTGTGTTATATATGCCTGCAGCAGAGCCCTGTGTGTAATGTACATGTAGCTGAGCTGTATATATGTGTAATGTACATGTAGCTGAGCTGTATATGTGTAATGTACATGTAGCTGAGCTGTATATATGTGTAATGTACATGTAGCTGAGCTGTATATGTGTAATGTACATGTAGCTGAGCTGTATATGTGTAATGTACATGTAGCTGAGCTGTATGTGTGTAATGTACATGTAGCTGAGCTGTATATGTGTGTAATGTACATGTAGCTGAGCTGTATGTGTGTAATGTACATGTAGCTGAGCTGTATATGTGTAATGTACATGTAGCTGAGCTGTATGTGTGTAATGTACATGTAGCTGAGCTGTATGTGTGTAATGTACATGTAGCTGAGCTGTATATGTGTGTAATGTACATGTAGCTGAGCTGTATGTGTGTAATGTACATGTAGCTGAGCTGTATGTGTGTAATGTTCATGTAGCTGAGCTGTATGTGTGTAATGTTCATGTAGCTGAGCTGTATATGTGTGTAATGTACATGTAGCTGAGCTGTATGTGTGTAATGTACATGTAGCTGAGCTGTATATGTGTGTAATGTACATGTAGCTGAGCTGTCTGTGTGTAATGTACATGTAGCTGAGCTGTCTGTGTGTAATGTACATGTAGCTGAGCTGTCTGTGTGTAATGTACATGTAGCTGAGCTGTATGTGTGTAATGTACATGTAGCTGAGCTGTATGTGTGTAATGTACATGTAGCTGAGCTGTATGTGTGTAATGTACATGTAGCTGAGCTGTATATATGTAATGTACATGTAGCTGAGCTGTATATGTGTAATGTACATGTAGCTGAGCTGTATGTGTGTGTAATGTACATGTAGCTGAGCTGTATGTGTACACAGTAGAGTTGTATGTGTCTAATGTAAGGGTCTACTAAGCCGAGAGGCTGATCCACAGTAGGACAAAGAGCCTTAGCTGATGTATCCTACTGATCACTGCTCGACTTTCTTGGGTAATCTTGAGGTGTTATCTTTGCCCAGTTGATCAAGCCTGGGACTCATGCTACCAAACCTGGCAGTCGCTGAGCTGGTTTGGCAGAAGGCGGTCTTCTACTTACAGTTTACTTCTATCCCTGAGTACGAGGATTCTCTACAGCACACTAAGCCACTCTCTACATCATCCCGGCAGAGAACACTTCTAATTAGGCAAAGTCCCCAAGACGACCCCCTGCACCTCCTCTGAGACAAACTACACCTACTCTTCTAACACCTTCTTCCAAGTCACTACCTATAATCTGTATTGCACTGAAGTTCCTCAGTAAAAGTCGCCGCCTGGTTGAGCATCGTCCGTGGATGGGTAACGCCACTCCTGGCCGTGGTGACAAGTGTCCCAGAGAAAAACACCAAACGCCCACCTGCTGTTACCACCAACCCCTTCCCCAACCAACCCCCCGGGCCCTGGCACTTACTTATTATAGGATTCTCTCCTAATCCCCGGAAAGCTGACGGACTGGAAAAGACTTAGAATTCTATTGGAGGAAAGAATTATTGGCGGGAAATGTCGGGATGGATCCAGCGGATATTGAGCATTAGTTTGCTGGAAGATATCTAGTTAATATTAAGAGTTTAGCTTATTGTAAAACATTTTCCACATTTTGAACACAAAAATGGTTTTTCACCGATGTGGATTTTTTTGCGCAATGAGAGAATGTTTTACAGGAAAACATTTTCCACATTCTGAACATGAAAATGGTGTGAATTCTTTGTGAATTCTTTGATGCCTAACAAGTTGATCTTTATGTAAAACATTTCCAATATGCTAATGATAGGGTCAATTTTATGATTCTAATGTCTGGGAAATTCCTTTACCTTGAGACTTCTGATACATGGAGACAATAAGGAATTTTCTCATGATGAACTATGTCTCACGACTTCTTATCAAGTTTTGAAGGCCGTTCTCAGAAGAAAGGTGACTATCTGTTACAGTGGGAATGATGGGAAAGTATCTTTGCACAGAATGTATTGTTCTAACCTTTTTGATTAATAATAATGAATACTAATATAGATGCCATTGCGCATGACTGAATATCTAAATCACTAGCACCGCCTCATCTATGTCTTATTAGCATTTGTTACCACCCTATATTTTATCTGTCTATAAAATGTGATTACCATAATAAAACTTAGCCATTATATCCAGGCTAACCACTCCCCCATATCATCTACGTCTGTATTATAATTGTGACGTTTCAAAACCATGCCCTAAGCCAACACCCCTATATAATTCTAGTCCGGTGGCCATTTTAGTTTCTGGCATTTCTGTCTCCCGCCCATACTGCTTAGTGTCACTGAGGGGGGCGGGCACAGGACTCTCCAATAGAGGCTAACAACTATTTTGCACTTATTAACCCGATAGTATGAGAGCCCGTAACGATAGTAAGAGAGAGTAACTTTGTTGTCATAACTTAGTTATGTATGTCTTTTTAGATATATCTATCCCAATATATTGTAAGCAGATTTTCTTAAGTGTGTGTCCCCAACGTATGACAATTTAATCACAAGATTTTTTTTTTTTTTTAATAAGTTTTCACTCTTGTAATCTTGTAAGGATTTTACTGCTCACTGCTCAAGGTTAGAAGGCAGAGAACGGGTGCTAAGTGCATGCGAAATTAACCCATTGCTATCCAGTCTATGTCTTTCATAAGACATTCTGCCAGGCTTACTGATAAGAGCAGCATTGGTACGCTGAAGCTTCTGACACTTATAAAAAGAATATTCTATTTATTTTTTGCTAGGTGCATTGAATCCAGCATCTCTGTTGCCTCTTGATGTAGATTCAAATGGGGGATAGAGGTGAATGGAAATGGGAGTAGCCCATTTTAATGTTTTTAAATTTTTTTAAACACCGTACAAACAGATGTTTCCGGTCTCTTCCTGAGGTAACCGTACATAGTGTACAAGGGAATGGGGAGATGTTTCCGGTCTCTTCCTGAGGTAACCGTACATAGTGTACAGGTGGATGGGGAGATGTTTCCGGTCTCTTCCTGAGGTAACCGTACATAGTGTACAGGTGGAGGGGGAGATGTTTCCGGTCTCTTCCTGAGGTAACCGTACATAGTGTACAGGTGGAGGGGGAGATGCTTCCGGTCTTTTCCTGAGGTAACCGTACATAGTGTACAGGGGAATGGGGAGATGCTTCCAGTCTCTTCCTGAGGTAACCGTACATAGTGTACAGGTGGAGGGGGAGATGTTTCCAGTCTCTTCCTAAGGTAACCGTACATAGTGTACAGGTGGATGGGGAGATGCTTCCGGTCTCTTCCTGAGGTAACCGTACATAGTGTACAGGTGGATGGGGAGATGCTTCCGGTCTCTTCCTGAGGTAACCGTACATAGTGTACAGGTGGATGGGGAGATGTTTCCGGTCTCTTCCTGAGGTAACCGTACATAGTGTACAGGTGGAGGGGGAGATGTTTCCGGTCTCTTCCTGAGGTAACCGTACATAGTGTACAGGTGGAGGGGGAGATGCTTCCGGTCTCTTCCTGAGGTAACCGTACATAGTGTACAGGGGAATGGGGAGATGCTTCCAGTCTCTTCCTGAGGTAACCGTACATAGTGTACAGGTGGAGGGGGAGATGTTTCCAGTCTCTTCCTAAGGTAACCGTACATAGTGTACAGGTGGATGGGGAGATGCTTCCGGTCTCTTCCTGAGGTAACCGTACATAGTGTACAGGTGGATGGGGAGATGCTTCCGGTCTCTTCCTGAGGTAACCGTACATAGTATACAGGTGGATGGGGAGATGTTTCCGGTCTCTTCCTGAGGTAACCGTACATAGTGTACAAGGGAATGGGGAGATGTTTCCGGTCTCTTCCTGAGGTAACCGTACATAGTGTACAGGTGGATGGGGAGATGTTTCCAGTCTCTTCCTGAGGTAACCGTACATAGTATACAGGTGGATGGGGAGATGTTTCCGGTCTCTTCCTGAGGTAACCGTACATAGTGTACAGGTGGAGGGGGAGATGCTTCCGGTCTCTTCCTGAGGTAACCGTACATAGTGTACAGGTGGAGGGGGAGATGCTTCCGGTCTCTTCCTGAGGTAACCGTACATAGTGTACAGATGGATGGGGAGATGCTTCCGGTCTCTTCCTGAGGTAACCGTACATAGTGTACAGGTGGAGGGGGAGATGTGGATCTGTTTTTTGTTTTTTTTTAATTCGAAAGCTTTTATTGAAAACAATAAAGGGTACAAGGTAATGCCAGAACACGGATTGCAGGTAAACAATACATATGCAGCAGAACTGCCAATGTTTACAGCAAGAACAAGCCAACACATGTCAATGAAAAATATCAGGAATCGTGTTGCAGTAGGAGGCAATTTGGCAATGCTATTAGACACTGCATTGCATTATTTTCCAGCTAATGGCGCACCCAAGAAAGAACAATATAGACAATATCAGGTCAAACAAAAGTAAGAAAGACAAGAACTAGCTAACTAGGTGTGGAAAGAAGAAGAAAGGGGTGACCAGCACGGCCCCAGGGAAGGAGAAGGGAGCGAGACCCATGATAGTGGCGTGTAGGGGAGAGCACAGTTGTACCCCTTGTCCAGTCGGTGCACTAGCCTGTGATATCATATAGGAGTGATATGCAGGGGTGTCCATAAAGGCTACCCAGTGCGTCCACATGGCCGTAGTAGAGAACGGGCCGCCTATGTGCTCCGCTCTCAGCTCCTCCATCCGGTGAAGGTGTTGGATTTCTGCAAACCACTCTGATACGGTGAGCGGAGTGCCCGATTTCCGCCTTCTGGGAATCACTGTCCTAGCCGCAAGTAGGAGGAACCGGACTATACTTTTTTTACACTGTGGCAACGAGCCCGGTATCATGGATTGCAATAGAGTAGATGGATGATCAGATAGCTTAACTCCGGCTCTCCGGTGAACCAGATCAATCACCACCGTCCCAAAGCCCCTCAATTTCACACAGTCCCACATTCTGTGCAAAGTATCTTTGCACAGAATGTATTGTTCTAACCTTTTTGATTAATAATAATGAATACTAATATAGATGCCATTGCACATGACTGAATAACTAAATCACTAGCTCCATCTCATCTATGTCTTATTACCATCTGTTAACACCTTATATTTTATCTGACTATAAAATGTGATTACCATAATAAAACGTGGCCATTATACCCAGGCTTATAATCATGATACATTGTCTTATCTGTGTCTGTGATTTATAAGTGACGAGTTGGTAATACTGCAGGTTACAACTCTAGCCATCGATTGGGTAACCATCCATCCTGGGAGGATCTGGCTCCATAGAGTCAGATCAACATCAAAGTGTAACCTTAACACTGAACAGGAAAATGCCTTCTCCCCTTTGTCACTATTTTGATGCTCAACAAGAGTATGTTTTGCCCTAAAACATTTCCCACATTCTGAACATAAAAATGTTCCCTGTGTGAATTTGTTGATACTAAAAGTGCGCCTATCATTATAGAAAACTTCACATACGTTTTAGCCATGTGAAAGGTTTTTATCTGTGGGGGTTCGGGTGCTGAGACCCCCGCTAATCGCTAGAAGAAAGGGCCTGAAGCACTTAGCAGTGTGCGCTCTTCATCTCCGCTCTCACTGATAAAGTAGAAGTAGACAGAATCATAATGGAGTCCGTGGAACGTTCGGCTATCATCTCTACCAGAAGTTCCATGGCTTCCATTATATTTCTGTTCACTGCTATTTTATCAGTGAGAGTGGAAACAAAGAGGCAGAGCGCACACTGCTAAGCGCTTCAGCCCCTTTCTTCTAGCGATCAGCGGGGGTCTCCTCCCCTGGACGCGACTGATACAAACCTCTGACGTGGTTATATGTCAGACCTTTATTATAGTGATAGGTAGACTTTAACAAGAGTTGATTTCTGGGGAAAACATTTTCCACATTCTGAACATAAACATGGTTTCTCCCGAGTGAAATATTTGATGTTTATTATTTAATTTTCTTTATTTGATTTACAAAAGACGTTACAATAATATAATCTCGGATAGTAATACATCAATAACTTACTAAGCATAAATCCATCCCGTTATGTAAACAAAATCCACATTGATCTCTATGTTGATCTCGCCAACTTCCTCACTTAGCCTGTTATTACCTGATGTATAACGAGTTGTGATTTTACAGGAAAAGATTTCCCACATTCTAAAACTGAAGATGGCTTCTCCCCTGTGTGTATTTCTTGATGCTTAATAAGATGTGATTTTCGGGTAAAACATTTCCCACATTCTGAGCATGAAAATGGCTTCTCCCCTGTGTGAATTCTTTTATGTTCAATGAGATTTGATTGTACAGAAAAACAATTCCCACATTCTGAACATGAATATGGCTTCTCCCCTGTGTGAATCCTCTTATGTTCAACAAGTTTTGATTTTACAGGAAAAGATTTTCCACATTCTGAACATGAAAACGGCTTTTCCCCTGTGTGAATTCTCTTATGGTTAACAAGTGTCGATTTTACAGGAAAAGATTTTCCACATTCTAAACACGAATATGGCTTCTCCCCTGTGTGTATTTTTTGATGCTTAACAAGAGTTGATTTTTGGGTAAAACCATTCCCACATTCCAAACATGAAAATGGCTTCTCTCCTGTGTGAATTCTTTTATGTACAACAAAACTTGATTTTACAGCAAAAGATTTCCCACATTCTGAACATGAAAATGGCTTTTCCCCTGTGTGAATTCTTTTATGTTTAACAAGTTTTGATTTTAGAGTAAATGATTTCCCACATTCTGAACACAAATATGGCTTCACCCCTGTGTGTATTTTTTGATGCCTAACAAAAGTTGATTTTCGGGTAAAACCATTCCCACATTCTGAACATGAAAATGGCTTCTCTCCTGTGTGAATTCTTTCATGTTCTACAAGATTTGATTTCCCAGCAAATGATTTCCCACATTCTGAACATGAAAATGGCTTTTCTCTTGTGTGTATTTTTTGATGCTTAACAAGTCTTGATTTTTGGGAAAAACATTTTCCACATTCTTGACATGGAAATTGCTTCTCCCCTTTGTGACATCTTTGATGCATGACAACATTTGTTATGGTAGTAAAATGTTTCTCACATTCTGGACCAATAAATGATTTCTCTCCTGGATGAATTCTTCGATGTGTTACAAGATGTGATTTCCGATTAAAACATTTCCCACATTCTGAACATGAAAATGGCTTTTCTCCTGCATGAACACTTTTGCACTTTTCTGTATCAACATTCCTTCTACGACTTCTATTTTTCTTAACACTCTGTGATGGATCAGTAGATGGGACTTGTATAACAGGATGAGATGCCAGCTCTTTGCTGTGAGGGGCTGGGGGTGTATCTGGGGGAATAGAAGGTTCTTCATATGTATCTTGTGTGATCTGACCATCTGCTGTAATATCTGGAGATATCTGATGTCCCTCTGATCTCCGGGTACACTCAGCTGCCAAGAAGAAAATCATTCTATTAGTGAGAAGTAATATAATGGTGTCACTTCTTTCGGCAGAATGCGGAATTCGCCCGGCCATAGAATGGTGTCTATGGAGCGGGCGGAGATGCGCGCCACCGTGAAGAGGAACAAACCACGGAATTCGCCGGACCTACGGTGCTTAAGTCTCAGATCAGACTAAGAAGAATTTTTGACTTTTTTTTAATCCAACCCCATCCTACAGTACATTCCAAATCTACTACAACTTCCATCTACGGCTAACTTGTATTTTTGTTTTAAACATTTTTTACTTTGTAAAAATTCCACACAGAATAGTTACAGCCGGTGACTGAGGAGACTGTGTGAGTGTTCTCTGCATTTAGTGGTCACTACTCACCTGGGTGGTTACCTGTAGTGATGTCCTGCTTATACTGCTCATCACTGCTGTCATCTGTCTCTTCTTCATTTTCTTCTTCCTTTACCCTTACGTCTGTAGCATTAATACAGTTCATATTTCTCCCTGTAGTGATGTCCTCCTTATACTGCTTATCACTGCTCACATCTTTCTCTTCTTTTACTATTACATCTATAGCATTAATAGAATTTCTATCTTTCCATGTAGTGATGTCCTCCTTATACTGCTCATCACTGCTCACATCTGTCTCTGGAGCATTAATATTGTTCACAACTGTAGGGAACACATACAGAGACTGAATTCATTCTTTCCATCCAGATAATACAGAGAGGAGGTGTGTATATAGTCCTGTCTATTACCTGCTGATGGGAGGGGCTGCTGATCCTCCAGCATCAAATCCTTGTACTGATCCTTGTGTCCTTCTACATACTCCCACTCCTCCATGGAGAAATAGACCGCCACGTCCTGACACCTTATAGGAACCTGACACACACAATGGTCACACAGTCATCCCCCCACCCCTCCAGTGGTGTTACTGTATAATGTCCCAGCATTCCCAGCAGCCACAGTCTCACCTCTCCACTCAGCAGCTCCACCATCTTGTTGGTGACTTCTAGGATCTTCTCTTCCTCCATTTCCTCATGTATCAGGGGCCCCGGGATTGGGCTCAGGGTTCTTCCCGATCCTTCACACCCAGGGGCCCCACAGCGCCCACTAGAGGACTTCTTCACTACTGTGTAGTCCTGTGTATGGAGAGACACATTACTATCACTCCATCCATTCCCAGAATCCCTCACCTCTCCAGTCCTATCCATCTGTTATTCCATAGATAAGAATGATGTCATGATGACATCACTCCCAGAATCCCTCACCTCTCCAGTCCTATCCATCTGTTATTCCATAGATAAGAATGATGTCATGATGACATCACTCCCAGAATCCCTCACCTCTCCAGTCCTATCCATCTGTTATTCCATAGATAAGAATGATGTCATGATGACATCACTCCCAGAATCCCTCACCTCTCCAGTCCTATCCATCTGTTATTCCATAGATAAGAATGATGTCATGATGACATCACTCCCAGAATCCCTCACCTCTCCAGTCCTATCCATCTGTTATTCCATAGATAAGAATGATGTCATGATGACATCACTCCCAGAATCCCTCACCTCTCCAGTCCTATCCATCTGTTATTCCATAGATAAGAATGATGTCATGATGACATCACTCCCAGAATCCCTCACCTCCCCAGTCCTATCCATCTGTTATTCCATAGATAAGAATGATGTCATGATGACATCACTCCCAGAATCCCTCACCTCCCCAGTAAGCAGGAAGAGTATGTGTAGGGTGAGGGTTATTATCCTGTCCGCCATCTTGTCTCTGTCTCTCTCCATGGTTGATCGGTCGCTCTGGAGAATTATCAGTAGAGGATCCTGTAATGTATGGAGAGAAGATGAGACAATGTAACATCACATACAGTCACTACATCTTTTCTCCTTTTTTATCTATAAGCTGAGCGGCTGTATATACGGTGGCAGCCCGGTGACATGATTGCTGGGCGTTGATGGTTTCCATGGCAGCCAGGGGCCCGTTATTCAGCTACTACTATATTGCAGTATTTTATACCTGTCACCATTATGACGTCACACACAGCCCGAGGACAGAGACGCTCTTGAAATGCGGCCAAAGAAAGAAAGAGGAAGTGAATTGTGAAGGAAACTGTGACAGTAAAGTGACACTCTGCTGCAAAATTACACGTTTTTCTCAGAGACAATTTGCAGCAGATATTGCTGTCCATCTCTCCCTGATCTCTCTCAGGAGATACAACGGCCGATATGTACAGACACAGCAATGTAATAACCAACACTACCTGCAGATACAGGAGCCGTGTGCTTCCCGTGTGCTTCCAGGACCTGCCATGATGTCACAGTCATGTGATCAGTCACATGGAGGAGGAGGAGTCACATGATCAGGGGCTGCTGCTCAGTGTATGCAGGACTCTGCTGTGCTGGATGAGCTGAAGTGATGTGTATGCAGCAGAGCTGTGTGTGTGTGATGTGTGTGGAGCAGAGCTGTGTGTGTGTGTGTTATATATGCCTGCAGCAGAGCCCTGTGTGTAATGTACATGTAGCTGAGCTGTATGTGTGTAATGTACATGTAGCCGAGCTGTATATATGTGTAATGTACATGTAGCTGAGCTGTATATATGTGTAATGTACATGTAGCTGAGCTGTATATGTGTAATGTACATGTAGCTGAGCTGTATGTGTGTAATGTACATGTAGCTGAGCTGTATATATGTGTAATGTACATGTAGCTGAGCTGTATATGTGTAATGTACATGTAGCTGAGCTGTATGTGTGTAATGTACATGTAGCCGAGCTGTATATATGTGTAATGTACATGTAGCCGAGCTGTATATATGTGTAATGTACATGTAGCCGAGCTGTATATATGTGTAATGTACATGTAGCTGAGCTGTATATGTGTAATGTACATGTAGCTGAGCTGTATATGTGTAATGTACATGTAGCTGAGCTGTATATGTGTGTAATGTACATGTAGCTGAGCTGTATGTGTGTAATGTACATGTAGCTGAGCTGTATATATGTGTAATGTACATGTAGCTGAGCTGTATGTGTGTAATGTACATGTAGCTGAGCTGTATATGTGTAATGTACATGTAGCTGAGCTGTATATGTGTGTAATGTAGATGTAGCTGAGCTGTATATGTGTAATGTACATGTAGCTGAGCTGTATATGTGTGTAATGTACATATAGCTGAGCTGTATGTGTGTAATGTACATACATGTAGCTGAGCTGTATGTGTGTAATGTACATGTAGCTGAGCTGTATATGTGTAATGTACATGTAGCTGAGCTGTATGTGTGTAATGTACATGTAGCTGAGCTGTATATGTGTAATGTACATGTAGCTGAGCTGTATATGTGTGTAATGTCCATGTAGCTGTATGTGTTAGATAGGTGAATGGTAAAATACTGGAGGGGGTGTACAGGCTGCTAGCTGGGATGTGATGGTAAACTCCCTAAAAGATGTGTAGTTCAGCAGAGATATTCTGCTGAACTGTTGTTTAGTATTTCCGGGCCTGGATTTTATTGGAATGGTAGGTAGGTTTGGTAGTGGGACCTGCCATTCCCTCCCTACTCCAGTACACACCTTGCGCACAGGTGTAAGCAGGAGGAGGGCTGAATATTGCTGAGAGCCTGGAAGCCACTGACCTGGTCAGACCCTGCTGTTGTTTATTTCTGTTTGGTTGAGTAAGGTGAGACCTCTGTTTAGTTAGAGCCCAGCCGGGCAGGACTTTATTTTGTATCCTGTCTTTGCACAGTGCTGCTACGTTTGTTTTTGTCTAAAATTTTATATGCCACAATAAATCCAAGTTTGACTTTTTATGTTAAAGTGACTGTACCATCAGGCCCAGACTGAAGCACTGGAGGCGGCCGACCCACCCCCATTGGGAAGAAACCCCAGCCCCTCCATGACGTGACTCCATTAGAATCAATGGAACCCTATCTTAGAGGGGCTAGGGTTTCCTCCCACTAAGAGTGAGTCGGCCGCCTCCAGTGCTTCAGCCTGGGCCTGGTGGTACAGTCACTTTAAATTGGCATAAGGATTGTTTCATTCTCGCTACCCCTACTAAAGATCTCCACAACTGGTGCTGCGGAGCGGGCAAAATGGTTGCTAGGGGCAATGGTGTGCATAAACTTGGCTACAGCTGCTTATGTCCTGGGTGACAACTGCTGCTTTACTCCAAAAACAGTCAAGCAACATGGAGGAGATGATGAAGCAGTTCATACAAGCTCAGACAGCCGCTAACCTGCGCCATGAACAGGCTCAGACAGCCGCTAACCTGCGCCATGAACAGGCAATGGCAGCACATCAGCAAGCAATGGCTCAACAACAGAAACTTATTGAGCACCTGATAGCAAAGCAAGAGGCGTCTGCAGGTGCTAATCCACAGCGGTACCGGTGGCGGTAGCCGCTCCAGATACTTTTTATGTGAGAAGAGCTGTGCAGCGTGCGCTGCAAAAGATGGCGGCTGATGACGATGTTGAGGCCTGCAAAAGGAATAGGGAGTTCTAAAACTTAACTTTTAATATAAATAATTCCGCTAAAAAGTCACAAAACAAAACAAACAATGATATCCTCCAACCAAAACTGTGATCACAGTGGTTGCAAAAATGGATATGCCACGATAATGCAATACACTAGGGGAACCCTGATGTGTGTACCCCCATTGTATGTGGGTCCGGGTATCGGGGTATCAATGATGAGGGGCAGGACCTATTTCCCCCTATACTCCCTTCTCCCTATATACCCTGCCCTAGGCGGAGTTGACGCCCTGATAAGGGCGGCCCCGCTCTGGAACCTAACCCTAGTTCCTATATAACCCTACAATAGTGCAGTGAGCTAAGCTATCTCACTTGGTATTAACTGCCTAGGCTAACATGTACTAGTGAGTGCAGCAATTACTAAACTCGAGAGATAAATAGGTAGGGTGTCACCAGACGCAGAGCGAAGTCAGGGTAAAAGAAAAAAAGGAGGGAAGGGAGGGGAGACACACACACACAGGCTGATAGATATAAATATATGTGATAATATGTCACCGATACTATATAGGGCGATGATAAATCCCTTGATGTTTTACCCCATCACAAGGATGTCCACTGGGTATAAGTGTGTGTGTCTCTATCCAATAAGGTGTCAAACTCTGGCCACCAATGTGTCAAAAAATAGATATCAATACACAGTAAGTGTCCGTAATCCTATACCAACCAAGCACCTGCTTGTATCTATAACCGGGTCCCTGGTCACAGTCTCTGCTAACAGAGCAGGCTGCCACACTGCTCTGCCGCAAGCTCCAGCTGTTCAATAACAGTGCTAATTAGCTGGTTAAATGGACACACACATTGGCCCCATAATCACAGAAGACACCTCAGGAGTACGTTTGTTAGGTACATCGTAATAATACACGGCGATGCCCAATGGTATGTACCCCAATGTACCCCAATTACTCAGAAAGCATCATTGTTACAACAATCCAACACGTGGGCATAACCAAAAAGCAAAAAACAGATATTAAAATCACTGATACATGAGGGTAGAATTGGGTGAACAAATAAATTCATATACTCATCGATTCTCCCAAATATCGGTCTCAACGCGTTTCATATCCTAAATCGTCAGGAGACCCGATGATAGGAAATAGATGATCGTCCGCAGTCATACATCAGCGCATGGACAGGATAGACGCTGGTCGATGGTTGCTCGTCTACGTTTCTAAATGCTTCCCGCACAGTATTAAAAAAGAAGTCCCGCCCTCCCGCCGGCATCAGTGGGCGGCGTCTCATATCGCGAGATCTCAAAAGGCCTGATCTATTGGTAACCTGTTACGGACATGCCAGCCACTAGACTACGTCATCCAGAGGGAGTAAACTCACAAACACTGCTATAATAAGAGTCCGTCAAGGGGCCGTTACGCCCCCCAGGTGAAATGGGCAGGCATCCAAAGATGTTGTGGTTCTGTGGATAACCAAAAAAGATGGCGTCCTAACAGGGCGACACATATTGCTGTATGCATTAGGGAGGAAGCCAGTCCCGCGATGTCCTCCACAAGTCCCGAGTGCTCACCTATACACCCCTTGCATTCCGCGAGGATACAACGTATCAAGAGATGTTTGGCCATATATTGATCCAAACCACTTAACCTGTACCTCAACAGTAGGGGAAGGTATACACTCAAAGAGGGAAGCATTGCGTCGGCAGTGCATAAAATCTGCTGCCGGGAAGAATAATGACGCATGAAAAAACGGACAATGTGAAAAGTGCTAAAGGGGTAAATTTCAATTTATAGTTGAAAGGGGTGGCGTTGCTTAGAGCACCACCTGGATACACATACTGATAATTCTAGCCTATCCAATTAAGGAGTATAGACTCAAAATGATAAATAAACGTGGCACAATCTTGTGCTGATCGCTGACAGAACCTTGGTCTATATTGAAAGCCAACACAGAACAAACAAACTAAGGACCAGCTCCTGGTCCCGATACAGATAGGCAGGTAAATTAAATGAAGCATGCATATGACAATGCCTCATTCAGTCCATTAGGGGACATGGATCTACATCTAAAGATCCATTGGCTCTCCTTCTGGAGAAGTCTGTCAAAATCCCCTTTTCTGATTGACGGTCGAACGACCTCCAGCACCGCAAAGCTGAGTTGGGTAACGTCACCCCCATGTGCCTCCCTCATGTGGCGGGCAATGGGGGTATTCTTGGCATTTTTGACGTCATTCACATGTTCACAGACGCGTCTCCTAAATTCACGGAGAGTTTTCCCAATGTAATCCTTGGGGCAAGTGCACTGTGCCAAGTACACCAGCCCCTTTGAACGACAGTTGGCAAAGTCACGTATCTCGAATATTTGGCCTGTGGTCGACGCCACGTTGATCTTTGTACGTCTCATGTATGCACATGCCTTACAGCCACTACATCGAAAATTGCCTATGATTTGTCTGTTAAGCCAACTATTCCCTGGCCTAGGACATGTGTAGTGGCTGTGGACCAAACGGTTTCCCAGACTGCGACCCTTACGGTACGTGACTAAAGGGCGTTCAGATACCACTTTTACGAGGCTGGGGTCGGCCCTCAAAATGGGCCAAAATTCCTGTAGGATGTTGTATACGTCTGACGATCTTTCATCGTATGTGCCGATGATCCTCGTGAATCCATCGCCCTCATCCAATTGTCGTGGAACATAGGAAGGAGACTGCGACTAACAGCCTCCTCCACTGGAGAAGTTATCACCCCCAACCCCTTAAAAAAGGAATCCCTAAGGGACAATATTTAAGGATCAAGCGGAATTGCTCTTCTAATGAGCAGTTCTTCAGTGAGGCTAAAAAACTCCAAGAGAGGTTCTTGTCCCGGGGATATCCCCAATGGGTTTTGAATAAAGCATTCAGGGAAGCAAGGCAGTCTAATCGCAATGATCTCCTTGTTCCACAACAATTGGATGAGGGCGATGGATTCACGAGGATCATCGGCACATACGATGAAAAATCGTCAGACGTATACATAGAACATCCTACAGGAATTTTGGCCCATTTTGAGGGCCGACCCCAGCCTCGTAAAAGTGGTATCTGAACGCCCTTTAGTCACGTACCGTAAGGGTCGCAGTCTGGGAGACCGTTTGGTCCACAGCCACTACACACGTCCTAGGCCAGGGAATAGTTGGTCCACAGCCACTACACATGTCCTAGGCCAGGGAATAGTTGGCTTAACAGACAAATCATAGGCAATTTTCGATGTAGTGGCTGTAAGGCATGTGCATACATGAGACGTACAAAGATCAATGTGGCGTCGACCACAGGCCAAATATTCCAGATACGTGACTTTGCCAACTGTCGTTAAAAGGGGCTGGTGTACTTGGCACAGTGCACTTGCCCCAAGGATTACATTGGGAAAACTCTCCGTGAATTTAGGAGACGCGTCTGTGAACATGTGAATGACGTCAAAAATGCCAAGAATACCCCCATTGCCCGCCACATGAGTGAGGCACATGGGGGTGACGTTACCCAACTCAGCTTTGCGGTGCTGGAGGTCGTTCGACCGTCAATCAGAAAAGGGGATTTTGACAGGAGACTTCTCCAGAAGGAGAGCCTATGGATCTTTAGATGTAGATCCATGTCCCCTAATGGACTGAATAAGGCATTGTCATATGCATGCTTCATTTAATTTACCTGCCTATCTGTATCGGGACCAGGAGCTGGTCCTTAGTTTGTTTGTTCTGTGTTCATGTATCAGTGATTTTAATATCTGTTTTTTGCTTTTTGGCTATGCCCACGTGTTGGATTGTTGTAACAACGATGCTTTCTGAGTAATTGGGGTACATTGGGGTACATACCATTGGGCATCGCCATGTATTATTACTATGTACCTACCAAACGTACTCCTGAGGTGTCTTCTGTGATTATGGGGCCAATGTGTGTGTCCATTTAACCAGCTAACTAGCACTGTTATTGAACAGCTGGAGCTTGCGGCAGAGCAGTGTGGCAGCCCGCTCTGTTAGCAGAGACTGTGACCGGGGACCCGGTTATAGAAACAAGCAGGTGCTTGGTTGGTATAGGATTACGGACACTTACTGTGTATTGATATCTATTTTTTGACACATTGGTGGCCAGAGTTGGACACCTTATTGGATAGAGACACACACACTTATACCCAGTGGACATCCTTGTGATGGGGTAAAACATCAAGGGATTTATCATCGCCCTATATAGTATCGGTGACATATTATCACATATATTTATATCTATCAGCCTGTGTGTGTGTGTGTGTCTCCCCTCCCTTTTTTTCTTTTACCCTGACTCCGCTCTGCGTCTGGTGACACCCTACCTATTTATCTCTCGAGTTTAGTAATTGCTCCACTCACTAGTACATGTTAGCCTAGGCAGTTAATACCAAGTGAGATAGCTTAGCTCACTGCACTATTGTAGGGTTATATAGGAACTAGGGTTAGGTTCCAGAGCGGGGCCGCCCTTATATACCCTGCCCTGCCTAGGGCAGGGTATATAGGGAGAAGGGAGTATAGGGGGAAATAGGTCCTGCCCCTCATCATTGACCTGAGTCCCTCCCCGATACCCAGACCCACATACTATGGGGGTACACACATCAGGGTTCCCCTAGTGTATTGCATTATCGTGGCATATCCATTTTTTTGCAACCACTATGATCACAGTTTTGGTTGGAGGATATCATTGTTTGTTTTGTTTTGTGACTTTTTAGCGGAATTATTTATATTAAAAGTTAAGTTTTAGAATTCCCTATTCCTTTTGCATTTTTTCAGTTGGGGGAATACCAATACCTATGCTGGCAGTGATTTTCAATGTTGAGGCCTATTTAACTGTTTTTTAGCGTGTGGCTGAGAGAGAGAAGTTACCATCCACTGAGTGGGCACAAGTCATTGCTCCCTATTTAACCCCTTCAAGACCAAGCCTATTTGCACCTAAAAGACCAGGCTCACCTGTCTCACTTTATGCTCTTATAGCTCAGTGATGCTTTATCGTATGATAGCCATTCTGAGATAGTTTTTTCGTCACATATGGCACTTTATATTAGTGGCAAAATTTGGTCACTACTTTGTGTGTTTTTTGTGAAAAACATCAAAATATCATGAAAAATTGAAAAAAATTAGCATTTTATGAACTTTGAAATTCTCTGCTTCTAAAAAAAGAAAGTCGTATCACATAAATTAGTTACTAAGTCACATTACCAATATGTCCTCTTTATTCTGGCTTCATTTCATAAACATATTTTACTTTTTTAGGGTGTTACGGGGCTTAGAAATTTATCAGCGAATTATCACATTTTTGTGAAAGTTTCCAAAACTGATTTTTTTAGGGACCAGTTCTTTTTTTTAAGTTGATTTAGGAGGTTTGTATACTGGAAACCCCCATAAGTGACCCCATTTTGGAAACTAGACACCTTAAAGAATTAATTTAGGGGTATAATAAGCATTTTAACCCTACAGGGGCTGGAGGAAAGCATTCACCATTAGGCCGTAAAAAAATGAAAAATTAAAATTTTCCAATAATATATACACTTAGATTAAAGGGAACCTGTCACCCCCCGTGCCAGGGTGACAGGCTCCCAACCCCCCGTTAGAGCCCCCTATACTCACCTAATCCCGCCGGGTCCGCTTCTGGATCCGGTCGGGTGACGGAGATCTCAGCCGCTGCAGCCCGGCGCGCGCGCTGAGAGATGAGTCCAACACCCATAGAGAATGACAGGAGAGTCCAGTGCTCCGTCATTCTCTATGAGCGTTGGACTCTAATTTTAATATATAATTTAAATATATTTAATATATAATTAAATTTAAATTTAATATATTTTATAAATAATATGTTCGTTTAGTTTGAAATTTCTCAATTCCACGAGGAACAAGAGAAAAAATGAACCCCAAAATTTGTAACGCAAGTTCTCCTGAATACAACGGTACCCCATATGTGGGCGTAAACCACTGTATGGGCACACAGCCGGGCTCAAAAGGGAAGGAGCGCCAATTAGCTTTTTCAATGCAGATTTTGCTGAAGAAGTTTCTGAGCGCCAGGTGCGTTTGCAGAGCCCCTGTAGTGCCAGCGGAGTAAAATCTTGCCATAAGTCACCCCATTTTGGAAAGTGCACCCCTCAAAGAATTCATCTTGGGGTGTGGTGAGCATTTTGACCCCACAGGTATTAGAGGAAAGTATTCAAAAGTAGACAGTAAAAATGAAAAACTCAAATTTTTCCAATATGTTCCTTTAGTTTGAAATTTCTCAATTTTACGAGGAACAGGAGAGAAAATTCACCCCAAAATCTGTAACGCAGGTTCTCCTGAGTAGAACGGTACCGCATATGTGGGCATAAACCACTGCATGGGCACACAGCCGGGCTCAGAAGGGAAGGAGCGCCAACTAGTATTTTCTGTGCAGATTTTTCTGAAGAAGTTTCTGAGCACCAGGTGCGTTTGCAGCGCCCCTGTAATGTCTACAGAATAGAACCCCCCCCAAAAGTCACCCCATTTCGGAAAGTACACCCCTCAAAGAATGCATCTTGGGGTAGGATGAGCATTTTGGCCCCACAGGTATTAGAGGAAAGTATTCAAAATTGGCCAGTAAAAATGAAAAACTTGAATTTTTCCAATAATATGTTGGTTTAGTTTGAAATTTCTAAATTTCACAAGGAACAGGAGAAAAAATGTACCCCAAAATCTGTAACGCAGGTTCTTCTGAGTACAACGGTACCCCATATGTGGGCATAAACCACTGTATGGGCACACAGCAGGGCTCAGAAGGGAAGGAGTGCCAATTTGCTGGAGCAAAACCGCAGCTAGTAATAGTTATTAGAATAGCGCAGTTACTAAAATAAAATAAAAAAATTAGATGACAGGTAATGTGGGGTGGTTACGGACAGTCTGGGGTGGTTCCGGGTAATCTGGAGGTGGTTCCGGGCAGTCTGAGGTGGTTCCGGGTAATCTGGAGGTGGTTACGGGCAGTCTGAGGTGGTTACGGGTAATCTGGGGTGGTTACGGGTAATCTGGGGTGGATACAGTCAACATGGGGTGGTCACAGGCAACCTGGGATGGTTAGAGGCAACCTGGGGTGGTTACGGGCAACGTGGGGTGGATACGGACAACCTGCTGTGGTTACAGACAATCTGGTGTGGTTACAGGCAACCTGCTGTGGTTACGGACAATCTGGGGTTGTTACAGACAATCTGGGGTGGTTACAGGCAACTTGGGGTGGTTACAGGCAACCTGCTGTGGTTACGGATAAACTGAAGTGCTAATAGGTAATCTGAGGGGGTTAATTTAGAGGGGGTCACTGGCAATTTGGGGTGGTTAAAGGCAAGGTGCAGTGGTCAGAGGCAAGGTGCGGTGGTCATAGGGGACGTGCGGTGGTCATAGGCGACGTGCAGTGGTCATAGGCGACGTGCGGTGGTCATAGGCAAGGTGCGGTGGTCAGAGGCGACGTGCGGTGGTCAGAGGCAAGGTGCGGTGGTCAGAGGCGACGTGCGGTGGTCAGAGGCAACCTGCGGTGGTTGCGTGCAATCTGGGGGGTTACATGTAATCTGGCATGGTTACGGGCAACCTGGGGGGGTTACAGACAATCTAGAATTGTTACGGATAGACTGAAGTGCTTATAGGTAATCTGGGGTGGGTACATGTAATTTGGGGTGGTTACAGGCAATCTGGGGTGATTACGGACAATCTGGAGGGGGTCACTGGCAACGTGCGGTGGTTACAGGCAACGTGCGGTGGTTACGGGCAATCTGGGGGGGTTACGTGCAATCTGACGTGATTACGGACAACCTGGGGTGGTTACGGGCAACGTGCGGTTGTTACGGGCAACCTGCTTGTGGTTACGGGTAATCTGGGGGGGTTAGGGGTAATTTGGGAGTAAACTGCAATTATTACTATAATAAAAAGTGTGTTATTTTTTTGTATGTTTGTCACTTTTTGTACTTTACACATTCATTTTCACTGTATTACTATGATTACTGTGATATTTTCTATCACAGTAATCATAGTTCAGTGACAGAGACCAAATTGGTCTCTGTCACTTTAAATTTTCAGAGCTGGCTGGTTGTGGAGCGCATGCGCACTTCATAACCAGCCAGGACGGCAAAGAGGAAGGAGCTCCAGGATCAGGTAATGTATAAGGGGTAGGGGGGGTGACTAGGGGGACGGGGGTGGGGGGCGACTTGGGGGGTGGGGGGACATCACTTTTTAACCCCCTGTCACCAATCATTCATGGTGACAGGGGATAAAAAGTGCCTGGAGCACATGGCACAAGCGATCAGCGGTATATAGTATATACCGCTGATCGCTTGTACCGGGACCCCACAGGGGGGGTCCTGATGACTACCCCATGCTCTCCGGTGGCGGAGAGCATGGGGTTTTAGTTCATTTTTACAACACGATCACTGTGAACAGATATACTCTGTTCACAGTGATGGCGGTGGCCATCTTGGATCTGATGGCCGCCGCAGGGAGGGGGGATAGTGATCGGGCACTAGGGGGGCTGGTCTGGGGTCTGATTTAACTTATTTCATCTCCCCCCACCGTGGATTCACGGTGGGGGGAGATGAAATACAGCGCCGGCACCCGCCCATTAGTGACCGCGGTTTCGGCGGTCACTAAGGGGTTAATGGGGGTCAGCTGCGGGATCGCAGCTGACTCTCATTACCCCCGGGGCTGTACACAGATGAGAGCGGGATCGCTATCTCTGCAGCGATCCCACTCTCATCATAAAGCCCCCCTCAGTCAGGAACGTATATGTACATTCCTACTGCAAGGGGCATGTGCAATAGGAACGTATATATACAGATTGCTGACGTGAAGGGGTTAACAGGTGAACCTCAAAAGGCCTACTATGATCTCAGTGAGCAAGAGGTCAAGAATAGAGATGAGTGAACCGGGTTCGAGTCGATCCGAACCCGAATGTTTGGTATTTGATTAGCTGGAGCTGCAGAACTTGGATAAAGCCCTAAGGTTGTCTGGAAAACATGGATACAGCCAATTACTATATCCATGATTTCTACATAGCCTTAGGGCTTTATCCAACTCCAGCAGCCACCGCTAATCAAATGCCGAAAGTTCGGGTTTGGATCGACTCGTGCATGCTCCAGGTTTGCTCATCTCTAGTCAAGAACTATCCTCGGCTAAGAGCAGAGATACTCGCCCGACTAGGAGTTACTGCTGCTGTCCGTGCCCGGAGGGTCCGCAACTGGAGCTACAGTCTGGACAAGTCAGCGAGGTCCCAGATGTATGACCTGATTCATTTGGCAAGAAAGTGGTTGGAGCCAGACACCTCTACTCCTGCACAGATCCTAGAGAGGGTCGTGATGGATCGCTACCTCCGAGCACTTCGCAACACTTGGTGGGACAAGGCGACCCTAAGAATGCCGAGGAACTTGTCAACCTTGTGGAGAGGTTCCAGGCGACTGAGGACTACCTCCTGATTTTCCCTTGTTCTGGGCTCTATGGGGAAAAAGAAAATCCCCTAAAAGGAGTGAGGAGACCCCTAAGTCTATTGCATTACCCACGGTAAATGATAAAGATGTACAGGATGAAAATGATGCCTGGCTGGTGAGGAAGAGGCTCCTCCCACTGACCAGAATGGACCAGACTTAGAGGTGTCTAGGGATCATTTTGGTACTGCACAGTTGCAGGACCCCACTCTCAGAAATGCGGGAGAGCAGGTTGCTGTTGTAAATGGGGTACCTCAGGAACCAGAGGCTGACAGTTTCCACATTTTGCAATGCATAATGATCTCTTCTATAGAGTCACTAAAATTAATGGTGAAGTGGTAGAGCAACCTCTGGTCCCTAAGCCGTACAGATGTATGGTGCTTGACATGGCCCATAATCATACACTTGGGGACTGACAGAACATAAGAGAGAATCCTCCAGAGGTTTTACTGGCCAGGGGTATATCAGAAGGTCAAAAACTACTGTGAGTCCTGCCCCACATGCCAGCTTAGTGCCACAGTGTCTCACTTCCGCAGTCCTTTAGTCTCACTCCCCATCTTAGAGGTGCCCTTTGAGAGGATTGTCATGGACTTAGTGGGACCCATTGTAAAGTCTGCCAGGGGACATCAGTACATTCTAGTGGTTTTGGATTATGCAACACGATACCCTGAGGCTTAGCAAGAGAGTTGTTTCATATGTTCTCCAGGACAGGAATTCCCAAAGAAATCCTGACTGACCAGGGCACCCCTTTTATGTCCAAGGTAATGAAAGAGCTCTGTAAACTGTTCCAGATCACCCATATACATACATCTGTGTACCATCCCCAAACTGACGGGTTAGTGGAAAGATTTAACAAAACCCTGAAACATATGCTAAAAAAGGTAGTGGAAAAGGATGGCCGGGATTTGGATCACTTGTTACCATACCTTGTTTTCCATTCAGGAGGTACCCCAAGCTTCCACCGAGTTCTCACCCTTTGAGTTGGTGTATTGCCGCCACCCTCGGGGCTTATTAGATATTGCCAAGGAAACCGAGTCAACCCCATACACGAGTGTGATTGAGCATGTGGCGCAAATGCGGGACCGTATAGCCACTGTAATGCTAGTAGTGAAAGAACACCTGCAGAGGGCGCAAGAGGCTCAGAGTAGAATTTATAACCGATCTGCTAGGGTTAGAGGTTTCAACCCAGGTGATACAGTCCTGATTTTAGTCCCCACAGTAGAGAGTAAATTCTTGGCAAAATGGCAGGGCCCCTATGAGATTGTGGAAAAAGTGGGGGACGTAAACTATAAGGTACACCAGCCCGGTAGTAGGAAACCTTTTCAGATTTATCATATAAATTTGATATAGCCCTGGAAAGACAGGGAATCCCTGGTAGCATCACAAAACAGAGAAAAAGTTTCCTCAACCAGTTCCTCCAGTAAAAATAGGGGAAACTCTGTCAGGGTCACAAAAACAGAAGGCCAAAGAGTTCTTGCAGGTGAACAGAAGTAACAAAACACAGCAATCGCTGAGCTCAGGGAGACCAGCGACAAAAAAAAAAATCATCAAATGGAGAACTCACTGAAGAGTCTCCACTGATGCATTGCCCCATATAAATTTAAATATGCAAAAGAAGAGTCCATGGAGTCTCAGTTACGAGTCTCAAAACACGGGAATAGCCAGATATCCCTCCAGGGGAGGGAAGCCTATTGCCAAGGGGTGCCTCCCAGTGGGGAGATCACCAAACCACCCTGATACGTAGCCCCTTAAGTCCCAATCGGTTGCGAGTATTGGAACCTAAATAGGGAAATACCAGGGGGGGGTTTGTCGCTGGTCTCCCTGAGCTAAGCAATTACTGTGTTTTGTTGGTCTCTTTTTCATTGCCCCTGTTAGCCAGAATCCTACTCCACACTGACGAGGGGCAACAACCCCGAAACAATCGTCTGTGGATGGATGCCTGCCTTGGTAAACCCTTGTCATGTTGCAATACTCGCCACAGAGTTAGACTTTGACGTAAAAGGGGCCACCCTGGTATTTCCCCATTTATGTTCCAATACTCGCAACCGATTTAAGGGGCTACGTATCAGGGTGGTTTGGTGATCTCTCCACTGGGAGGCACCCCCTTGGCAATAGGCTTCCCTCCCCTGGAGGGATATCTGGCTATTCCCGTGTTTTGAGACTCGTAACTGAGACTCCATGGACCTTTCTTTTGAACAGAAGTAAGTTTTCTGACCTACCAGGGCGCACACACCTCATCAAACACCACATAGAGACTGAGCCCAAAAGTAAAGTAAACCTCAAGCCATACAGGATACCAGAGGCCAGGAGGGAGGCGGTGTCAGCTGAGGTAAAAAGGATGCTCGATCTAGGGGTAATTGAAGTGTCCCAGAGTGAGTGGTCCAGCCCAATAGTTCTAATCCCAAAGCCCAATGGTACTTCAGAAACTAACGACTTCAGAAAACCGAATGAGGTCTCCAAGTTTGATGCATATCCTATGCCCAGAGTAGACAAACTAATTGAAAGGTTGGGTAACGCCGGGTACATAACTACCCTTGATCTTACAAAGGGTTACTGGCAGATACCACTAACTGAGGAAGCCAGAGAGAAAACTGCCTTCTCAACCCCAGAGGGGTTATTTCAGTATGTAGTCATGCCATTTGGGTTGCACGGGGCTCCTGCGACTTTCCAGAGCTAATTCTGCGGCCACATCGTGATTACGCAGCCGCCTACCTGGATGACATGGTCATTTTTAGGGCAGATTGGGAAAGTCACCTCTGTAAGGTCCAGGCGGTCTTGGACGCCATCAGTGATGCGGGTCTCACCATAAACGCAGAGAAATGTGCATTAGGGTTAGAGGAGGCCAAATACCTTGGCTACATAACTGGCAGAGGGTTAATCAAGCCTCAAGTTATTAAAATTGAGGCAATACAGAATTGGCCTAAACCCCTATCAAAGAAGCAGGTAAGAGCCTTTCTTGGTATTACGGGGTATTATTGTAGATTTGTGCCAAACTTTGCCTCAGTAGCTGCTCCTTTGTCCGACTTAATAAAAGGGGGGAAATCAGTAATGGTAACATGGACCCCAGAGGCAGAAAAGGCGTTCCAAAGCCTGAAGTCAGCTCTGTGCCAACAACCTGTGTTGGTTACCCCTAACTTTAAACGAGAGTTTCTGGTACAAACAGACGCTTCTGATTCAGGGTTGGGGGCTGTGTTGTCACAAATAGTAAATGGGGAGGAACATCCTGTCATGTATTTGAGTAGAAAGCTAACTCCGGCTGAGAAAAACTACGCCATTGTAGAATGTGAGTGTTTAGCAGTCAAGTGGGCACTACAATCCCTAAAATATTACCTGCTTGGCAGAAAATTTAGGCTAGTGACAGACCATGCCCCTCTCACCTGGATGAAGCAAAACAAGGAGAGAAATGCCAGGGTGACCAGGTGGTTCCTGTCCCTCCAAAATTTAAATTTCTCGGTAGAACACAGGCCAGGGAAATTACAGGGAAATGCAGACGCACTGTCAAGGGTTCATTGCCTGTGGTCTAAAAATGCCCAGCCCTCCGGTCTGGAGAAGAGGGGGGGGATATGTAGAAAGGTGAATGGTAAGATACTGGAGGGGGTGTACATCTCACCCAGGCTGCTAGCTGGGATGAGATGGTAAACTCCAGGAAAGATGTGTAGTTCAGCAGAGATATTCTGCTGAGCTGTTGTTAAGTATTTCCGGGCCTGGATTTTATTGGAATGGTAGGTAGGTTTGGTAGTGGGACCTGCCATTCCCTCCCCACTCCAGTACACACCTTGCACACAGGTGTAAGCAGGAGGAGGGCTGAATATTGCTGAGAGCCTGGAAGCCACTGACCTGGTCAGACCCTGCTGTTGTTTATTTCTGTTTGGTTGAGTAAGGTGAGACCTCTGTTTAGTTAGAGCCCAGCCGGGCAGGACTTTATTTTGTATCCTGTCTTTGCACAGTGCTGCTACGTTTGTTTTTGTCCAAAATTTTATATGCCACAATAAAGCTAAGTTGGACTTTTTAAGCTAAATTGGCATAAGGACTGCATTATTCTCGCTACCCCCTACTAAAGATCTCCACAATGTGTAATGTACATGTAGCTGAGCTGTGTATGTGTACACAGTAGAGATGTATCTGTGTAATGTAAGGGTCTACAAAGGCAAGAGACTGATCCCCAGTAGGACAAAGAGTCTAAGCTAATGTATCCTACTGAACTTCTAATGGATAAACTCCACAATGCTCTTCAGCTCTTTCTTAAAATCCAAAATATTATTTTCCATTCATCTTAAAATAGCCGATGTGTTTCGGACCAAAAGGTTTTCCAGAAGGGATATACAGGATAACGGTACACTGGGAAGTGAATCTGTGCATGACCAGTGTCCGCTCAGTGGCATGGATCTAGCATGGTGCCGCTGTCAGCGTCCTACTGATCACTGCTCGACTTTCTTGGGTAATCTTGATTAGTTACAGAAACCAAAGAGAAGCAAAAGACTCGGCACTACTGGACCCAGGTGACTTCAATCACTCAGACACTGTTCAGGTAAGCTACTTCGGTACTCATGTCAATAGGGTAGCATAAATCCAAACAACAAAACTACAAAAAAGATAGATGGGCACTCACCATGTAGCGTGAATTCTTCTCTTTATTCAGTGATACAAATCACATAACAAACTGCTGGAAGAGGGAGCATGGTCTCAGCATCCTCCGCGATGCACGTTTTGTGTTCTGATAACACTTTGTCATGCTGAAGTGAGACAGAACACGAAACGTGCGTCGCGGAGGATGCTGAGACCATGCTCCCTCTTCCAGCAGTTTATATGATTTGTATCACTGAATAAAGAGAAGAATTCACGCTGGGTGGTGAGTGCCGTCTATCTTTTTTCTATTTTTGTTGTTTAAATCTTGAGGTGTTATCTTTGTCCAGTTGATCAAGCCTGGGACTCAAGCTACCAAACCTGGCAGTCGCTGAGCTGGTTTGGCAGAAGGCGGTCTTCTAATTACAGTTTACTTCTATCCCCGAGTACGAGGATTCTCTCTACAGTACACTAAGCCACTCTCTACATCATCCCAGCAGAGTGCACTTCTACTTAGGCAAAGTCCCCTGCACCTCCTCTGACACAAACTACACCTACTCTTCTAACACCTTCTCCTTCCAAGTCACTACCTATAATCTGTATTGCACTGAAGTTCCTCAGTAAAAGTCGCCACCTGGTTCAGCATCGTCCGTGGATGGGTAATGCCACTCCTGGCCATGGTGACAAGTGTCCCAGAGAAAAACACCAAACGCCCACCTGCTGTTACCACCAACCCCTTCCCCAACCAACCCCCAGGGCCCTGGCACTTACTTATTATAGGATTCTCTCCTAATCCACGGAAAGGTGACGGACTGGAAAAGACTTAGAATTCTATTGGAGGAAAGAATTATTGGCGGGAAATGTCGGGATGGATCCAGCGGATACTGAGCATTAGTTTGCTGGAAGATATCTAGTTATTATTAACAAGAGTTTAGCTTATAGTAAAACATTTTCCACATTCTGAACATTAAAATAGTTTTTCACCGGTGTGAATTTTATGCGCAACGAAAGAATGTTTTACAGTAAAACATTTCTCACATTCTGAACATGAAAATGGCTTTTCAACTGTGAATTTTTTTTTTTTATTTTTTTTTTAATTCTTTATTTATTGAGAACACGGGAGAGGCGCAGCAACACGCCCGCCAGACCCAGCAGGCCAACCAAGAAGAAAAAGAACAAGGTGCACAGAGGTAACAAGTAATATAAATAACAGTTGCATAGCATACCAAAACCTGAAGGGCACAGACAATGAACCACGGCCTACGGGCCCGGCAGGGAGGCCCAGCCCACCCCGTCCCCCAAACATTTTATGCATATAGGAAAAAGAGACCCGCACCCAAAGGGACAAGCTGGGAGCGGGTGAAGAGGGGAGGGGATGAAAGGGAGGGGATGAAAGGAAGGGGAAGGAGGGAGAGGAAGAAGGAGAAAGGCAGAGGGGAGGGGGGGCAAGAACGAGAGGGAGAGGGGGGAAACAGTGGGGTGGAGGGGGGGGGGAGACAAACACGATCATACACGATAACATACTATACATCTAAAAAGGGGAGGGGAGAGGAGGGGGGGCAAAAAACGCCCCTTCCCCCAGCGCGTGAGTCTACGGGAAGCCCCTGGTCAAGCCAGAGACAGAGCCAAGTAACCGAAACCATCCTATGGGCCCCCAAGGCAGAGTGGTCAATCTGAAGGAGGGTCGCCCACCAAAACGGCATATTCCGGAGTGTCCTTAAAGGACATCCAAGCAAACCAAGTGTTGCGAAACTTTTTGTGAGTATCATGCAAGGAGGAAGTAAGGTCCTCCATGTACATAAGATCGTTGACCTTGGAGACCCATAGCGATATCGGCGGGGGGATGCTCCTTTTCTAGTAAAGGGGGATACATGCCCTCGCGGCCATGACCAAAAAGCGCAGAAGAGATTTCCTATATTTAGAGATAGGGAGTGAACAGTGATGCAAGAGGAAGAGGGACGGGGTCAGTTCCATCTGGCTACCCGTCACCTGGAGTGTGACTCTCTTCACCAAATCCCAAAAGGGCCTCAGAACAGGACATGACCAAAAAACATGGAGGTGGGTGCCCTCAGAAGTGCCGCATCGCCAGCACATTGGATCCACTTGAGGCCAGATAGAGTGCAACTTAAATGGTACTCTATACCAACGAGTCAAGATTTTGTAGCCCGTTTCCTGCAAGGCAGAGCTCAAGGACGACTTATGTACCAGAATCAGGATGCGTTCCCGCTGTTGTGTGGTGAGAGTCAAGTTCAAGTCAGTCTCCCATTTTAGCAAGTAGTCAGGAGGGGGCTGGTCCGGGGGGGACAAGAGAGCGGAGTATGTGAGAGAGAGAGAGTGTCTCAGTGGGCCAGAGTCCAAGCAAAGGGCTTCAAAATGGGTCCTAGAGGTGTCAAAAGAGGAAGGGTCAGGTAGGGTGCGCAGAAAGTGACGCAGTTGAGCCACACGCCAGGAGCCCAAAGGTACCGGGTCTGTCTGTGTCTGCAATGTCGCGGGAGCGGTCCAGTCGGCACCCATCAGGAACGCGTCCGCTCTGTACTTCCCCGCCGTCACCCAGGCCCGAAAAACCGGATCCGCCACCCCAGGGGCAAACATTGGGTTCCCCAAGACTGGGAATTGAGCAGAGTGCAGCGGAAGAAGATGGGAGCGGCAAGAGGAACTAGCACATGCTAGTAGGGTGGGGCCAATAGTGGGGTGTGAACGCAACCTAGGCAGGTGCGATAGGTGTATCCAAGGGGTGCATTTGAGAGGAGTGCTGGTGAAAGACTGTTCCAGACCCACCCAGGGCTTAATATCCGCATGCCGGCACCAGTCGATAACACGGGTCAATAAGGCCGCTGTGTGATAGGCTCGAAAGTCGGGCAGGCCAAGGCCTCCGGCATTCTTAGGGCGGTGCAAAACTGCACGCCGAAGGCGGGGATGTTGGTTGTTCCAAATAAACTTAATCTGTAGGGAGGTTAGCGTTTTGAAAAAGGAGGGGGGGATGCGAGTCGGGATGCACTGGAAGAAATAGAGAAGCCTGGGGAGGATG
The DNA here is from genome assembly GCF_027789765.1 of Dendropsophus ebraccatus. NCBI lineage: Eukaryota > Metazoa > Chordata > Amphibia > Anura > Hylidae > Dendropsophus > Dendropsophus ebraccatus. The sequence goes on along the minus strand of NC_091456.1, from coordinate 195,619,411 downwards.
GTCATTTTAAAGATCGAACATCTACCAAACCAGGAGAAAAAACCCCGGGTCCACACAGCGCACTGTTCCTGTATCCTGGCGAGAAGGGGTGGGAAATTTAAGGCATACAGTTTAGTAAGGTCCGCCGGGAGAGAAATACCCAGATAGCGGATAGCTGAAGAGGCCCACCGAAACCGGAAGGAAGACCTGAGCGACGACACCACCCCATCGGACATGCCAACATTCAGGGCCTCAGACTTGGAGAAGTTAATCTTATAGTTGGACAACTGGGAGAACGTCTCCAATTCAGTCATCAAGTTGGGCAGAGATATGACCGGGTTAGAAATAAAAAATAGCAAGTCGTCGGCATACGCAGCCACTTTGTGGGTGGTGTCGCGCACAGGCACCCCCCCAATGTCCGGGTTAGACCTAATTTTGCAAAGCAAGGGCTCTAGGGTCAGAATGAAGATGAGGGGGGACAGTGGACAACCCTGCCTTGTACCGTTTCTTATTGCAAAGTCCTCTGAAAGGAGGCCGTTCACTCTCACCCTGGCAGAGGGATTGTTATAAAGAGCAGCAATCCACATCATAAAGTTGGGACCCAGGCCAAGATAACGCAACACCTCCATCATGAAGGGCCAATTGACCCTATCAAATGCCTTCTCGGCGTCAGTAGACAGGAGCATGAGAGGCAGATCCATGGTCTTAGCTTTATGGATAAGGTCAATGGCCCTAATGGTGTTGTCTCTTGCCTCCCTGCCCGGCATGAAGCCCACCTGATCAGAGTGAACGGCCTCCCCCAGCAGAGTGGACAGGCGGGTCGCCAGAATTTTAGAAAAAAGTTTTAGGTCCACATTCAACAACGAAATGGGGCGGTAGTTGCCGCATTGTGAAGAATCTTTTCCCTCCTTAGGAATTACAGCTATGTGCGCACGTGTGGAATCCGGGGGCAACACCCCCAATCTGGAAATCGAATTAAAGGCCAACAGGAAATGTGGAGCTAGAAGATTTTGGAAAGATTTGTAATAGGCCAAGGATAGGCCGTCGGGACCCGGGGTTTTACCGGTAGGGGATTCCTTAATAGCCAGGGAGAGCTCTGTTTGGGAGATAGGCCCCTCCAGACCCTCCAGTGCATCAGACTCCAGGCGGCAAAATCCTGACTCCGCAAGGTAATGCTGAATGCGCTCCCTGAAACCCCCACTTGCTACATTCGGGTTAGAACCATCAATGGAATACAGTTCTGCGTAAAAATCTCGGAACGTGCCAGCGATCTCATCCGGGAGATGTGCCGTTGAGCCCCGACCAGTCTGTATCTTAGGGATGTAAGACCTTGCCTGTTGCGCTCGCAACGCCCTAGCCAACGCTCTGCCGGGTTTGTTACCGTGCTCATAATAAAAGCGTCTACACTTGGACAAGGTGGCTTTGGCATTGTGAAGCAAGTGAGCACGCAGTTCATCGCGCTTCTGGATTAGAGCGGCGGTGGAATCCTGGGTCTGGGCCCTCTTATGGGCTATTTCGAGCTCTCTAAGGTGATCTAGAAGCTTCATTGTTTTCGAGGTCCTATCTTTCTTAAGGCGAGCCCCATGTTTCACCAGCACCCCCCTCACCACACATTTACGTGCTTCCCACACCATCGTTGGGGATGTATCCGCTGCTAAGTTGTCTTGGAAGTAATGTGTCAATGTGGTCTCAACATCTTTCCTAACCACCACGTCCTGGAGGAGAGAGGAGTTTAGTCTCCATTGCCACTGAGGTCGTTGGAGAGCAGATAGCGATAACCCAACTACCACCAGGGCATGATCTGAAAATGTGATACTGTCGATCAATGCCTGGTTCAATAAGCCAAGGTCGCGGTGGTGGAGAAAGAAATAGTCGAGCCTAGAATAGACATTGTGGGCTTGGGAAAAGAACGTGTAGTCCCGATCCACAGGATGGCAGAGACGCCATGCGTCCACCAGCCTGTGATCATGCAGTGTATTACAGATGCGCCCCATTGTCGCCTGGCTAAGGTGTGTACGGCCCGTGGAAGTATCCAACTGAGGGTCCAACACCAGGTTAAAGTCTCCCCCCAGAACCAGTGTCCCCTCTGCAAAGTCGTCCAGGAGTTCCAACATCATGGAAAGGGCACGAGCCTGGCCCGTCGTTGGTAAGTAAAATGAGGCAAAGGTAAAAAGATGTGCAGCGATACGGCCCTTCAAGAGCACCACCCTACCTTCTTCATCCGTACGTGTCTCCACATGCTCCCAGGGAAGACTCCTGGAAACCAAGATGCACGAGCCACAGGATTTGGGATTTGGCGAGAAGCTATGGTAAGCAGAAGGAAAATTGGAGTTAGAGAGGGTAATACGGTTAGATTCACGCAGATGCGTTTCCTGGAGAAATGCCACGTGGAGCGCTTGTTTCCTCAGGAAGCTCATCAGTATTGAGCGCTTGCCGGGGTCATGAAGGCCCTTAATATTGAGGGACCCAACCCGGAGCTCTGCGGGGAGGGGCGCCATTGGCGTTAGTATGAATCGGGGCGTTGGGAGGGGGGGACTGACAAAGACAAACACCAACAGGCAAGACAACAAAAAAAAAAAATAACTAGGGGAGATGCCAAGGGGAAGACAGGGAGGAGGGAGGGAGGAAAGGAAGAAGAGAAAGAGAAGGGGGGAGGGAGGCGGGTGTGGGAAACCGAGAGACTTGAGGGAGCTCCCGAGAACAGCAGAAGGGATTAGGAGAAGGGGGAAGAGAGAAGAAGAGAAGAAAGAAGAAAGGAAAAAGAGAAAAAGGGGGGGGGGGGAACCTAAAGGAAAAAATCCAGAAGAAGCCCACCGAGGAGGCAAATAAGCCAAGCCTCAGGGGAGAGTAGAGGGGAGGTAGAAAGCCACGGAGGGGAGCCGCAGCCAGGCAACCGCATCAGGCCTCAAAGAAACAAAGAATAGAGAGAAAACACTGGAGAGGGCCCAGCGCAAACAAGCGATGGGACCCCCCCAGGGCACTACAACTTAAACAGAAACTTATGTTCATACTGATAGTTATGCTTATCACAGGAATGTAACATAAAACACTCTCATAGGACTCAGACAGTGGAGCCAGAAAAAGAGGGACATAACGTTCAGAAAAATTGTGTCTCTGACACCCTGGAAGTCCAGTCGTGGGTACCCCAAACGAGCTAACCAGGCAGATATAGCAAACCATAAAACCTGACTGAACGGGTACAACCGGGCCCAGCCAGTCTGATATCAACGTAGGCTTTTAAGCTTCCTGCGGGAGGCCAGCGGAGAGGTCTGGACCCGTGGGGTAGTCCAGGAAAGGCAGCTGTGGGGAAGAGCCGCGTCTGACCGAGATAGAACGGCGGCGTGGTCTGGTCTGCGGCTGTGACACCCGGTCCACAGATAGCCAGTTCGGAATCGAGATGGGTTGTGTGTCCAGGAAAGAGAAAAGCCCCGGGAGATCATCAGGGTTGCGGAGGATGTAGGAGCGCTCTCCACGCTTCACTATAAGGTGAAAGGGGTGGCCCCACCGGTATATGGCACCACAATCACGTACGAGGACCAGCAACGGATTTAGCAGTCTTCTCATATAAAGTGTCCTGGCGGAGACATCTGGGAAGAGCTTTATTTCCACCTCCTCAAACGTGATGGGCCCATGGTCCCTGGCCGCCCTCAGGATGAGTTCCTTATCGGTGTAATAATGTAGGCGGCAGAGGACATCCCGAGGCGCAGCTCCATCTTGTGCCTGTGGGCGGGCCACCCTGTGTATACGATCCACAGTGAAGGTCGCCTCCTCAGGCCTGCGGGTTACCATGTTGAACAGGGTGGTGACACGGTGTAGAAGGTCATCCCTAGTCCCCCGTTCCGGCAGGCCTTTCAGGCGGACGTTATTCCGTCGCCCCCGATTCTCCTGGTCATCTAACATTAGGGCCAAGGACTGGAGCTGCCTATGAGACCGGGATGTCTCAGATTCCAGAACTGCAACTCTAGCAGTGAGGGCCCCAATAGCCTCCTCAGCCGTGGTGGTGCGAGTAGTGAGAGCCGAGACGTCTTCTCTAACCGCCTCTATAGCCTGCTGCTGCGCGGCCTCTATCCTTTGGACTACAGCGTCCAGGTCCTGCTTAGATGGGAGAGCCTGAATGAGCCCTCGCAGCAGCTGCAGCTCGGAGTGCACTATGGCCGCCGGGGAACCGGGCTGTGACGCAGCCGCAGGATCGCGATCAACCCGGGGTAAGTTCCCATGATCAGTCCAGGCGGGGTGCGCGGGGGCTAGGGAGGTATCGGGCTGAAGATGATGAGCGCCCATGTCGCTTACCCCCTGTAGCTGTGAGGATGGCAGCAATTCACTCGGCGACGGGGCGGGTGCGGGCGCCATGTTGCCCAGCAGGCCCGACTGTGAGGCTGGAGGAGAAGGCCGAAAGAAGCGATCAATGCCCGGGGTTGCCGCAACCGAGCGGGTGACCGGACGGCCCACGGTGTCAGGCTGAGTCCCCTGAGAGCGTGACATGACAGTAGAGCCACGGATGCCTGCGATATTCGGCCGGATAGCGGTGCCTGGCGCGGAGCTCCACAGATGAGCGTCCTCACGGCTCCATAGCTAAGCCACGCCCCGTGAATTTTTTTTGATGCGCAACAAGCTGTTTATTGCACTAAAACATTTCCCACATTTTGTACATAAAAATGGTTTCCCTCCTGTGTGAACTTTTCGATGTGCAACAAGATTTGATTTCACAGTAAAGAAAAAACCATTTCCCACATTATGAACATAAAAATGTTCCCTGTGTGAATTTGTTGATACTAAAAGTGCGCCTATCATTATAGCAAACTTCACATACGTTTTAGCCATGTGAGAGGTTTTTATCTGTGGGGGTTCGGGTGCTGAGACCCCCGCTAATCGCTAGAAGAAAGGGGCTGAAGCACTTAGCAGTGTGCGCTCTGCCTCTTCATCTCCGCTCTCACTGATAAAGTAGAAGTAGACAGAATTATAATGGAGTCTATGGAACGTTCGGCTATCATCTCTACCAGAAGTTCCATGGCCTCCATTATATTTCTGTCCACTGCTATTTTATCAGTGAGAGTGGAAACAAAGAGGCAGAGCGCACACTGCTAAGCGCTTCAGCTCCTTTCTTCTAGCGATCAGCGGGGGTCTCCTCCCCTGGACGCGACTGATACAAACCTCTGACGTGGTTATATGTCAGACCTTTATTATAGCGATAGGTAGACTTTAACAAGAGTTGATTTCTGGGGAAAACATTTTCCACATTCTGAACATAAAAATGGTTTCTCCCGAGTGAAATATTTGATGTTTAGTATTTAATTTTCTTTATTTGATTTACAAAAGACGTTACAATAATATAATATGAAAAAAAAATCTCGGATAGTAATACATCAATAACTTACGAAGCATAAATCCATCCCGTTATGTAAACAAAATCCACATTGATCTCTATGCACAATCTCGCCAACTTCCTCACTTAGCCTGTTATTACCTGATGTATAACGAGTTTTCTGTGTGTATTTTTTGATGCTTAGCAAGAGTTGATTTTCGGGTAAAACATTTCCCACATTCTGAACATAAAAATGGCTTCTCCCTTGTGTGAATGTTTAGATGGTTAATAAGATGTGGTTTTCGGGTAAAACATTTCCCACATTCTGAACATAAAAATGGCTTCTCCTTTGTGTGAATTTTTAGATGCTTAATAAGATATGAGTTTTGTGTAAAACATTTCCCACATTCTGAACATGAAAATGGCTTCTTCCCTGTGTGTATTCTCTTATGTTCAACAAGCTTTGATTTTACAGTAAAAGATTTCCCACATTCCGAACATGAAAACGGCTTTTCCCCTGTGTGTATTCTCTTATGTTCAACAAGCTTTGATTTTACAGTAAAAGATTTCCCACATTCTGAACATGAAAACGGCTTTTCCCCTGTGTGAATTCTCTGATGTGCAACAAGTTTTGATTTTCTAAGAAAAGATTTTCCACATTCTAAACATGAAAATGGCTTTTCCCCTGTGTGAATTCTCTGATGTGCAACAAGTTTTGATTTCATAGTAAAACATTTTCCACATTCTGGACATGGAAATGGCTTCTCCCCTGCATGAACACTTTTGCACGTTTCTGTATCAATATTCCCTCTACGACTTCTATTTTTCTTAGCAGTCTGTGATGAATCAGTAGATGGGACTTGTATAACAGGATAAGATGCTAGCTCTTTGCTGTGAGGGGCTGGGGGTAGATCTGGGGTAATAGAAGGTTCTTCATATGTATCTTGTGTGATCTGACCATCTGCTGTAATATCTGGAGATATCTGATGTCCCTCTGATCTCCGGGTACACTCAGCTGCCAAGAAGAAACTCATTCTATTAGTGAGGAGTAATATAACGGTGCGGCTTCTGCAGATATCGCTCGTCTTATCTATAGAACATCTCTAAGTGCAGCTTTCTCAGAATTCCTCCCCATCCCCCCCCCCCCATCTGATCCCACATTCCCAGCACATTTTGTTGGCCTCCTGCTATCTTCCTCAGCTCCTCCTTCTTTCCTCTGCTCTGGTATAACCTCACTACTGAGGAAACATCTCTCCCTCCATTCTGTGCTGCTGACTACTGATCCAGCTCTAATCTTAGAGCCATATAACACGGCCCGATATTGAGAAGGAAACAGGTTGGCACTCGCTTCCTCCTCGTTCCCCACTCACTGTCTGTGCTATTACACACACAACCATCGAACGGAGGATTACAGGGATTTTTAGATCGTCCAGGTGGCCTATAGAAGAGAGCAGCAGTCTGCTGCTGCCGTTCCTATAACATAGAGCAACACGTCGCAGACCTTCGCTATTATGATCGGGATTTTAGACCTCATGCATGTCGGACGATCGTTGCCTTTCAACATGAGCTATTACACAAAAAGATTATCGGTCAAGTACAGCCGATAATCCTTTCCCGTAATAGGACCCTTTTCAGAATTCCTGGAATGTCCGTTCTTCTCTCATCTAATCGGCCTATTTCTCTTACACTCTGGTTTCCGCATCTACACAATTTTAAGGTGCTAAAGTCTCAGATTATATGTTGAAGACTAAAAAGAATGTGACTTTTTGGCCCGTCCTACAGCACATTCCAAATCTACTAAAACTTCCATCTACGGCTAATTTGTATTTTTGTTTTAAACATTTTTTACTTTGTAAAAAATTCCCCATAGAATAGTTACAGCCGGTGACTGAGGAGAATGTGAGACTCTGCATTTACTGGTCACTACTCACCTGGGCGGTTACCTGTAGTGATGTCCTCCTTATACTGCTCATCACTGCCGGCATCTGTCTCTTTTTCTTCTTTTACCCTAATGTCTGTAGCATTGAAATTGCTCAGATCTTTCCTCATAGGAATCTCCTCCTTATACTGCTCATCACTGCTCACATCTGTCTCTTCTTTCACCATCATATTTGTAGCATTAATATAGTTCATATCTTTCCATGTTGTGAGGTCCTCCTTATACTGCTCATTACCGCTCACATCTGTCTCTTCTTTCACCATTATATTTGTAGCATTAATATAGTTCATATCTTTCCATGTAGTGATGTCCTCCTTATACTGCTCAGCACTGCTCACATCTGTCTCTGGACCAATAATGTTGTTCCCATCTTCCCCCTGATTCTTAATATGTGAGAGAAATATTGTAAAAGTCATCAGACAGGAGGAGAAGTCAGGTGGGATCTACAGATCATAGGGAACATCTCCATCTACCTGATCCTGATCCTGTGGGAGAAGAGGACGGGGACATCTCTCTGGTGCTGTTCTCTTACTGGATCTGACTGGAGGGAACACATACAGAGACTGAATTCATTCTTTCCATCCAGATAATACAGAGAGGAGGTGTGTATATAGTCCTGTCTATTACCTGCTGATGGGAGGGGCTGCTGATCCTCCAGCATCACATCCTTGTACTGATCCTTGTGTCCTTCTACATACTCCCACTCCTCCATGGAGAAATAGACCGCCACGTCCTGACACCTTATAGGAACCTGACACACACAATGGTCACACAGTCATCCCCCCCACCCCTCCAGTGGTGTTACTGTATAATGTCCCAGCATTCCCAGCCGCCACAGTCTCACCTCTCCACTCAGCAGCTCCACCATCTTGTTGGTGACTTCTAGGATCTTCTCTTCCTCCATTTCCTCATGTATCAGGGGCCCCGGGATTGGGCTCAGGGTTCTTCCCCATCCTTCACACCCAGGAGCCCCACAGCGCCCACTAGAGGACTTCTTCACTACTGTGTAATCCTGTGTATGGAGAGACACATTACTATCACTCCATCCATTCCCAGAATCCCTCACCTCTCCAGTCCTATCCATCTGTTATTCCATAGATAAGAATGATGTCATGATGACATCACTCCCAGAATCCCTCACCTCTCCAGCCCTATCCATCTGTTATTCCATAGATAAGAATGATGTCATGATGACATCACTCCCAGAATCCCTCACCTCTCCAGTCCTATCCATCTGATATTCCATAGATAAGAATGATGTCATGATGACATCACTCCCAGAATCCCTCACCTCTCCAGTCCTATCCATCTGTTATTCCATAGATAAGAATGATGTCATGATGACATCACTCCCAGAATCCCTCACCTCTCCAGTCCTATCCATCTGTTATTCCATAGATAAGAATGATGTCATGATGACATCACTCCCAGAATCCCTCACCTCCCCAGTAAGCAGGAAGAGTATGTGTAGGGTGAGGGTTATTATCCTGTCGGCCATCTTGTCTCTGTCTCTCTCCATGGTTGATCGGTCGCTCTGGAGAATTATCAGTAGAGGATCCTGTAATGTATGGAGAGAAGATGAGACAATGTAACACCACATACAGTCACTACATCTTTTCTCCCTTTTTATTTATGAGCTTCCTGTAATCTGGACAACCAGGGGCTTTAGGCAGATATCTTACTCCCCCACAGGGGTCACATTAAATAGAAGGAATTAAAGGGCTATATCCCTCTGGGTCACTTGCACAGAAGTCCTCTAGATGCTGCTCCTACCAGTGAGACCTGCCGCTATCTGCAGATCGAGGGCTCCCCAGTCTGTTTGTGGTCGAGAAGCTGAAAACTGCTACAATGTAAGCCACTCCCTCGATCTGAGGATATATGGTATATATGCTACAGGTGTCCCTGATGGATATGGCACCTTACAGGGGTTATGTGGAGAGCTCCTGCCCGCTCTGCTCTCTGGGGCTGCACCTCCTCCCTGATGAGAACTTCCAGGATGACGTCCCTGATCCCTGGACAATAAGTGGATAGTACAAGAGAATATAAAAACTTAAAGTGACTGTACCACCAGGCCCAGGTTGAAGCACTGGAGGCGGCCGACTCACCCTTAGTGGGAGGAAACCCTAGCCCCTCTATGATAGGGTTCCATTGATTCTAATGGAGTCAGGTCATGGAGCGGCTGGGATTTCTTCCCACTAAGGGTGGGTCGGCTGCCTCCAGTGCTTCAGCCTGGGCCTGGTGGTACAGTCACTTTAATAATATAGGCTAATAAATTTCTTCTTCTCCACATATCAGACACGGCCCCGCGAGAGAGACGTCGCACACACGGCCCCGCGAGAGAGACGTCGCACACACGGCCCCGCGAGAGACATAATACACAGCCCCGCGAGAGAAATGTCACACACATGGCCCTGCGAGAGACATAACACACGGCCCCGCGAGAGAGACGCCGCACGCACGGCCCCGCGAGAGAGACCTCGCACACACGGCCCCGCGAGGGAGACACTGCTGAAATGCGGGCAAAGGAAGTGAAAAGTGACATGTTTTTCTCAGAGACGATTTGCAGCAGATATCGCTGTCTGTCGCTCCCTAATCTCTGTATACGGCCGACCAGGAGATACAATGGCCGATATGTACAGATACAGCAATATAATAACCAACACTACCTGCAGATACAGGAGGGTAGATGCTAGAGTGTATCCTCTCCTTTGTGGTGAGATGTCACCAGGAGGGGCGGGGCCTCGACCGGAAGTAGCAGTGTGCTTCCCCTGTGCCTCCAGGACCTGCCATGATGTCACAGTCATGTGATCTGTCACATGGAGGAGGAGTCACATGATCAGAGGCTTCTGTTCAGTGTATGCAGGACTCTGCTGTGCTGGATGAGCTGAAGTGATGTGTATGCAGCAGAGCTGTGTATGTGTGTGTTATATATGCCTGCAGCAGAGCCCTGTGTGTAATGTACATGTAGCTGAGCTGTATGTGTGTAATGTACATGTAGCTGAGCTGTATGTGTGTAATGTACATGTAGCTGAGCTGTATATGTGTAATGTACATGTAGCTGAGCTGTATGTGTGTAATGTACATGTAGCTGAGCTGTATGTGTGTAATGTACATGTAGCTGAGCTGTATGTGTGTAATGTACATGTAGCTGAGCTGTATATGTGTAATGTACATGTAGCTGAGCTGTATATATGTGTAATGTACATGTAGCTGAGCTGTATGTGTGTAATGTACATGTAGCTGAGCTGTATGTGTGTAATGTACATGTAGCTGAGCTGTATATGTGTAATGTACATGTAGCTGTGCTGTATGTGTGTAATGTACATGTAGCTGAGCTGTATATGTGTAATGTACATGTAGCTGAGCTGTATATACACTCACCGGCCACTTTATTAGGTACACCTGTCCAACTGCACGTTACCACTTAATTTCTAATCAGCCAATCACATGGCGGCAACTCATTGCATTTAGGCATGTAGACATGGTCAAGACAATCTCCTGCAGTTCAAACCGAGCATCAGTATGGGGAAGAAAGGTGATTTGAGGGCCTTTGAACGTGGCATGGTTGTTGGTGCCAGAAGGGCTGGTCTGAGTATTTCAGAAACTGCTGATCTACTGGGATTTTCACGCACAACCATCTCTAGGGTTTACAGAGAATGGTCCGAAAAAGAAAAAACATCCAGTGAGCGGCAGTTCTGTGGGCGGAAATGCCTTGTTGATGCCAGAGGTCAGAGGAGAATGGGCAGACTGGTTCCAGCTGATAGAAAGGCAACAGTGACTCAAATAGCCAACCGTTACAGCCAAGGTAGGCAGAAGAGCATCTCTGAACGCACAGTACGGCCAACTTTGAGGCAGATGGGCTACAGCAGCAGAAGACCACACCGGGTGCCACTCCGCTCAGCTAAGAACAGGAAACTGAGGCTACAATTTGCACAAGCTCATCGAAATTGGACAGTAGAAGATTGGAAAAACGTTGCCTGGTCTGATGAGTCTCGATTTCTGCTGCGACATTCGGATGGTAGGGTCAGAATTTGGCGTCAACAACATGAAAGCATGGATCCATCCTGCTTTGTATCAACGGTTCAGGCTGGTGGTTGTGGTGTCATGGTGTGGGGAATATTTTCTTGGCACTCTTTGGGCCCCTTGGTACCAATTGAGCATCGTTGCAACGCCACAGCCTACCTGAGTATTGTTGCTGACCATGTCCATCCCTTTATGACCACAATGGACCCAACATCTGATGGCTACTTTCAGCAGGATAATGCGCCATGTCATAAAGCTAGAATCATCTCAGACTGGTTTCTTGAACATGACAATGAGGTCACTGTACTCCAATGGCCTCCACAGTCACCAGATCTCAATCCAATAGAGCATCTTTGGGATGTGGTGGAACGGGAGATTGGCATCATGGATGTGCAGCCGACAAATCTGCGGCAACTGTGTGATGTCATCATGTCACTATGGACCAAAATCTCTGAGGAAGCTTCCAGCACCTTGTTGTATCTATGCCACCAAGAATTGAGGCAGTTCTGATGGCAAAAGGGGGTCCAACCCGTTACTAGCATGGTGTACCTAATACAGTGGCCGCTGAGTATATGTGTAATGTACATGTAGCTGAGCTGTATATGTGTGTAATGTACATGTAGCTGAGCTGTATATGTGTGTAATGTACATGTAGCTGAGCTGTATATATGTGTGTAATGTACATGTAGCTGAGCTGTATGTGTGTAATGTACATGTAGCTGAGCTGTATATGTGTAATGTACATGTAGCTGAGCTGTATGTGTGTAATGTACATGTAGCTGAGCTGTATGTGTGTAATGTACATGTAGCTGAGCTGTATATGTGTGTAATGTACATGTAGCTGAGCTGTATGTGTGTAATGTACATGTAGCTGAGCTGTATGTGTGTAATGTACATGTAGCTGAGCTGTATGTGTGTAATGTACATGTAGCTGAGCTGTATATGTGTGTAATGTACATGTAGCTGAGCTGTATGTGTGTAATGTACATGTAATTGAGCTGTATATGTGTAATGTACATGTAGCTGAGCTGTATATGTGTAATGTACATGTAGCTGAGCTGTATGTGTGTAATGTACATGTAGCTGAGCTGTATATATGTGTAATGTACATGTAGCTGAGCTGCATATGTGTAATGTACATGTAGCTGAGCTGTATATGTGTAATGTACATGTGGCTGAGCTGTATGTGTGTAATGTGCATGTAGCTGAGCTGTATGTGTGTGTAATGTACATGTAGCTGAGCTGTATGTGTGTAATGAACATGTAGCTGAGCTGTATGTGTGTAATGTACATGTAGCTGAGCTGTATATGTGTAATGTACATGTAGCTGAGCTGTATGTGTGTAATGTACATGTAGCTGAGCTGTATATGTGTGTAATGTACATGTAGCTGAGCTGTATGTGTGTAATGTACATGTAGCTGAGCTGTATGTGTGTAATGTACATGTAGCTGAGCTGTATATGTGTGTAATGTACATGTAGCTGAGCTGTATATATGTAATGTACATGTAGCTGAGCTGTATGTGTATAATGTACATGTAGCTGAGCTGTATATATGTGTAATGTACATGTAGCTGAGCTGTATATGTGTAATGTACATGTAGCTGAGCTGTATGTGTGTAATGTACATGTAGCTGAGCTGTATGTGTACACAGTATCAAGCTGTATAATCTGCAGTTTTGCATTTAAGTGTTTTTTATTGCGCTTACAACGTTTACCATGAGAGATCGGGAATGTGATAATTTAATAGTCTGGACAATTCCTCACGCAAATAGCAAATATGTTTATTTTTATTTATAAAATGAAAAAAGAGGGGTGATTTAAACTTTTATGGGAAGGAACTGTAACGACATCCTGGAGGACTTCTATGATCACTATGTAGTATACCAGAGTGCAATTCCTGTGGCTGGGCTGAGGATGGCCTCTGTCCACAAGTGGTTTATTATATATTTTATGAGGTAACATGTCTTATGTTTAACTGTTGTATGTATTTCTCTGTACGGGTGGGTTCACACTGAGAAATTCTCGAGGAATTGTAGAGGAAAGTTTTCTGCTTGAAATTCCAAGCCTATTCAGCTCTGGTAGAATAGAAGCGGAATGCAAGCAGAATTCGAACAGAATTTAAAGCAGAATTCATGCCCCATAGACTCCTATAGGATTCCTCTAGGGGAATCCGCAAAAAGAGGAGGAAGGCGTAAGTCACGCTGAAACGTTGGATGGTCCCTTTGAGACTCCGTAGTGAGCTACTGTGACGTCACATTCTACACACGGAACGGAACGCTGAAGCCGATTGAGGTCGCGCTGCCGGCCGGAGCGCACTCTCGGCATACTTTTAACAGACTAATTCACCATATCTCCAAAACGGTTACAGTTACTACAGCTGCTACCTTACCAAGACGGAACGGAGGATCAGACGACATTGTGCATTCTCATACAGGATAACTGAGTAAGTGCTATCCTATTGCATTAGTAACATATGACCAGGGGGAATATAGTGGCGCTGGATGCACACACACACATTGTTTAAGAATTAACATGTCAATTCTTCAGGCGGAAAGCGGATCCGCGGCGGAATTTTCAGCGCAGAAATTCTGCTGAGTGAACAAATAAGTGGAAAGCCCATTTAAGCCAATGTACATTCACAATGTTCATCCGGACGGATTTCCGGACCCATAGTTGCATTAGTCACGGACACCCTTCCGGATTTTTCCTGAAGGGTGTCTGTTCCTGAAAACAGATCAGGAAAAAATAGGACATGTCCTATTTTTGTCCAGAATTCCGGGCCGGACGCCCCCATAGAAGTCCATGGGAGCGCCGGAATCACGGGCACTTTCCTGATGCTCATCAGGAAAGTGCTTGTGATTCCGGATTGGTTAAGAGCCACCCGGACATCAGGGCAGCCTGCCGCCCGAACCCCCAAGCCCCCAACCCACCCGCCCGTCCGCTCTCAGACCCCCCCCCCCGCAACTCACCACCAGGCCGGCCACAGCCAGCTTACACACCTCCAACTGCTGCCCCCCCCCCCCCCCCCGAACTCTGCACTCTGAGCGGCACACGGACCTGCCACGATCGCCTACCCCCCCCCACCCCCGGATGACCTCACTACAGGGCTGCCAACATTTTTCCCCCCCCGGACCTCATCGCATCAGACCCCTGCTAGCCCCGCCCCCGGACCACTGCACTCTGAGCGGCACCCGGACCTGCCCCGATCGCCCACCTACCCCCGGGCGACCTCACTACAGGGCTGCCGACATCGCTCTCCCCCACCGCCCACCCTTCCCCCCCGGACCTCGCCGCATCAGACTCCTGCCAGCCCCGCCCCCGGACCGGAGCAGTGCCGCCAATCTCCAAATCAGGCCCGGACAGGTGAGACCCCCCCCCCCCAGAACTAAAACTCCCACCATGTCCTACAGGTCATGATGGGAGTTGTACTTCTGCAGCCTGTGGCCATCCAGGTTGCAGGAGTACATCTCCCATCATGACCTGCAACCTGGGTGGCCACAGACTGCAGGAGTACATCTCCCATCATGTCCAATTTTTTTCTTCTCATCAGGAAATCCTGAAGGTTTTTCCTGATGGTTTCCTGAAGGTAAAAACGGATTATTGTCAGGAAATCCTGATACTATCCTGATGACATTTGAGGCCTCCTGATCAGGATTTCCTGGCAGTTAAAACTGACACGGACGTGTGAATGGGGCTTAAGGCCCCCTTCACACGTCCGTGTCAGTTTTTACTGTCAGGAAATCCTGATCAGGAGACCTCAAATGTCATCAGGAAAGTATCAGGATTTCCTGACAGTAATCCGTTTTTACCTTCAGGATTTCCTGATGGAGAAGAAAAAAAAGTGATTTCAATATGATCTAGTATGCCAACAGACATCACACATACCCACACAGCCCCTCGTGTACCCTGCCACTGCGTCCCCGTCGTGTACCTTGTCTCCGTCTCCCCCCTAATGCCACGTCATCCTCTTATCTGTTGCAGAACTACGACTCCCATTATGTGATGTAGTCTTGCATATTACCACACAAACCATGATGGGAGATGTAGTTCTACTGTGGCCCTGCCTCCCCCCTCCTAAACTGTGTCATCCTCTAATCTGTTGCAGAACCACATCTTCCATTATGAACAGCCAATAGGGCATGATAGGGGTTGTAGTTGTGTAACAGGAAGAGCAACAAAAGCTACAACTCCCATCATGGCCTGTCAGCAGGGGTGGGTGTTGGGTGCGGATTCCCAGCGTGCAGCGGCATTACCAGGGGGGGCGGGTGTGGAGCCCCGGCGGCCAATCGGGGTGACCGGGGGGGGGCGGTTTAGGGGTACGGCGGGGGGGAGGCGCTCTCCCTGGCCATCCGGAGGTGCGGACGCTTTCCTGATGAGCATGATAGACTTCTATGGGGGCGTCCGTTCCGAGTTTCCGGATGAAAATAGGACAGAATCTAAAAAATCCTGACCTATTTTCCGGAACGGACACCCTTCCGGAAAAATCCGGAAGGGTGTCTGTGTCTAATGTAATCCTATGGGTCCAGAAATCCGTCCGGATTTACTGATAAGAAATCCGGGTGGATTTTCCGGACGTGTGAAGGGCCTAAAGCAGGAAGCTCCCTAGCTGACAGAGAGGGAAACAGATTCAAGCACCATTGGGGAAGAGATCCACAGGATCACAGTGCCCACCAGCGTCCCACACGTACTGACAGACCAGGATCTGAGGCGATCATCTCTCCACACACCACCAGACTCTCCACAAGTGCAGTAACCCAGGCAAGGCCGCCAGTATTAGCAGCTGTATGTCACAGGACTGTAACAACACCTGCAAGTTAATCAGTAAAGGAGATATTGTTATCCTGCCTCCCTCCTTGTCTCCCTGTTGTCCTGGTCTACCTGCACTACATCACAATCAAGGGCCATTGTAATGGACAGCAGTATTTGGGGTTGGCCCCGGGGGAACTACAGGTCCGCACCACCGACCACCTTACACACAGGTGCAGCCCCCCTACAGGAACCTCTGCAGTAGCCCACAGAAGAGAGGGAAAATACAGGAAAGCGCCACAGAGTAACCTGTATCTGTGGAAGCCCTTGTGCCCACCAGAGAACGTGAAAAGTCAGTACCTAAGGCTGCGGTGCACCACAAGACCCAGCCATCCTGCAGGTACAGCATCCCCTCACTCAGTAGCTCAGCTCTACACACAGGAGAGGCATAACCCACCCACAAGTCAAAAACTACTACCACCATCATCCTCTCCTCATCCCACTCACTCTCTTCCACACAACCCGGCTCACTGCAACTGCGCTGATCACTTATAGAGATGAATGCAGTACATATGTGCTGCATTGATCTCTGAGATCAGTGCTCAATTACTATGGACTGCTGGAGGCCATAGTAAAGGATTGCCGAGTTGGGATGAGTGCCATAGCATAGTTGCGGCTCGGCTTGAAGCCCCCGATCTGCCCACTAGACATGGCATTTTATGCTGCTAATATTTAAATGTGTAGTTTAGGTGGGGGCGGTGACCAGCTAATAGCCGCAGTCCCTGGCTGCTGATAACAACTGGGAGCAGTGCGATACAGAAGGTAACCACTCTCTTCGACCCCGCTGCGGTGTAATGACGTCCAGTTATGTCATAGGTCGTGAAGTGGAAGACTTACTCCTGGATTTATTTTGCCCATATACTGCACTCACCTCCACTATTCCTGCTGTGCCATCTGTTTCATCCCAGCTCTGCTGCATCCACACATTACATTACTGCAGCCGGGTCATGTGACTTCTGATCAGTCTCCTTCATGTCTTTCAGATATCAAGCTGCATCCTCTCTCTGTCAGATCTGCTATGAATCCCATGATGCACCAGTGCAGCATCACATAGGCAGCTAGAGCCAGTACTATCTCCCCCTGCTGGTAGGGCAGTGTAATAATCCTCATCTCTGTATATACATAAATAGGTCAGGAGACTGTAAGTATATAGCCGGGGGGCTGACCTGTCCTCACATCTATTATAACTGAGTGACTGGAGCTTTATAATCTGCAATTGGTGTTTCTATCTTTTCCTGGTAAGTTAATAGTGTTTGGTGAATTAGAGTAGCGGCTTTTCCTGCACCCGGTATTACTATATAATGTGATATAATATAATGTGAGGATAGTGATATAGAACTATATTCACCAAAGGGCCAGAATACATGCTCGTTTGGCATTGATCAGGTGTCGGAGAACAGAGCGCCAGTAGGACTTCAGGGGGATGTCCCCAATATGCAAGAGAAAGAGCGATGGGGAAAAGGAAAGCTGGTAATCAGTAAAAGTGGAGGAGATGCGCCAGACCTCCTTCCAGAATGGTACCAGTTTGGGGCAGCTCCAGAAGGTATGTAAAAGAGTACCTTCCTCACCACAGTCTCTCCAGCATAGAGGCGAGACACAATCAGACGGTTTCTGTCTCCGACTTTATTGTTTTCTATGTTCTTTATGTTGAGTATTGGATTATGTGTTTTATATCTTCTACGCAATAATGTTCCTGTATATATTCATCCCCAATAGGCCCCGCCCCCAAATGTTACACCAACCAATAGCAGAATATTAGTAGTATCCACCATCTGTATTAGCTGCTAAAATATATATATATATATATATATATATATATATATATATATATATATATATATATATATATATATCCACAAGGATAGTAGGCAGCACAGCTTCAAAGTTAAAGGTGGGGGTGGGTGCCAGCTAGAGGACCAAGATCACGGGTCAATGTAGTTATCCAAACAAATTCCAACGGCACTCCGGAGACTTCAAATCAAACGTGCAATTTATTCACATTGTGCAGCACAGCAAAGTAAGCGACGTTTCAACCGTCTCACACGGTCTTTTTCAAGCTTAGTGATTAAGTGCAATCTATCCAACTTTATACATAAGTGCTCTATTTACAAATATACATCATTGGCAATAAACAGTGTCCATCAAACTAAAGAAGTCCATTCATTGGTGTGTTCCAGTGTTCATCAAAGAAGAAGAGGGAGATCATTCTTGATGGACACTGGATCACTTAATCACTGAGCTTGAAAAAGACCGTGTGAGACGGTTGAAACGTTGCTTACTTTGCTGTGCTGCACAATGTGAATAAATTGCACATTTGATTTGAAGTCTCCGGAGTGCCGTTGGGATTTGTTTGTATATATATATATATATATATATATATATATATATATATATATACATATATATATATATACACACACACACAGGATATAACAATAGTAGCAGAGAGGGTGCGGCAGGAGCGCCGGAACACAACGGCCCAGATTTACTAATGTGTCTCCGCCTGAATTTTGGCTGAAAAAGTGACTTTTCCCAACATTTATTATCCATTTTAGACACTTTTCCCGCCTGGTATGAAAAAGGGGAGCGGTTTATGCAAAAATGGGGCGTGGTCTATTTTGCACTAAAAACTGTTTCTGAATCTGGCAAAAAAATTCTGGCCGACTTTAAGCCAAGTAATAGATGGTGTAAACTTTGCACCAAAAAACTAGACTGTTTAGGTAACATATTTATCAAACAGCCTGATTTAAAGATTGTCTAGTCTAAGTTTGCACATATGTAATGTCCCGGTACAGGTGTGCCACTAAGTCTCATGTCACCCGGGTAAAAATAACTATGTGAGGTGTCAGGCTCCTATTACATGGCCCGATCATAAGCTGTCTGCTAAATTGACACTCGTTTACTGAGCAATTAGAAGGGGCAACTATCAGTCAGCAAGGGCTGCACAGACATCATTAGCGATGTCCGTGCAGCCTTTGCCTTTAGTATAAAATAATAAAGTAGTAACTCACCATACCATGTTCCCAGGCCTTCTCCGGTGTCTGCAGCAATGCCTTCTCTGCACTGAGACAGAGGATGATGGAGCATGACACCACTTGGTGTCTCACTCTCCCGTCTGTTGACACAGAAGGTGACAGATATAATTATTGGAGGGAGACTGAAACATTGCTGCTGATTTCTACAGAGAGACACTTATAAGCACAAGATGCACTGGTAAACCCAAAGGTGGAGAACGCCTGGGATTGCCCTTTAAAAGTCAGGCCAGTCTACAAAGCCAAGTGACTGATCCCCAGTAGGACAAAGAGCCTTAGCTGATGTATCCTACTGATCACTGCTCAACTTTCTTGGGTAATCTTGAGGAGTTATCTTTGTCCAGTTGATCAAGCCTGGGACTCATGGTACCAAACCTGGCAGTCGCTGAGCTGGTTTGACAGAAGGCGGTCTTCTTTTTACAATTTACTTCTAACCCCGAGTATGAGGATTCTCTACAGCACACTAAGCCACTCTCTACATCATCCCGGCAGAGTACACTACTACTTAGGCAAAGTCCCCATGACGACCCCCAGCTCCTCGTCTGACACAAACTACACCTACTCTTCTAACACCTTCTCCTTCTAAGTCACTACCAATAATCTGTATTACACTGAAGTTCCTCAGTAAAAGTCGCCATCTGGTTCAGCATCGTTCGTGGATGGGTAACGCCACTCCTGGCCATGGTGACAAGTGTCCCAGAGAAAAACACCAAACGCCCACCTGCTGTTACCACCAACCCCTTCTCCATCCACCTGGAGCTGCACAGTCCTCTGCCCCTATGGCCTCAGCTTTATTTCCATCCCTCACATCTGACTGGAAGAAATTATGGTTTTTTCATCAATAAGACATTGAAAAAAGAAAGAGATGACCGCCCTGCGTGTTACGGTTTTAATTTGTGAGTCCATTGACTTTCCAGTAGAGATGACTTCTTCCTAAAAAACTTCAGACATATGAGATGTAAAAATGGCTTCTACCCTACCCTTTGAGGCTTAACAAGACATGCTTTCACAGTAAAACATTTCCCACGTTCTGAACATGAAAATTGCTTCTCCCCATGTGAAATCTTTGATGCGCCACAAGAGTTTAGTTTGTTGAAAACCATTTTCCACAATCTGAATACAAAAATGTTTCACGGGTGTGAATTTTATGCGCAACAAGAGAATGTTTTACAGAAAAACAATTGCCACATGCTGAACATGAAAATAGTTTCTCCCCTGTGTGAATTCTTTGCCTAACAAGTTGATCTTTGGGTAAAACATTTACAACATTCTGAACAGGAAAATGCCCTCTTCCTATTGTCACTATTTTGATGCTCAACAAGAATTAGTTTTCTCCTAAAAGATTTCCCACATTCTGAACATGAAAATGGCTTTTTAACTGTGATTTTTTTTTTTTCACTGTAAAACGTTATCCGCATTTTGTACATAAAAATTGATTCCCTCCCTTGTTAAATTTTAAAGACGCAACAAGATTTCATTACACAGTAAAGAAAAACCATTTCCCACATTCTGAACATGAAAATTTCCCCTGTGTGAATTTGTTAAAGCTTAAAATGCACCTATACACGTTTCCATTATTTTAAAGAAGGCTCTCGCTCTCTTTTCACGCGCTGGTTCCGCTTCCAGCTGGTCCAACCATAGGTGGCGCTTGTTGAAGAACGTGATCACTGGTCGGCATATCAGCTGTTAGCCATCTAGCTAGCAAACAACGTTTTGCAACTAAAATAAAAGTATGGATAAAAAGAGTAGCAGACATATCAGTAGGAGAAATACACTGTACACTTTAACAAGAGTTGATTTCTGGGGAAAACATTTCTCACATTCTGAACATGAACATGGTTTCTCCCGAGTGAATTATCCGATTTTCATTATATAATTTTCTTTATTTGATTTACAAAAGATGTTACAGTTGAACAATATGAAAATAAAAATCTCGGACAGTAATACATCAAGAACTTACGAAGCATAAATCGATCCTGTTATGTAAACGAGATTACACCAAAATTCTGCAGCACCCACATAAGAACTCCCACTCCACCCTACCAAAGGCCTTAGTAACGTCTAATCACAGGATGGAATCCGGCTCAGCAGTATGCTGCATATTTTCATACAGTCTTCTGTCCTGGTATGAATCCACATTGTGCATAGAGATCAACCTCGCCAACTTCCTCACTTAGCCTGTTATTACCTGATGTATAACGAGTTGTGATTTTACAGGAAAAGATCTTACACATTCTAAAACTGAAGATGGCTTCTCCCCTGTGAGTATTTTTTTATGCTTAGCAGAAGTTGATTTGGCTTCTCACCAGTGTGAATTGTTTGATGAATAACAAGATGTGATTTTTGGGTACAACATTTCCCACATTCTTAACATGAAAATGGCTTCTCCCCTGTGTGAATTCTCTTATGTTCAACAAGTTTTGATTTTACAGGAAAAGATTTCCCACAGTCTAAACACGAATATGGCTTCTCCCTTGTGTGTATTTTTTGATGCTTGACCAGAGTTGATTTTCGGGTAAAAACATTGCCACACTCAGAACATGAATATGGCTTCTCCCCCGTGTGTGTTTTTTGATGCGTAACAAGAGTTGATTTTTGGGTAAAACCACTGCCACATTCCGAACATGAAAATGGCTTCTCTCCTGTGTGAATTCTTTTATGGTCAACAAGATTTGATTTTACAGCAAACGATTTCCCACATTCTGAACAGGAAAATGGCTTTTCCCCTGTGTGAATTCTTTTATGTTCAACAAGATTTGATTTTACAGCAAAACATTTCCCACATTCTGTACATGAAAATGGCTTCTCCCCTGTGTGAATTCTTTTATGTTCAACGAGATTTGATTTCACAGCAAAAGATTTCCCACATTCTGAACATGAAAATGGCTTCTCCCCTGTGTGGATTCTTTTATGGTCCACAAGATTTGATTTTACAGCAAACGATTTCCCACATTCTGAACATGAAAATGGCTTTTCCCCTGTGTGAATTCTTTTATGTTCAACAAGATTTGATTTTACAGTAAATGATTTCTGACATTCTGAACATGAAAATGGCTTCTCTCCTGCATGAAAACTTTTGCACTTTTCTGTATCAACATTCCCTCTACAACGTCTATTTTTCTTAGCAGTCTGTGATGAATCAGTAGATGGGACTTGTATAACAGGATGAGATGGCAGCTCTTTGCTGTGAGGGGCTGGGGGTATATCTGGGGTAATAGAAGGTTCTTCATATGTATCTTGTGTGATCTGACCATCTGCTGTAATATCTGGAGATATCTGATGTCCCTCTGATCTCCGGGGACACTCAGCTGCCAAGAAGAAACTCATTCTATTAGTGAGGAGTAATATAACGGTGCGGCTTCTGCAGATATCACTCGTCTTATTTATAGAACATCTCTAAGTGCAGCTTTCCCAGAATTCCTCCTCATTCTCCCCATCCCCCCCCCCCATCTGATCCCACATTCTCTCATCCACAGGGATTTCTCAGCATTGATGACGCCACAAGGTTATTATACAGCAACACCAGACACCTCAGCTGCTGCTGCTCTGTTCTGGACGCTGCTCTGGGTAACAAATATCTTCCACAGAACGTCCTCAGACTGGAAGGTGGTAAAAGATAAAACGTTCCATTCCCAGCACATTTTATTGGCCTCCTGCTATCTTCCTCAGCTCCTCCTTCTTTCCTCTGCTCTGGTATAACCTCACTACTGAGGAATCATCTCTCCCTCCATTCTGTGCTGCTGACTACCGACCCATCTCTAATCTTACTTCTCCGAACTTCCCGGAATGTCCGTTCTTCTCTCATCTAATCGGCCATTTCTCTTACAGTCTGGTTTCCACATCTACATAACTTAAGGTGCTAAAGTCTGAAATCATCTGTTGAAGACTAACATGAATTTGTGACTTTTTGGCTTTTTTTTTTTTTTAATCCAACTCGTCCTACAGCACATTCCAAATCTACTACAACTTCCATTTCAGGCTAATTTGTATTTTTGTTTTAAAAATGTTTTATTGTGTAAAAAATTCCACACAAAATAGTTACAGCCCGTGACTGAGGAGAATGTGTGAGTGTTCTCTGCATTTACTGGTCACTACTCACCTGGGCGGTTACCTGTAGTGATGTCCTCCTTATACTGCTCATCACTGCCGTCATGGTCAGGTGGGATGTACAGATCATAGGGAACATCTCCATCTACCTGATCCTGATCCTGTGGGAGAAGAGGACGGGGACATCTCTCTGGTGCTGTTCTCTTACTGGATCTGACTGGAGGGAACACATACAGAGACTGAATTCATTCTTTCCATCCAGATAATACAGAGAGGAGGTGTGTATATAGTCCTGTCTATTACCTGCTGATGGGAGGGGCTGCTGATCCTCCAGCATCACATCCTTGTACTGATCCTTGTGTCCTTCTACATACTCCCACTCCTCCATGGAGAAATAGACCGCCACGTCCTGACACCTTATAGGAACCTGACACACACAATGGTCACACAGTCATCCCCCCCACCCCTCCAGTGGTGTTACTGTATAATGTCCCAGCATTCCCAGCAGCCACAGTCTCACCTCTCCACTCAGCAGCTCCACCATCTTGTTGGTGACTTCTAGGATCTTCTCTTCCTCCATTTCCTCATGTATCAGGGGCCCCGGGATTGGGCTCAGGGTTCTTCCCCATCCTTCACACCCAGGGGCCCCACAGCGCCGACTAGAGGACTTCTTCACTACTGTGTAATCCTGTGTATGGAGAGACACATTACTATCACTCCATCCATTCCCAGAATCCCTCACCTCCCCAGTCCTATCCATCTGTTATTCCATAGATAAGAATGATGTCATGATGACATCACTCCCAGAATCCCTCACCTCTCCAGTCCTATCCATCTGTTATTCCATAGATAAGAATGATGTCATGATGACATCACTCCCAGAATCCCTCACCTCCCCAGTCCTATCCATCTGTTATTCCATAGATAAGAATGATGTCATGATGACATCACTCCCAGAATCCCTCACCTCCCCAGTCCTATCCATCTGTTATTCCATAGATAAGAATGATGTCATGATGACATCACTCCCAGAATCCCTCACCTCCCCAGTCCTATCCATCTGTTATTCCATAGATAAGAATGATGTCATGATGACATCACTCCCAGAATCCCTCACCTCTCCAGTCCTATCCATCTGTTATTCCATAGATAAGAATGATGTCATGATGACATCACTCCCAGAATCCCTCACCTCTCCAGTCCTATCCATCTGTTATTTCATAGATAAGAATGATGTCATGATGACATCACTCCCAGAATCAGGGGCGTTGCTAGGGTTCTAAAACATTCGGGGCCCGAGCCCTCTGAGTGCCGTCATAAGAGGTTAGCGAAGGAGCCCAGTGCACAAGCTAGTAACCCCAATGAACGCTATTGCCGCCACTCATAATAACTGAAGCTAAGCAGACGCAGGCAGTTCCTTCACAGCTCCCCCTGAGCACACAGCCTCTGGAAGGTCTGCCCCAGCTCCTATCCTCTAGACCAGTGTTTCCCAACCTTCTCTACTTCAGGGAACTTATACCAGATAAGATTCTACAAAATGCAAAAACCTTTATACTGACTACAAGATGGTGGGAAAGCTGGGTGACCATATCATGCTCAGTATAAGATGCTTGGAAAGCTGGGTAACCTCCATCATACTGATAACAGGATACTGGGAAAGCTGTGTGACCTCCACCATACTGATAGCAGGATACTAGGAAAGCTGGTTGACCTCCATCATACTGATAACAGGATACTGGGAAAGCTGGGTAACCTCCATCATACTGATAACAGGATACTGGGAAAGCTGGGTAACCTCCATCATACTGATAACAGGATACTGGGAAAGCTGGGTGACCACCATACTGATAACAGGATACTGGGAAAGCTGGTTGACCTCCATCATACTGATAACAGGATACTGGGAAAGCTGGGTAACCTCCATCATACTGATAACAGGATACTGGGAAAGCTGGGTAACCTCCATCATACTGATAACAGGATACTGGGAAAGCTGGGTGACCACCATACTGATAGCAGGATACTAGGAAAGCTGGTTGACCTCCATCATACTGATAACAGGATACTGGGAAAGCTGGGTGACCTCCAACATACTGATAACAGGATACTGGGAAAGCTGGGTGACCTCAGTTATACTATATACTGGATAGCTGGGTGATCTCAGTTATACAGTATATACTGGATAGCTGGGGGACCTCACTTATACAGTATATACTGGATAGCTGGGTGACCTCACTTATACAGTATATACTGGATAGCTGGGCGACCTCACTTATACAGTATATACTGGATAGCTGGGTGACCTCACTTATACAGTATATACTGGATAGCTGGGGGACCTCAGTTATACTATATACTGGATAGCTGGGTGACCTCACTTATACAGTATATACTGGATAGCTGGGGGACCTCACTTATACAGTATATACTGGATAGCTGGGTGACCTCAGTTATACAGTATATACTGGATAGCTGGGAGACCTCACTTATACAGTATATACTGGATAGCTGGGTGACCTCAGTTATACAGTATATACTGGATAGCTGGGAGACCTCACTTATACAGTATATACTGGATAGCTGGGTGACCTCACTTATACAGTATATACTGCATAGCTGGGTGACCTCACTTATACAGTATATACTGGATAGCTGGGTGACCTCACTTATACAGTATATACTGGATAGCTGGGGGACCTCACTTATACTATATACTGGATAGCTGGGTGACCTCACTTATACAGTATATACTGGATAGCTGGGAGACCTCACTTATACAGTATATACTGGATAGCTGGGTGACCTCACTTATACAGTATATACTGGATAGCTGGGTGACCTCACTTATACTATATACTGGATAGCTGGGTGACCTCACTTATACAGTATATACTGGATAGCTGGGTGACCTCACTTATACAGTATATACTGGATAGCTGGGTGACCTCACTTATACAGTATATACTGGATAGCTGGGTGACCTCACTTATACAGTATATACTGGATAGCTGGGTGACCTCACTTATACAGTATATACTGGATAGCTGGGTGACCTCAGTTATACTATATACTGGATAGCTGGGTGACCTCAGTTATACAGTATATACTGGATAGCTGGGAGACCTCACTTATACAGTATATACTGGATAGCTGAGTGACCTCACTTATACAGTATATACTGGATATCTGGGGGACCTCACTTATACAGTATATACTGGATAGCTGGGTGACCTCACTTATACAGTATATACTGCATAGCTGGGAGACCTCACTTATACAGTATATACTGGATAGCTGGGTGACCTCACTTATACAGTATATACTGGATAGCTGGGTGACCTCACTTATACAGTATATACTGGATAGCTGGGAGACCTCACTTATACAGTATACTGCATAGCTGGGTGACCTCAGTTATACAGTATATACTGGATAGCTGGGAGACCTCACTTATACAGTATATACTGGATAGCTGGGAGACCTCACTTATACAGTATATACTGGATAGCTGGGTGACCTCACTTATACAGTATATACTGGATAGCTGGGTGACCTCACTTATACAGTATATACTGGATAGCTGAGTGACCTCACTTATACAGTATATACTGCATAGCTGGGTGACCTCACTTATACAGTATATACTGGATAGCTGGGAGACCTCACTTATACAGTATACTGCATAGCTGGGTGACCTCAGTTATACAGTATATACTGGATAGCTGGGAGACCTCACTTATACAGTATATACTGGATAGCTGGGAGACCTCACTTATACAGTATATACTGGATAGCTGGGTGACCTCACTTATACAGTATATACTGGATAGCTGGGTGACCTCACTTATACAGTATATACTGGATAGCTGGGTGACCTCAGTTATACAGTATATACTGGATAGCTGGGAGACCTCACTTATACAGTATATACTGGATAGCTGGGTGACCTCAGTTATACAGTATATACTGGATAGCTGGGAGACCTCACTTATACAGTATATACTGGATAGCTGAGTGACCTCACTTATACAGTATATACTGGATATCTGGGGGACCTCACTTATACAGTATATACTGGATAGCTGGGTGACCTCACTTATACAGTATATACTGCATAGCTGGGAGACCTCACTTATACAGTATATACTGGATAGCTGGGTGACCTCACTTATACAGTATATACTGGATAGCTGGGTGACCTCACTTATACAGTATATACTGGATAGCTGAGTGACCTCACTTATACAGTATATACTGCATAGCTGGGTGACCTCACTTATACAGTATATACTGGATAGCTGGGTGACCTCACTTATACAGTATATACTGGATAGCTGAGTGACCTCACTTATACAGTATATACTGCATAGCTGGGTGACCTCACTTATACAGTATATACTGGATAGCTGGGAGACCTCACTTATACAGTATACTGCATAGCTGGGTGACCTCAGTTATACAGTATATACTGGATAGCTGGGAGACCTCACTTATACAGTATATACTGGATAGCTGGGAGACCTCACTTATACAGTATATACTGCATAGCTGGGTGACCTCACTTATACAGTATATACTGGATAGCTGGGTGACCTCACTTATACAGTATATACTGGATAGCTGAGTGACCTCACTTATACAGTATATACTGCATAGCTGGGTGACCTCACTTATACAGTATATACTGGATAGCTGGGAGACCTCACTTATACAGTATACTGCATAGCTGGGTGACCTCAGTTATACAGTATATACTGGATAGCTGGGAGACCTCACTTATACAGTATATACTGGATAGCTGGGAGACCTCACTTATACAGTATATACTGGATAGCTGGGTGACCTCACTTATACAGTATATACTGGATAGCTGGGTGACCTCACTTATACAGTATATACTGGATAGCTGAGTGACCTCACTTATACAGTATATACTGCATAGCTGGGTGACCTCACTTATACAGTATATACTGGATAGCTGGGAGACCTCACTTATACAGTATACTGCATAGCTGGGTGACCTCACTTATACAGTATATACTGGATAGCTGGGAGACCTCACTTATACAGTATACTGTGTGACAAGCCGGTTCTGGGGGCGGGGCTTGTCGTCAGGGGGCGGGGCTTGTCGGGATATCCCGGGGACCAGCCAGGGGGAAGTAAATCCTCGGTCAGTGGCCCCCCAGCATTTCAGCAACTCCCCCCCCCCCCCCCTCTTAAACCCCAACCCCACTACCTGCATCTGTGGTGGTGCTCCCTGGCCTCCTCGCTCAAGTCCAGATTCGGCCACCTGTCGGCCAGATGCTTCAGCAGCCGCTGTGCCTCCTCAGCTCCCCCACACACAGAGCCCGCAGTGCATGTACTGCAAGGTGACTGGAGCCCACAGGAAGCTGCTACAGTCTCTGCACCGCAGCACACAGCTTCCTCCTCCTTCCCGACCACCACCAGCCTCACGCTGCTGCAGCAGACAGGGGAGCTGAGGCACAGTGCACAGACATGTGCGCCTTCAGACCCTTCACTGCCGCTCCCGCACTTCTCCCAGCACAGCTTCTGCATACCCCCTCAACCTGCGCTGTACTACACCACCTGGCCCGCCCGCACACCCCGGTTACAATACTCACCAACTTGCAGTAACTGTCAGTGGCAGGAGAGAGGCTGGGCAGGAGCTTGCCGGGTGACTGTCGGGGGCAGAGGAGAGGCTGGACAGGAGCGTGGCACCGCTGTGGACGGCCGCGGCACACGCATCCAATGATGCACAAGTGACGAGTAACGTCACTAAAGCTACGTCTCAGCGGTACCAGCGCGGCCAATCCGAGGTGCGGGTCAGGCCAGACGTCAGAGGTCACGGCTGCTGCTAGTGCTAATTCGGCGCTGGCGTCAAAAAAAACTTTCGGGGCTAGGCAAAATTCATTCGGGGCTTAGGCCCCGAATGATTATGCCTAGCGACGCCACTGCCCAGAATCCCTCACCTCCCCAGTCCTATCCATCTGTTATTCCATAGATAAGAATGATGTCATGATGACATCACTCCCAGAATCCCTCACCTCCCCAGTAAGCAGGAAGAGTATGTGTAGGGTGAGGGTTATTATCCTGTCGGCCATCTTGTCTCTGTCTCTCTCCATGGTTGATCGGTCGCTCTGGAGAATTATCAGTAGAGGATCCTGTATGGGAAGAAGATGAGACAATGTAACATCACATACAGTCACTATATCTTCTCTTTCATTCTATCTATGAGCTGAGCATCTGTATATACAGTAGATGTTGGCTGATTATTACACCTGACATCCACCTACATAGAACAAGTAGAAGCCCTGTAGGAGGAACAATAAAATCGCTATGGCTCTTAGAAGGTGAGAGGGAAATTAAAAGAGAAACACAAAAATGCCCTAAAGGTTAAGGCCCCAAAGGCAAGGGGTTAAGAGTGAATTAAAAGCAACTTTTAAACAACATTGCTACTGTCCCTTTAGGAACACCTTTAAGACTGAATTCAATTACTCGGTTACCATCATAAACTTTTGTATATATATATATATATATATATATATATATATCAGTAAGGAAACCTTTACAGAGACATTTATCCTTTTTGAAGCCAGGAACAGACTATAAACAGAGAACAAGTCATAAAGGAAAGACTGAGAATTCTCCTCTTTTTTAAATCCATTCCTGGCTTTGGCTTCAAAAATGTGTCATATAAATTTCTCTGTGTAAACGCACCATGAAGTAAAATCGTTAAGGAGCTGCCATCTTCTATTGGTCAATAGGTAACATGTGACTGGGTGGACGTTATCAGGCAATTAGTGAAGGACCTGAGAGTTTCTATTGGCTGCTACAATTCTGCTATTTGCATGTGTGCTGTGATTGGCTGGTTACTGCTGTGCAATATTCACATTTCTGAACATACCACCATTCATTTCTATGGGAAATTTTTGATCTTTAAACGTAAATTTCTTAAAACAGACAAATCCAATTGGAAATTACTTGTGGCTCCTGTCACCGACGAGGGCTTCGAAATGCAGTTTGAATGGAGTCTGTGCGCAATGTGGTTCGGGCTGTATTAATAGCAGAATAAAGAAAATATATCACATTACAGTATCAGGCACTATAATAATAATAATAATCCTCACACAGCAAAGTAACAAGTTCTCCCTCCTATAAAAAGATTTCCCTCTAAGCTTCAAAACCGTCCAGTCCTGAAGGGGTTAACACTCCTGCTGCCCCCCAGGTGACTATAAATTATATATATACTAGAAAATGTACCCGACACTGCCCGGGTATAAAGTGTCCGTGTGTTAATTAGATTTGTTCTAATGTGCCCAGGAGGCCAAGCTAAAGGTATTGTTTCATCTGAGTTAATCAGTGGAATTAGTGTATACCTGTAGTGCATAGTTGGAGGGGTTCTTTATACCCACAATGTATAGTTTTTAGGGGTCTCGCATATCTGTAGTGCATAGTTGGGGGGGCTGTATACCTATAGTGTATATTTGGGGGGGGTCCTGTATACCTGTAGTGTGTAGTTGGGGGGGCTGTATACCTGTAGTGTATAGTTGAGGGAGGTCCTGTATACCTGCAGTGTACAGTTGGTGAAGGTCCTGTATACCTGTACTGTATAGTTCGTGGGTCCTGTATACCTATAGTATATAGTTGGTGCTGTATACCTGTAATGTATAGTTGGTGGAGGTCTTGTATACCTGTAGTTTATAGTTTGAGGGTCCTGGATACCTGTAGTGTATAATTGGTGGAGGTCTTGTATACCTGTAGTGAATAGTTTCAGGGTCCTGTATAACTATAGTATAGAGTTGGTGGAGGTCCTGTATACCTGTAGTGTATAGTTTGGGGTCCTATATACCTGTAGTATATAGCTGGTGGAGTTCCTGTATACCTGTAGTATATTTGGGGTCCTGTATACTTGTAGTATAGAGTTGGTGAAGGTGCTGTATACCTGTATTATAGAGTTGGTGTAGGTCCTGTATACTTGTAGTGTATAGTTTTGAGGTCTTGTATACCTGTAGTTTATAGTTTGGGGTCCTATATACCTGTAGTATATAGTTGGTGGAGTTCCTGTATACCTGTAGTGTATAGTTTTGGGGTCGTGTATACCTGTAGTGTATAGTTTGGGGTCCTGTATACCTGTAGTATATAGTCGGTGGAGGTCCTGTATACCTGAAGTATATAGTTGGTGGAGCTCCTGTATACCTGTAGTGTATAATTTTGGGGTCCTTTATACCTGTAGTGTAAAGTTTGGGGTCCTGTATACCTGTAGTATATAGTTTTGTGGAGGTCCCGTGCACCTGTAGTGTATAGTTTTGGGGTCCTGAATACCTGTAGTGTCCTGTATACCTGCAGGGTTGTATTTACCCGTATGGCAGTGTTATTCAGTCACAGTGTGTCGGTATTGGTTATGTCTGGTATGGCGGTGTTATCCAGTCACAGTATGGCGGTATTGGTCAGGTCTGGTGTGGCGGTGTTATCCAGTCACAGTATGGTGGTATTGGTCAGGTCTGGTATAGCGGTGTTATCCAGTCACAGTATGGCGGTATTGGTCAGGTCTGATATGATGGTGTTATCCAGTCACAGTATGGCGGTATTGGTCAGGTGTGGTGTGGCGGTGTTACCCAGCCACAGTTTGCCGGTATTGGTCAGGTCTGGTATGGCAGTGTTATCCAGTCACAGTATGGCGGTATTGGTCAGATCTGGTATGACAGTGTTATCCAGCACAGTATGGCGGTATTGGTCAGGTCTGGTATGGCAGTGTTATCCAGTCACAGTATGGCGGTATTGGTCAGATCTGGTATGACAGTGTTATCCAGCACAGTATGGCGGTATTGGTCAGGTCTGGTATGGCAGTGTTATCCAGTCACAGTATGGCGGTATTGGTCAGGTCTGGTATGACAGTGTTATCCAGCACAGTATAGCAGTATTGGTCAGGTCTGGTGTGGCAGTGTTATCCATTCACAGTATGGCGGTATTGGTCAGGTCTGATATGACAGTGTTATCCAGTCACAGTATGGCGGTATTGGTCAGGTCTGGTATGACAGTGTTATCCAGTCACAGTATGGCGGTATTGGTCAGGTCTGGTGTGGCAATGTTACCCAGTTACAGTTTGGTATACTTGTAGTGCCCTGTAAATACATGTACTGTATAGATGGAGTAGGGGGTCCTGTATATATATATATGTACTGTATAGATGGAGTAGGGGGCCATGTATATACATGTACTGTATAGATGGAGTAGGGGGTCCTATATACATGTACTGTATAGATGGAGTAGGGGGTCCTGTATATACATGTACTGTATAGATGGAGTAGGGGGTCCTGTATATACATGTACTGTATAGATGGAGTAGGGGGTCCTGTATATACATGTACTGTATAGATGGAGTAGGGGTCCTGTATATACATGTACTGTATAGATGGAGTAGGGGGTCCTGTATATACATGTCCTGTATAGATGGAGTAGGGGGTCCTGTATATACATGTCCTGTATAGATGGAGTAGGGGGTCCTGTATATACATGTACTATATAGATGGAGTAGGGGGTCCTGTATATACATGTACTGTATAGATGGAGTAGGGGGTCCTGTATATACATGTACTGTATAGATGGAGTAGGGGGTCCTGTATATACATGTACTGTATAGATGGAGTAGGGGGTCCTGTATATACATGTACTGTATAGATGGAGTAGGGGGTCCTGTATATACATGTACTGTATAGATGGAGTAGGTGGTCCTGTATATACATGTACTGTATAGATGGAGTAGGGGGTCCTGTATATACATGTACTGTATAGATGGAGTAGGGGGTCCTGTATATACATGTACTGTATAGATGGAGTAGGGGGTCCTGTATATACATGTACTGTATAGATGGAGTAGGGGGTTCTGTATACATGTACTGTATAGATGGAGTAGGGGGTCCTATATACATGTACTGTATAGATGGAGTAGGGGTCCTGTATATACATATACTGTATAGTTGGAGTAGGGGGTCCTGTATATACATGTACTGTATAGATGGAGTAGGGGGTTCTGTATACATGTACTGTATAGATGGAGTAGGGGGTCCTATATACATGTACTGTATAGATGGAGTAGGGGGTCCTATATACATGTACTGTATAGTTGGAGTAGGGGGTCCTGTATATACATATACTGTATAGATGGAGTAGGGGGTCCTGTATATACATGTACTGTATAGATGGAGTAGGGGGTCCTGTATATACATGTACTGTATAGTTGGAGTAGGGGGTCCTGTATATACATGTAATGTATAGATGGAGTAGGGGGTCCTGTATACATGTACTGTATAGATGGAGTAGGGGGTCCTGTATACATGTACTGTATAGATGGAGTAGGGGGTCTACCAGTTATTACTGTGGATGTTGTGAGGCAGCTTCCCTAGCAACCATTGCTCCCTGTGAAAATGAAAGCAGTAATCCTATTGGTTGCTAAGGCTCCAACTGCC
Source organism: Dendropsophus ebraccatus (assembly GCF_027789765.1). NCBI lineage: Eukaryota > Metazoa > Chordata > Amphibia > Anura > Hylidae > Dendropsophus > Dendropsophus ebraccatus. Next base: position 195,585,815 of record NC_091456.1, on the reverse strand, counting down.
GTGTCTGCTGCAGCTAATTATATCACCTGTGTGTGCAGTGAGGAGATTTTTCCATTCATCTCTATGGGGCGCCTCTCTTTCCCCTCCCCCTCCCCTCCTGTACATCTGGCGGGGACGGGAACTTCGCAATAACCTTCCCGGGCACCCAATGTATCTGTGGGCCAAATTTGGGGTCAAACGGTTCAGGCGTTTGGAAGTCTATAGAGGACAGACAGACAGACAGACTTTGATTTTTATGATATAGATATAGATATATATACTGTGCCTCCACCTGCAGAGCTGTAGAGGAGCCGTGTGCTTCCCCTGTGCTTCCAGGACCTGCCATGATGTCACAGTCATGTGATCAGTCACGTGGAGGAGGAGGAGTCACATGATCAGGGGCTGCTGCTCAGTGTATGCAGGACTCTGCTGTGCTGGATGAGCTGAAGTGATGTGTATGCAGCAGAGCTGTGTGTGTGTGTGTGTGTGGAGCAGAGCTGTGTGTGTGTGTTATATATGCCTGCAGCAGAGCCCTGTGTGTAATGTACATGTAGCTGAGCTGTATATGTGTAATGTACATGTAGCTGAGCTGTATATGTGTGTAATGTACATGTAGCTGAGCTGTATATGTGTAATGTACATGTAGCTGAGCTGTATATGTGTAATGTACATGTAGCTGAGCTGTATGTGTGTAATGTACATGTAGCTGAGCTGTATATGTGTAATGTACATGTAGCTGAGCTGTATGTGTGTAATGTACATGTAGCTGAGCTGTATATGTGTAATGTACATGTAGCTGAGCTGTATATGTGTAATGTACATGTAGCTGAGCTGTATGTGTGTAATGTACATGTAGCTGAGCTGTATATGTGTGTAATGTACATGTAGCTGAGCTGTATGTGTGTAATGTACATGTAGCTGAGCTGTATATGTGTAATGTACATGTAGCTGAGCTGTATGTGTGTAATGTACATGTAGCTGAGCTGTATATATGTGTAATGTACATGTAGCTGAGCTGTATATATGTGTAATGTACATGTAGCTGAGCTGTATGTGTGTGTAATGTACATGTAGCTGAGCTGTATATGTGTAATGTACATGTAGCTGAGCTGTATGTGTGTAATGTACATGTAGCTGAGCTGTATATGTGTGTAATGTACATGTAGCTGAGCTGTATATGTGTAATGTACATGTAGCTGAGCTGTATGTGTGTAATGTACATGTAGCTGAGCTGTATATGTGTGTAATGTACATGTAGCTGAGCTGTATGTGTGTAATGTACATGTAGCTGAGCTGTATATGTGTAATGTACATGTAGCTGAGCTGTATATGTGTAATGTACATGTAGCTGAGCTGTATGTGTGTAATGTACATGTAGCTGAGCTGTATATATGTGTAATGTACATGTAGCTGAGCTGTATATATGTGTAATGTACATGTAGCTGAGCTGTATATGTGTAATGTACATGTAGCTGAGCTGTATATGTGTGTAATGTACATGTAGCTGAACTGTATATGTGTGTAATGTACATGTAGCTGAGCTGTATATGTGTAATGTACATGTAGCTGAGCTGTATATGTGTGTAATGTACATGTAGCTGAGCTGTATATGTGTGTAATGTACATGTAGCTGAGCTGTATGTGTGTAATGTACATGTAGCTGAGCTGTATATGTGTGTAATGTACATGTAGCTGAGCTGTATGTGTGTAATGTACATGTAGCTGAGCTATATATGTGTAATGTACATGTAGCTGAGCTGTATGTGTGTGTAATGTACATGTAGCTGAGCTGTATGTGTGTAATGTACATGTAGCTGAGCTGTATATGTGTGTAATGTACATGTAGCTGAGCTATATATGTGTGTAATGTACATGTAGCTGAGCTGTATATGTGTAATATACATGTAGCTGAGCTATATATGTGTGTAATGTACATGTAGCTGAGCTGTATATGTGTAATATACATGTAGCTGAGCTATATATGTGTGTAATGTACATGTAGCTGAGCTGTATGTGTGTGTAATGTACATGTAGCTGAGCTGTATATGTGTGTAATGTACATGTAGCTGAGCTGTATATGTGTAATGTACATGTAGCTGAGCTGTATATGTGTGTAATGTACATGTAGCTGAGCTGTATATGTGTAATGTACATGTAGCTGAGCTGTATATGTGTAATGTACATGTAGCTGAGCTGTATATGTGTAATGTACATGTAGCTGAGCTGTATGTGTGTACTGTACATGTAGCTGAGCTGTATGTGTAATGTACATGTAGCTGAGCTGTATATGTGTAATGTACATGTAGCTGAGCTGTATATGTGTAATGTACATGTAGCTGAGCTGTATGTGTGTAATGTACATGTAGCTGAGCTGTATGTGTGTAATGTACATGTAGCTGAGCTGTATATGTGTGTAATGTACATGTAGCTGAGCTGTATATGTGTAATGTACATGTAGCTGAGCTGTATATGTGTAATGTACATGTAGCCAGTGGCGTAGCCACCGTGGTCGCGGGGCTCGCCACAAAGGGGGGCCCTCAGGGCCCCGCAAGGCCCTCCCTTTCAATCACTCTTGTGACCGCAAGCATTGTTTTGCTTGCGGTCACAAGAGTCCGACTCTGTCTTCCCCCGGCTGCTGCGCAGCTGCCGGGGATGTCGCGTCTTATCCCTGGCAGCGCACGCATCCCAGAGCTCCCTGCGCGCCTTGGGCCCTGACTTCCGGTTCCGGCGCTCAGGGAGCTCTGGGATGCGCGCGCTGCGGGGGATAAGACGCGACACCCCCGGCAGCCGCGCAACAGCCGGGGACAGACCGAAGGAGTGAGGATCAACGTGGGAGCGCGATGTCAGGTGAGTTAAGTTTTGTTTTTTATCAGCCTGTACGGGTGGGGGGAAAGAGGGGGGCATCTATGAGGGTGTGGGGAAAGAGGGGGGCATCTATGAGGGTGGGGGGGAAAGAGGGGGGCATCTATGAGGGTGGGGGGGAAAGAGGGGCCATCTATGAGGGTGGGGGGGAAAGAGGGAACCATCTATGAGGGTGGGGGGGAAAGAGGGGGCCATCTATGAGGGTGGGGGGGAAAGAGGGGGCCATCTATGAGGGTGGGGGGGAAAGAGGGGGCCATCTATGAGGGTGGGGGGGAAAGAGGGGCCATCTATGAGGATGGGGGGAAAGGGGACCATCTATAAGGGAGGAGGGGGGGTGAAGGGGACCATCTATAAGGGAGGGGGGGGGGTGAAGGGGACCATCTATAAGGGAGGAGGGGGGGTGAAGGGGACCATCTATAAGGGAGGAGGGGGGGTGAAGGGGACCATCTATAAGGGAGGAGGGGGGGTGAAGGGGACCATCCATAAGGGAGGGGGGGTGAAGGGGACCATCTATAAGGGAGGGGGGGGAGAAGGGGGACCATCTATAGTGGAGTTTGGAGTCTGACTGTTTGCGGGTGTGCACAGGTGTCTTTTTATACTGATAACAAGTTTAAACAGGTGGCATTACTACAGGTAATGAGTGGAGGAAAGAGGAGACTCTTAGGGCCCTTTTACACGGAAAGATTATCTGACAGATTATCTGCCAAAGATTTGAAGCCAAAACCAGGAATGGATTTGAAAAGAGGAGAAATCTCAGGCTTTCCTTTATTACCTGATCTCTGTTTATAGTCCATTCCTGGCTTTGGCTTCAAATCTTTGGCAGATAATCTGTCAGATAATCTTTCCGTGTAAAAGGGCCCTTAAAGAAGAAGTTACAGGTCTGTGAAAGCCAGAGATTTTGATTGTTTGTAGGCAGGGGCGGATTAACTTTACCATAGGCCCCGGGCTGTTCACCAAGCCTGGGCCCCCCCACCCCACTGTAACTATGGCAGCACTAGCCTGGTGTTCATAGTACAGGACAGATAATGTCATGATGTCCTGATTTGTGCAAAATTGCCATAAAAAAACTGTGATTTTTTTTTGCAAATCATGGCAGAAGTGTAGCCAGGAGACAGTACACCACTGAAAGTATAAGTCTTTTTGGGTGGTCATGGGCCCCCCAGGAGCTCAGGGCCCAGGGCTGCCGCCCAAAATGCCCCTATTATAATCCACTACTGTTTGTAGGTGACCAAATACTTATTTTCCACCATAATTTGCAAATAAATTCTTACAAAATCAGACAATGTGATTTTCTGGATTTGTTTTCTCATTTTGTCTCTCATAGTCTACGAATGATGTAAATTACAGACGCCTCTCATCTTTTTAAGTGGTGGCACTATTGGTGACTGACTAAATACTTTTCTTCCCCACTGTATGTTGTGGAGTTGAGAGTCTATTTTATATGTGTTATATATCTGTTCCTCCATTCTATAGTCTTAAAATGTGTATAATGCTGTGTATGCAACTATTGGGAAAGAGGCCCCCGCTCTATTTACCATCTTTATTATAAGGAGAACTTGTTTTTCTCTTGGCTCTTTTATTTACTATGTTTATGGCTAGTAGAATTTGTTTTTTACTTTAGGGTCTGAGGATCGTTGACTATAAGATAAGGGCAAGGACAGCTGGGAACAAATATCATGGCAGCTCTTGCAAGATATGTAAACACCCAGGGTTCAGATAAATAGATACATAATTGACACTCACTCCAATCAGAACAAGAATGAATATGTATGTAACATCTAACCAATAGGAGCTTGGTCCCTGCCCATGTCCTTCTTGGTTGGACGCCATGTGGAGTACAGTGCCGGGTATATGTGGCTTCTCTGCTGCCACCTATGTAACTGTTGGGAAGTGCAGGGTTGTCTAAAGGCCCTATTACATACATTCTTTGTGTATTCACATAGGTGAATATGTAAAAATACACTAATTTTAATGAAGTTCTATGACAATGTAATATAAGTTTATTTAAAATGCCACTGTCACCTCCTTTTTGCATTCTGACATCTCTACACAGGTGTAAAGGGTAAATTTAGCAGTTTTTATACCTTATTTTATATCATACGTCAGGGTGCTTGTTCCAGTAAAAAGTAATCTTTTATCAACTGCAGATTGTGTTAAGTGGGCGGGGCCTCGCGGCATTAGCGCCACTTAGCCCCGCCCGCAATGCCACCATTGGCCTCGCCCCCTCGCCGACCATTGGAACAGGTTGGCCTAAAGGTCTAGACCCCACCCCCTCTAGTTCAGCCCACCAATGGGCGTCAAGGGGGCGGGGCGTTGTGGGCAGGGCTAATGACGCGAGGTCCCGCCTACTTAACACAATCTGCAGTTGATAAAAGATCACTTTTTACTTGAACAAGCACCATGACGTATGATATAAAATAGGGTATGAAAACCGCTAAGTTTACCCTTTACACCTGTGTAGAAATGTCAGAATGCACAAAGGGGGTGACAGTGTCACTTTAAGCAATTTATTTCCAAAATAAAAAAGAAAGAGTACGTCGACCTTCGTTATGGTACTTTTTCTCTATCCGAGTATCACTGTGTTGAAAGGTTCTCAGCGTGGGTTAGGGTCAGGGCCGGCTCCAGCTTTTTGTGGGCCCTTGGGCGACAGAGCATCGGCGGGCCCCTTTGAGCAGCAAATCATGGAGAGACAGGTGAGGAAAGATTTGCAGCAAAAGAAACATGCGGCTGCTGCATATCTTTCTCCTCCTATATCTCCTGATCTCTGTGGTAGTCAGGACTCTGGAGGAGTCAGACCCAGTCACAGGATTATATATATATATATATATATATATATATATATATATATATATATCATGCTGGTGCTGCTAGTTCTCCTGTATACAGCTCCTGCTGTGTGTGTGTGTATATATACACACACACACACACACACACACACAAAGCAGGAGCTGCATACAGGAGAACTAGCAGCACCGGCATGACATTATATATATATTATATGAACATGGTAAGACCTCTCGTTCTCCTATATACAGGTCCTGCAGTGATATACAGTGTATACTTACCATGTTCATATGATAGAGAGAGATAGATAGAAAGGAGATAGATAGGAGATAGATAGATAGATAGATAGATAGATAGGAGATAGATAGATAGATAGATAGATAGATAGATAGATAGGAGATAGATAGATAGATAGATAGGCGATAGATAGGAGATAGATAGATAGATAGGAGATAGATAGGAGATAGATAGATAGATAGATAGATAGATAGGAGATAGATAGATAGATAGATAGATAGGAGATAGATAGATAGATAGGAGATAGATAGATAGATAGATAGGCGATAGATAGGAGATAGATAGATAGATAGATAGATAGATAGATAGATAGGAGATAGATAGATAGATAGATAGATAGATAGATAGGAGATAGATAGATAGATAGGCGATAGATAGGAGATAGATAGATAGGAGATAGATAGATAGATAGATAGGAGATAGATAGATAGATGATATATAGATATAGATAGATAGATAGATAGGAGATAGATAGATAGATAGATAGATAGGAGATAGATAGATAGATAGATAGATAGATAGGAGATAGATAGATAGATAGATAGATAGATAGATAGATAGGAGAGAGATAGATAGATAGATAGATAGATAGGAGATAGATAGATAGATGATAATAGATAGGAGATAGATAGATAGATAGATAGATAGGTACAGATATCTAGTTGTTTTGTGTATAGAGGTCCTGCTGTAATATATATCCTGCTGTAATAGATATATATATTACAGCAGGACCTCTATACTCAAAACAACTAGAAGCCCCAGCACATACAGAACACTATTAGTTTGCAGAGCCTACCATGCTGCCCTCTATCAGGTCAGGTATCCAATCACATGACCCGTGACATCATCAAAGGTCCTTCACACTCAAAGGTCCTCTTTCCTACTTGGCTGTAGGGAAGATTTGTGAAGGAAGACAGGTGCCCGGGGACCCCAGTATGTATCGGCGGGCCCCTAACTGTCACATGTGGCCTCTAGGGGCCCAGTCCCCTTTGTTACTACACTTTTTTTTTTTCTTTTACTAACAAAAAAATGTAGTAACAGACGGGACTGGGCCCCTAGAGGAGCTGTGGGCCCCGGCATTTGCCCTAGTTAGCCGGGTGCTGACGCCGGCCCTGCTTAGGGTCATCTTCAACTTGTCCTCCCGCTAGGAGTGCCTAATACTGCATAGTGGCTTTAGTAAGTACACTGAAGAAAGTAAGTGTCTCTGGCTGCTCCATACACATGTGTCTTGTTACTTCACCATACTAAGACTACGCACTGACTTCCTGTCCGCATGGGGCTAACTAGTCACTTTCCCAGGGGCAGTGTGTGTGTGTGTGTGTGTGTGTGTGTGTGTGTGTGTGTGTGTGAAGAGCACAAACCACATGGTATAACAACAACAGTAATAACAGTAACCCTTGGCTTACTTCAGCTGTGCGTGAAAATAACAGAGATTAGAAACAACACTGACATCTTGTGGTGAAACTGGAGAACGCGACCTTCACCACTATTTAAAGGAGAAGTCCAGCCAAAATTATTTTTTGATATGTTATTACTTATGGAAAGTTAGACAAATTTCTAATGTACATTAATTATGGGAAATGCACATATAGGGCTACTTCCCTTCATTTAGTAGATCAGGGAGTGTTAGAATTCTCTCAGAAACAGTGACGTCATGACCCAGGGTGTAATTCCTATGGAGTGTCCAGCAGTGGGTGCTCTATATGTAGAAGTCTAAGGAACTTTATTGTTTCTATGGATGTCTATGTAAACTAATGTAATGTTATGTACAGTGGGCTTTATTGAATTAATACATTTATGGAATACTTTGGGGAGCAAGTGTCCTTGCTCCCCAAAGTATTCCATAAATGTATTCAATCAGTACATTAGGAGGGCACCAAGCAGGGACGGAGAGGGGTGCCTGTGCATCTACTTCCCCTCTCTCTCCCTGCTTGGTCCTGGATACATATACACAGTACTACTACACAGTACTCATAGTATGAGCAGATGATGGGGAAGTAGCGCCAGGGCTGATCTCCATCACCGGTAAGCCCGCTGCCGCCCGCCCGCCACCGCACTGGACTATATACACTGAACTGCTACTCCCATTATCTGCTCATAGTATGAGCTGGTGATGGGAGTAGTAGCTGGGTTATCTCTATCACATGCTTGTCGCCACTGATGCCGCCGGGCGCAGGGGGGAGCCGCTAATCACGGTGCAGCCCCCCCCCCCCCCCTCCTCCTTCTTCCCCCTATCCCCTGGCTCCCCGCCCGGCCGCCACTCTCCCCTAACACATACCGGCTCCCGGTACTTCCCGGTGTCCGCACTGACCGTCCTCTACCTCTGTCCGGCACGTGTGGGATTACACGGTTCGCTGCACACTGACAGCTGGGGATTGAGCTCCTGCTCTCCTCTCATGACACCAATACGTATACATCGATGTCTAAACCTCCGACTACACAGAAAGTACAATCCTATTTCTGCTGTATTGCTTTTTACACAGTCCTTTCAATTGTTATGTATATTTGCTGTACAGTTTACACAACTCATACTTTTATCTTAAGTTTACATTTGTCCCCCCCCCCCCTCCCCCCGGTGGGCAGGTTTAGCGGGCTTTTTACCATTTTTAAACCCTGTGTCTGTTTCTCACGTCTATGCGCATTTGTTCTGAGGAAGGGAGAGGTTTCTCCCGAAACATGTCAGGCTCTGAGGCAGGACAGCAACATAGAGGGATTGAAAGTAGGCTCTCATACTCACCTCACGGCAGCCTTCGCAGACAACCTCCTAATACTCATTACAAACCCAGCTACAGCCTTACCAAAAATTCAGACTCTCTTAGAAAAATTCGGCAACCTTAGTAACTCTAAAGTAAACTCGAATAAATCCGAAATCTTAAATGTCACTCTGAGCAATGCTCAGGTATCCCCTTTAAAAGCTAACTCACCATTTACCTGGTCATCTACATCAATTAAGTACTTAGGGATAAACCTTCCCATCTTAATTGTATAAAACTAATTATCCAGATGTAAAAAATGCATTTCTTTCCCTTGACCGGCTTGTGGTGAGTCTGTCACCACTTCATTCTCAAATTGTCGAGTATATGTCTGATTTGACACACTTGTAGTTTTATTACCTCCATTTTTAATCAATATATTTTTTAATCATTAGTAGTAATATAGTTAGTATATACATGATATATATTTTAATGGACTAGATGGAATATAGACCTGTTTTGTATTTGGATTCCAGGGGATGTTGTTTGTATTTTACTTACATGGCCTCCTGTGGGCTGTTGTTCCTACATTGGACACTAGATGGTGCCATACTACACCTTTCTTTAGCACTCATTTCTCAATATTTTTTCTCAATGTACACATTCTGTTAATTACACTATATTTATTCACATACACTTGGTGTATTCACTTTCACTTTATCCCTGTACCATAATAATATTTTCAAAAAAATCTTTCAATTCGGCACAGGTTAGTAAATATAATATATTAGTATATATTTTTTTTGTTCATCCATACACATGCCACTCAGCACCGGTAGTTAGATACTGATATACATATCTCTTTTCTATCTCTATTAGTTTCATGGCAGATTCAATTTTGTTCAGGCAACCATGTATTTTCAGGTTAGGTCTGCTTTGCGGCCGTGGATTGTTCCTTGTTGTTCTCTGGTTTTTGGTCTGTGCGGTCTCGGTCCGTCTGTGTTCAGTATGGGTTACTTACCAACTTTTATAATACCAGTGTGAATTGAATCTGTTTACCACTAGCACTTTGGCGCACGTTTTGGCACTTACACTGAGCACTTGCACTTTATTTTTGGCATGTTCACCCCATATCATAATTAATTAATTGTGTGTATATATATATATTTATTCATATTTCAGCACTTTGTCACTTTAATTGGGTATTTAAGTGATAGGGATATTGTATTGGCCGTCTTTTATCTTTATGTTGTTTTTAGATGTATTGTTAATAGCAGCCCACAGAGTTAATAGCAGCCCATAGAGTTTGCCCTTTTCTAAGATGGCGCCCGCATCGGGTGCGGCCTAATGTGCATGTCCGGTCGGCTGGCGGGTCACGTGATCGGGACCGGATCTGACGTAGGGCGCATGCGCCTTGCGTCACTTCCGGCTCATCGCGCGGCCCGCGGCTGACACTGGCGTCCGCACGAGTGGCCGCCATATAATGCGATGCAGGTGAGTTACTACAGCCATCCAATGGGGCATCAGGGCATACTATATAACATCCCTCTGGTCTCCCCCTCATCACTCCCTGAAGAAGCGAATAGCGAAACGACGTTGGAGGAGTGTGAGGTGGGAGTCCTGAGGCTTTGGGAATTATATCCCTGGGTAATGTTGTTTATGTGCACTTGCCTATACTTTACCATACTGATCTATGCAGCCTGTGGTTTTGGTTATGTTTGAGCACTTGCACCTTATAATATGCTTATAACCAGGCTGTATACTGAAAATTCATGAGTATTTAATATATGCACTTGCACTTTATTTTGTAAACATATACCTTTCCTCATGCTGGGCCTCCCACCTCCCAGGTCTTTGTTTGTTTTTATATACATTTTTTTCTATTGTTCTTATTATTGTTGCGATATTTCTCAATAAAGTTTTCTTGTACCAATTCATTTGATATTTTTGCTCATTTGCATATCGGATGGGTTTATAGGTGTTTAGCTCTATCTCAATTACCATTCGGTTATTTTTCTTTCCCCCCCTTATCCTTTCTTTTTGGGGTATAGGACGTTTATCATAGAATCCAGAATCTATAGGTGTTTTTTAATTATCCAGATGGTATACTGTTGTGACGCCAGTGCCCAGAGGGTACACAGGTATGGAGGCACACCTGCTTTTATATTAGAACGGTGAGGTATACTCCCCTGTGGTTGGTGACCTGCCGGGCTGTGAGGAGGTCTCTTGGGTACTTATCACAGTGGTCCAGAGTGGAGTTGTGACCCACCCGGACTATCGGTACCGCCACCCACAGAAAGGGGAGATGACCCAAGGATGTGGTATCTACTGTGTAGGTGCCTGAGTAATAATCACTGAGTTCCGTTAGCATAAATAGATCTTCACTGAGAGAACACTTTATCCAGTAGCCGATAGCAGACTGTAGACTTGACAAGACAGAAGCTGCACTGAGGACCTTTTGAGTAGTAGAACGGAAAGTAAATGAGATGAGTTTGTGCTGAGAGTCCATAATAGTTGAGGAGTTTGTACTGCAAGTTCAGAGCAGCAGAGAGGAGTGTGTCATGAAAGTCCCAACCCAAGTAGCAATGTGCTCTGCCAGAGCTTTAGAAGAAGTAGAATACTGAAGACTTGAAAATAGAAGTTTACTTGTGCCCTTGTTTCGACCTTTGTTTACCACCTTTTGCCCACCAGTATCGGGTGAACTGTCCTATGAGGGTGACACAAGCCCCAGACCTTGTTACCTGGGTTGAACAGAGTGGCCAAGGTTTTCTGGTATTTAGGCTTCTAGCAACTTTGCTCTATCCGGATCAGTTTCTCTTGTTTCAGAATACTGTCCTGCACTTTTATACTTGTTCTCGGAGTGGGTTGGGGTGATCTCTGACTTGTCCTCTCCCTGGCATAGCTTAACACTGCATAGTGTGTAGAAGTGCTGCTTTCAAGAAACTGGTGTCTGTGTCTCCCATGTGCATCTGTTCTGCCCAGGAACCTGACTAACACTGCAGACTAGTTCTGGAGTGGGGATCTGGCAAAGCCAGGGCCCAGCTGGACCACAGCAGGGACCAATTTGTTTTGCGTCTTCTCTGCTCAACAACCAGACTAAGACTGGGTGTATACTTCCTCTCCCCATGTGACAACTTCCTACAGGAGGTGTAATATCCCCTGTGAGTGGTGGAGAGAAAAGCATAGGAAAAAAGGAGCTTATAGATAGGTAGAGAAAAAGAGAAGGTCCTCATTGGTGGTACCTGCATTGGTGGTACCCTTTGGTTACCTGTAGCTGTGCAAAATACAAATACAGTTACATACAATAGCGGCATCTTGTGGCAAAAATTCGGTACTTATTTATTGCCACAGTTACTTGAAGTACAGCCTTTTGCGAGGGGTGTAATATACTAGTAACAACCGTGGTGGGACACCACACATAACCTACAGATGCTTCCAATAGACCTCCCACACTCATACCTTCTCAGCTGGAGGAGATTGTTCTCTACTTTTTTGGAGGCTCAGAGGAAACCAAGTTTGGCATACAACCTCCTAACACAAAAAAAGGCATCATGGGGGAATTGGTCTCCCAAATGTAGAACTCGTGTTTAAAGCGACCCACCTCTAGCGTTGGGTAGATGTGGCGTCTAGGAACAGCATTCTGATAGGACACAAATTAGAAGGGTCACAACTAGGCCCCAAAGGAATTTGTGCTCTATGATACCCCAGAATCAGGATATTAGTAAGACACATTATGCGTTACTCAAAGGAACGTTAGCAGTGAGAATTTCACACATCAAGTCTACAAATTTCCCGACTACACCTTCACCACCTTACTGTATATAGTAGAACTGACTGCCACATCGCATGGTCCTATATGGAATAGCCTCTCCCATATTTCCTTGGCTCAGTTGATGAATAATGCCAAACCACCAAAACCCCAACTTTTACAAAACCTCCTACCCTCCCACACCATACACTTTCTTAACTTCTTAGCCATCCAAAACCTGGGAAACTTTCCTAAAAAGACATACAGGTTGGAGAGAACTGACTTGGATTGAGCGCCTTCTTGCCTCTAGGGTCAGATTCAAGCACAAACTGTCGCTATATGTTGATCAGATCTTAAAAACCCAGGTTAGTGGGCCCCCACTCTACCTCATGTCAAGGGAGGAAGAGTTGAATAGAACCTTTTCTGACCGTGTGAAAATTCTTAGGAACTATCAGGGCTTCTCTACCTGCATCAAGACAAGTGAAAATCCCTTCTATCACAATGGTACAAAACCCCTGAACATCTCTTTCGGATGGGCTTATGCAACCCGGCCACATGCTAGCGTTACCAAGCTAAAAAAAAAGGCAACGCTGTTCCACATACGGTGGATGTGTCCGTCAGATTTTTGGAAATGGGTAGAGCACACCATGACGGAGGTTATTGCCATTACAGTCACACTCACACCTGAAATGGTCATGGTGGGCTTATCTACAAAAGACATTGCGCTTCACAGGCAGTCACTCGCTGCCCATCTGATTGCAGCTGCAAAACTCCTGGTACCCCTACGTTGGCTACGAGTCACGACCCACCCACAGAGAAACAAGATTTCCCGCCTTGAAGAGTTAACTAGTTTTGTCTCACGTTCAAGGGATAAGTAGCTGAAAACCTGGTCTCCCTGGTTGAAATATAGAGACTCAAAATCAGGCCCAGTTGCTACCATACGGGGTAGCGGGACACAGGCAGCATCCGAGTAAGGGTGCTATTCCATGGGCCGATGGGGGCCCGATCAACAATGTAAACGAGCACCGAGCTGCTAGATTGGCGCTCGTTTACTGGGCCTATTCCACGGCCTGATAGTCGTTTAACGAGGGCTGCAGGGACATTGTTACCGTTAAAGATCATACATTACCTAACCAGGCTGCAGGTTTTCTCCTGCGCTCCTCTTCCTCCCGGTCCCACGCACAGCAGCAGCTTCAGAGCGGCATGTCTGAGCTGACAGACCGCTCAGCCAATCACTGGCCATGGCGGTCCTGGCCAGTGATTGGCTGAGCGGTCTGTCAGCTCAGATAGGCCGCTCCAAAGCTGCTGCTGCGAGTGGGACCGGGAATAAGAGGAGCGCAGGAGAAAACCTGCAGCCTGGTGAGGTAAAGTATTGTGTTTTAAAATCGTCAGTCACCCGCCGCGCACCGCTATTCCACGTAGCGATGCGTGGGTGGCGACCAATGATTTTAGGTTTGAACCTAAATGAACGATCAGCCGATGAAACGATCATCAGTTGATCGTTCTCTATATTCCACAGAGCGATAATCGGCTGAATCGGACCGATTATCGCTCCGTGGAATAGGCCCCTAAGACATGAGAGATGACTCCCCCTCCCCATCCCTCCCCTCCTTTTTAATGGTGAATTGTATAGACCCCAATAGGCTGAGGTGTGAAGATGGGGAAGGGCAGGAGTGCCAAAGGAAGGAGTTTGGATGGAAAGGGGCCAACCAAATTTTTTTCAATCTCAGACCTAGTGCAGTTCTTTATATAGGAGAGAAAAATTTGAAGTGTACCTGTCGTTTGAAAACATTTTTGACAGGTCATAGAGACATAACATAAGGGAAGGTTTCAACAGCACCAAGTTCAATATGTCCGAGAAAAGCCGGTCAGTAGAAGAGGGATCCAGGCTGGAAAGTCCCCAATCCCCAGGTTTGGGCATCAATACATAGACTAAGAAAAAGGGTGTGTGACGATAGCTTCAAGCTCTTACGTTTAATCACGTACAAGGACACTTACGGATGCTGTTGGACCCTTCTTCTCCGCCTATGTCATAGAGACATGTCAAATGTTTTGACTGCTCCAGGTCTAAGCGTCAGACCCGTAGTGATCGTGAGAATGAGCCGGGTGAGGACTGCTCTCTGTCACGTGATGAGTTGGACTTCTAATGCAAGTCTATGGACTCTTTCACTGACACAGAGCAGGTGCGTTCATTATAGTGTGTTTACACAGAACGATTATAGTTGGAATTTTCGCATTAACGAAGGCATTTGAGCGATAATCGGCTCATGTAAACACAGCGAATGATCAAGCGACGAGCGAGAAATCGTTCATTTTGATCTTTCAACGTTCTCAAATCATCATTTGCAAAAAAATTCGCAGATCGCTTCGTGTAAACAGTCTTTCAAATATTCACCCTATGTGTGAGATGGGCAATAACGATTTTTCTAACTATTTATTCGTCTAAACGCTGATAGTTATAAAAACCAAAATGTTGCTTTAAAAACGTTAAACGATCAATTGGGCAAATTATCGCTTCATGTAAACGGACCATTACCTTTCCTCTGGTCTTGGGGTAACTCACCTGTCTAGAGACAGGATTTCTATTTTTAACCCCTTAAAGAAAGAGCCTGAAATGGCCTTAAGGACAGAGAAAAATTTTATGAATATGACCTGTGTCACTTTATTCATCAATAACTTCGGGATGCTTTTCCCTATCCGGCTGATTCTGAGATTGTTTTCTCGTGACATTTGGTACTTTACATTTCTGGTAAATTGGAGTCGATACTTATAACGAGTCTTTATGAAAAACACCAAAATAACGTGAAAAATTGTGAAAAAATGCATTTTTCCAACTTTGAAACCTTTCTGCTTATACAGAAAAGGGTTATAACACATAAATTATATATTAAATAGCATTAGCAACATGTCTACTTTATGTTGGCGGCATTTATTAAACTATCTTCCTTTTTTTTTAGACAATAGGAAGCTTAAAACATTAGCAGCAAATTTCCAAATTTTCAGTAAAATTTCAAAATCAGATATTTTTAGGGACCTGTTCAGGTTTAGGCTGGGTTCACACTACGTATATTTCAGTCAGTATTGTGGTCCTCATATTGCAACCAAAACCAGGAGTGGATTAAAAACACAGAAAGGCTCTGTTCACACAATGGTGAAATTGAGTAAATGGCCGCCATATAACAGTAAATAACGGCCATTATTTCAATATAACAGCCGTTGTTTTAAAATAACAGCAAATATTTGCCATTAAATGACGGACATCCACTCAATTTCACCATTGTGTGAACAGAGCCTTTCTGTGTTTTTAATCCACTCCTGGTTTTGGTTGCAATATGAGGACGACAATACTGACTGAAATATACGTAGTGTGAACCCAGCCTAAGTTAAAGTGTATTTGAGGGGACTGTATGTTAGAAAGCCCCACAAAGCACCCCATTTCAGAAACTGCACCCCCCACACTCTGCAAAAGCACATCCAGAAAGTGTTTTAACCCTTTAGGGGAGTCACAGAAATAAAAGCTAAGTGTGTAAGAAATTTGAAAATTTTAATTTTCTGTGCAGAGATTTTATTGTAATCCAATATTTTTCATAATTATAAACCTATTACCAGAAAAAAGCACCCCAATATTTATTGCCCCGTTTCTGCAGTTTATAGAAATACCCCATATGTGGCCCTATTGCGCTATTTGACGCAACCACAAGCCTCAGATATAAAGGAGCGCCTAGTGAATTTCAACGCCTCCGTTTTATTTGGTCATTTTTGACTGTACCACTTCAGGTTGGCAGAGGCTCTGGGGTGCCAAAACCTAAAAAACACCCCTAAAGGGACAATATTTAGAAAACTACACCCCTCAAGGAATGTAACAAGGGGAGCGGTGAGCATCTGGATCCCACAGGTGCTTCACAGATTTTCAGAACAATGTTGTGTAAAAAAGGAAAAATTTATTTTTTTACACTAAAACGTTGTTCTAGCCTTCATTTTTCATTTTTACAAGGGGATAAAAGGAAAAAAAAAACACCAAATGTGTAGCGCAGTTTCTCCTGAGTACGGAAATACCCCACATGTGGATATAAAGTGCCAAGGGGGCGCAGGACGAGCCTCCAAAGGGAAAGAGCGCCAATTGGCTTTTGGAAGCTGGATTTCACTTGAATGGATTTACAGAGCCCTTGTGCTGCCAAAACACTGGAAACCCCCCACAAGTGACCCCATTCTGGAAACTACACCCCTCAAGGAATCTAACAAGGGGTGCAGTGAGCATATGGTGAGCACTGGTGACAGGCACAAATGTAGAACAATGTGACGTGAAAGGGAAAATTTTCATTTTTTTACTTTCACGGTACAAATGTGCCCGTCATCAAGGGGTCCATATCCTCACTGCACCCCTTGTTAGATTCCTTGAGGGGTGTAGTTTCCAGATTGGGGTCACTTGCGGGGGTTTTCAGTGTTTTGGCAGCACGAGGGCTCTGTAAATGCGACATGGCTTTCATCATCCATTCTAGCCAAATCCAACCTCCAAAATCCAAATGGCGTTCCTTCCCTTCGGAGGCTTGCCCTGCGCCCACATGGCGCTTTATGTCCACATGTGGGGTATTTACGGACTCGGGGGAAATTGCTCTACACATTTTGTGTGTTTTTTTTCTCTTTTAACCCCTTGTGAAAATGAAAAATGTAAGGCTAAACCAACATTATAGTGTAAAAAATGTAATATTTCATTTTCAGGCCACATTGTTCCACATTTGTGCCCGTCACCAGTGCGGTCCATATGCTCACTACACCCCTTGTTACATTCCCTGAGGGGTGTAGTTTCCATAATGGGGTCACTTGTGGGTTCAACTGTCTTGGCAACACAGGGGTCTTTTAAATGCAACAAGGCCCCCTGAAATCCATGCCAAATCCAGCCTCCAAAAACCAAATGGCGCTTCTTCCCTTTGGAGGCTAACCCTGCACCCGCATGGCGCTTTATGTCCACATGTGGGGTATTTCCGTACTCAGGGGAAATTGCTCTACACATTTTGTGTTGTTTTTTTTATCTTTTAACCCCTTGTGAAAATGAAAAAATCAAGACAAGATCAATGATTTAGTGTAAAAATTAAACATTTTTACTCTAAATGTTGGTCTAGCCTTGATTTTTTCCATTTCCACAAGGGGTTAAAAAAGAAAATGAAGGCAAAAAGTGTAGGGTAATTTCCCCTGAGTATGAAAATAGCCCACATGTGGATATAATGTGCCATATGGGCACAGGGCAAGCCACTAAAGGGACAGAGCGCCATTTAGAGGCTGGAATGGAGGATGGAGGCCATGTCGCAATTACAAAGCTCCTGTGCTGCCAGGACAGTAGAAACCCCCCACAAGTGACCCCATTCTGGAAACTACACCCCATATGGAATCTAACAAGGGGTGCAGTGAGCATATGGACCTCACTGGTGACGGGCACTTATGTAGAACATGTGCCGTGAAAATAAAAAATAAAATTTTTTTCATTTTCACGGCCGAAATGTGCGCGTCACCAGGGACCAATATCCCCGCTGTCCCACTTGTTAGATTCCTTATCGGGTGTAGTTTCCAGAATGGGGTCACTTGTGGGGGGTTTCTACTGTCCTGGCAGCACAGAGGCTTTGTAATTGCATCATGGCATCCTCTAATGGGAATGGCAGCCATACCTACTTAGCTGGGGAAAACGGACAATTCTAATTTATTTGGGGGTATTAGGCCAATTATTGGTTTATAAGGTTGAAAATGACAGGTGTCCATCAAACTCAACCTGTGTTGATCCAGAGGAAGGCAAAAAACCCTCGTAAGGCAGACGACAGTAGCCTCATCACAGGGGAAAATTCCTTCCTGACTCCATAATGGCGATCAGAATAATCCCCGGATCAACGTGACCCCTGAAATAGGAATAAGGGACAGAATTTAGATAATGTAGCACCCCAGTGACGTGTGGTTCGCCTTGGAGCGATACAGTATGCAGAGGCCGGTGTGATCAGGACAGGTGGCACACTGGAAAATGGCGTCCTTCCTGATCCCCCTGTTACCCCACACTCTGCACTTCTTCTGGGGTCTCCTGTTCTCCAGTGTGGGGGACGTCACCTGGAAAATGTTGTCCTGGTGCGATCCGGGGTCCTTCATATCCAGAAGCGCTGGGGCCGCTCCATGGCTGCTAAATAGAAGGGCGCTATTACTGCTTCTGATATTTTCCCATCGTGCCGCAAGCTACAGTAGCTCGGGCAGCGAGGGACCGGAAGAGGGGGTGCTGGTATAAATGTTATCCCCGTACAGGTGGTGGTAACCTTTATCCAGCAGTGGGAGGATCAGTTTCCGAATGATCTTCCCACTAACTCGGAGGATGGGGGGGGGGCATCTGGGGGCTGGATTTGGGTGTCCCTTCCTTCATACACTGTAATGGTACATGTACACTGCGGAATGGTAAAGGATAACCCTTTGTGCATTCCCCAGCTGGCACCCGCCGGCGGACTGATGCGGGCGCACGTCTCCGCACATGTCATAGACTCCATTCTATGCACGGGCGGATTCCGCCCTCTGTCCAAAGAATGAACGTGTTCATTCTTTGGACGGACGACGGAATTTGCCCGTGCATAACATGGAGACTAAGACACGGGTGGAGACACGCACCCGCATCAGTCCGCCCGGGGGGTGCCAGCTGGGGAATGCACAAAGGGTTATCCTTTACCATTCCGCAGTGTGCACGTACCCTAAATCTGTAAGTGTACCCTGAGGTACTCTCACAGAGTTTGTAGAATTTCACGCCATACCGTCATCTCTTATTAGGACGGTACTGGCGGAAAAGACGTGTCTGGGGGGGAGCGTACGCTACGCTACCCCCAGACACCTCACTGGATGATGAGGATGAATGGAGGAAAAAAGGATCCCCCCATTTATCCTCACTGGCTATTTCGGTGTCGGAGGCAATAATAGCATATGCGTCCGACACAGAAAACACCCTGGGGGCCATCTTTATATGGGCACTAGTATATGGGGTATGTAAATGTCTAGTGTAAAACTTTATTTTGTGTAGTGTAGTGTTTAGTTTTTTTTTTTTTTTTAACAGTAAGGAAAAAAAACCCTACACCAAAAAAGTAGTTGCTGATAAATGCCGCACTTATGTGCGGCACTTATCAGCAGCCAGTGGCGGTAGGATATAGGGAGAAAAAACGCCTCTACGCCAAAAAGGAGGAGTTGCTGATCAGCGGCGCACTTACGTGCGATGCTGATCAGCTCTCAGCGGCATTAGGGCGCATAAAAAGAAAAAAAAAATTTGAATCCCCCCCCCAAAAAACTCTTTTTACCCCAAAGCAAATGATCAGTGTATAATATACACTGATCAGCCGCTAGGGGGCAGTAGAGTGGTGCCGAAGACCTCCGAAGATAGGGGCGACGGAAAAACCCGAAGAGCCGAGGATTTCCGACGAAGAACGAACGAACCCGGAAGTGGCGGCGACGAGGAGAAGAGGACGCGAGGATCTGCATTCCGGACGCCGGGATCAGGTGAGTATAGTGCACTACAATATACCCACTCCTGTTCTGCACCCCTCAGCTACCTAGCTAAGGGGTGCAGAACCTGGCCGGACACTTTTTAACTGTTAGATCGCCGTGATGGGCTGGCCGGAACTGGCCGGCCTATCATGGCGATCGTGGGGGTGGCACCGGTGCCATATCTCCCCAGGTCACTAATAGCGATTGGTGCTGTCTCGGACAGCACCAATTGCCATTGCTTTCAGCTGAGCGAGCAGAAGGCCGGGCAGTAGAGACACTGGCTAACAGCTGAGCGAGCAGGAGGCCGAGCAGCAGAGACACTGGCTGACAGCTGAGCGAGCAGGAGGCCGGGCAGCAGAGACACTGGCTGACAGCTGAGCGAGCAGGAGGCCGGGCAGCAGAGACACTGGCTGACAGCTGAGCGAGCAGGAGGCCGGGCAGCAGAGACACTGTCCGACAGCTGAGCGAGCAGGAGGCCAGGCAGCAGAGACACTAGTTGACAGCTGAGCGAGCAGGAGGCCGGGCAGCAGAGACACTGGCTGACAGCTGAGCGAGCAGGAGGCCGGGCAGCAGAGACACTGGCTGACAGCTGAGCGAGCAGGAGGGCAGTCAGTATTAATTATTCATGAAGGAGGAGGAGGAGGAAAGAAGTGGTGATGCGGCCAGAGTGCGGCACAAACAACTCCTCTCTGACTCTTCATTACAGTAGGAGAGCTTAGATTGAATATAAACTGAATGGAAAATTACCAAAAAGCCCCATGCTCACTAGTGGACTGCCAGCTACAGCACACTGCCAGCACCACAGGTAGGGCCCAGGAGCTGACAGATTATCCATCTTTAGAAAAACATGGACACTTTTTTTTTAATTTAAATTTTATTGAATTTTCTGAATAAACAATTCTTAACAACAGGGGCCAATTTGGCGCAAAACACATTTCAAATAATTCAACAAATTAAGCTCCATTCACTTCAATGGAACTGACTTGCAAAACAAGAGACAAGAGCGGTGCTATCTCTGGAAGAATACGTGAGAACCAAGTATGATGTGACAAAGAAACTTTCGGGATCAGGGAAATCTTCTACATTTCAGGTCGGGAGAAGAAACTCGAGACCACTGGGTGTTTATCGTGAGAAAGGTCAAAAGTGGTGACCGGGACTGGAGTTACGTAGTGTATACATCGCAGCGGGATGACAATCTGTATGTAAGCTCATTGAAAGTGACAGGGAAGGATCCACTGCGGATCAGTTACATGTGAACCCACCCTTAAAGGGGTTATCCAGTAAAAATCATTTTCTTTCAAATCAACTGATATTACAAAGTTATACAGATTTGCAATTTACTTCTATTAAAAAATCTCAAGTCTTCCCATACTTATTAGCTGCTGTATGTCCTGCCAGAAGTGTTTTATTTTCAGTCTGACACAGTGCTCTCTGCTGCCACCTCTGGCTGAGACAGGAACTCTGTCTCGGTTTGCTATGAATCCCCATAGAAAACCTCTCCTCCTCTGGACAGTTCCTGTCTCGACCAGAGATGTCAGCAGAGAGCACTGTGTCAGTCTGAAAATAAAACAACATTTCCTGCAGATCATACAGCAGCTAATAAGTATGGGCAGACTGGAGAATTTTTAAATAGAAGTAAATTCCAAATCTGTATAACCTTCTGACACCAATTGATATGAAAGAAAAAGATTTTTGCTGGACAACCCCTTTAAGCAACCTGAACATACAGTATCTATCATCTAAATAACTGGCTGCACATCTCTCCAGGCAACAAATGTGCGGCCAGGAAAGGGCTGCACAACTGATCGCACTTTGTGAAGAGTCTATGAATAAGAGAAGAGATCAGCGCTCATTGACACGTTTGCTCCTTCTACTGCTGTCCTTAGGAGAAAACCAGAGACAGAGAGTGGATATGCTTTAAAGTCACATATTCTAAGCCCACCGATTCCATTTACTTCTCGGATAACAGAGATTTGTTGATAATTCTTTAATTATTACTTAGTGCTACATGTTGGCTCCTCCCCGTGTAAGTTTTTCTGATGTTTAACAAGATCTGATTTCTGAGTAAAACATTTTTCACATTCTGAGCATGAAAATGGCTTCTCCTCTCTATGACTTCTTTGATGTACAATACAACTTGATTTATAGGTAAAACATTTTCCACATTCTGAGCACGAAATTGGCTTCTCCCCTGTGTGAGTTCTCAGATGTTCAACAAGGTAGGATTTCTGTGTAAAACGTTTCCCACATTCTGAACATGAAAATGGCTTCTCCCCTGTGTGAACTCTTAGATGTTTAACAAGGAATGATTTGAGAGTAAAACATTTGCCACATTCTATGCATGAAATTGGCTTCTCCCCTGTGTGCACTTTTTGATGTTTAACGAGACTTGATTTATAACTATAACATTTCCCACATTCTGAGCATGAAAATGGCTTCTCCCCTGTGTGAACTCTCAGATGTTCAACAAGGTAAAATTTCTGTGAAAAATATTTTCCACATTCAGAGCATGAAAATGGCTTCTCTCCTCTATGACTTCTTTGATGTGCAATACAACTTGATTTATAGGTAAAACATTTTCCACATTCTGAGCACGTAAATGGCTTCTCCCCTGTGTGAGTTCTCAGATGTTCAACAAGGTATGATTTCTGCGTAAAATATTTTCCACATTCTGAACATGAAAATGGCTTCTCCCCTGTGTGAACTCTTAGATGTTTAACAAGGATTGATTTGAGAGTAAAACATTTCCCACATTCTTTGCATGAAATTGGCTTCTCTCCTGTGTGCACTTTTTGATGTTTACCAAGACTTGATTTATAAGTAAAACATTTCCCACATTCTGAGCATGAAAATGGCTTAGCCCCTGTGTGAACTCTCAGATGTTCAACAAGGTATAATTTCTGTGAAAAACATTTCCCACATTCAGAACATGCAAATGGCCTCTCCCCTGTGTGAATTCTCAGATGTTTAATAAGACTTGATTTCTGAGTAAAACATTTCCCACATTCTGAACATGAAAATGGCTTCTCCCCTGTGTGAATTCTTAGATGCTTATCAAGAGATGATTTCCGAGCAAAAGATTTACTACATTTAGGGCATGGAAGTAGTTTCCCTCCTCTGTGGGTTTTTTCATGTTGAACAAGATGTGATCGATAAGAAAACCATTTCCCACATTCTGTACATGAAATTGGCTTCTCCCCTGGGTGAGTTCTTTGATGCTCATCAAGATTTGATTTCCGGGTAAAACTTTTCCCACATTCTGGACATGAAAATGGCTTCTTCCCTGTGTGACTTCTCTGATGTCTAACAAGATTTGCTTTTACAGTAAAACATTTCCCACAATGTGAACAAAAAAATGGCTTCTTCTTATTTGGCTGTACAGAGTGAAGTGAATCAGTATATAGTGCTGCTATAATGGGATCAGATGGCAGCTCTTTGCTGTGAGGGTCTGGGGGTATATCTGGGGGAATAGAATGTTCTTCATATGTATCTTGTGTGATCTGACCATCTGCTGTAATATCTGGAGATATCTGATGTCCCTCTGATCTCCGGGTACACTCAGCTGCCAAGAAGAATCACATCTTAGTGTTATTATACTTGATAACCTTGTATTCTGTATAGTAAGTCTGATGCACAACATCCTGAAGAGCAACTATAGGCTGAGAATGAGAGCAGGATATGACATCATGGAACCTTCCCAGCAACCTGACCTCCCTCCCATCTGATGTCATCCGGCCCTCCCTCATCCACAGCTATATATCACCAGCACTGATGTCATCCGGCCCTCCCTCATCCACAGCTATATATCACCAGCACTGATGTCATCCGGCCCTCCCTCATCCACAGCTATATATCACCAGCACTGATGTCATCCGGCCCTCCCTCATCCACAGCTATATATCACCAGCACTGATGTCATCCGGCCCTCCCTCATCCACAGCTATATATCACCAGCACTGATGACATCCGGCCCTCCGTCATCCACAGCTATATAATCACCAGCACTGATGTCATCCAGCCCTCCCTCATCCACAGCTATATATCACCAGTACTGATGACATCCGGCCCTCCTTTATCCACAGCTATATATCACCAGCACTGATGACATCCGGCCCTCCCTCATCCACAGCTAGATATCACCAGCACTGATGTCATCTGGCCCTCCCTCATCCACAGCTATGTATCACCAGCACTGATGTCATCCGGCCCTCCCTCATGCAAAGCTATATATCACCTGCACTGATGTCATCCGGCTCTCCCTCACCCACAGCTATATATCACCAGCACTGCTGTCATCCTGGAGGAATATACAGCAGAGAAGACTGACAGGACACAGAGCTTATAATATTCCACACAGAATAGTTACAGCCGGTGACTGAGGAGAATGTGTGAGTGATCTCTGCATTTACTGGTCACTACTCACCTGGGCGGTTACCTGTAGTGATGTCCTCCTTATACTGCTCATCACTGCTGTCATCTGTCTCTACTTCTTTCTTTACTATTTCTTCTTTTACCCTTACGTCTGTAGCATTAATACAGTTCATATTTCTCCCTGTAGTGATGTCCTCCTTATACTGCTCATCACTGCCGTCATCTGTCTCTGGAGCATTAATATTGTTCCCATCTTCCCCCTGATTCATAAGATGGGAGAGAAATATTGTAAAAGTCATCAGACAGGAGGAGAAGTCAGGTGGGATGTACAGATCATAGGGAACATCTCCATCTACCTGATCCTGATCCTGTGGGAGAAGAGGACGGGGACATCTCTCTGGTGCTGTTCTCTTACTGGATCTGACTGGAGGGAACACATACAGAGACTGAATTCATTCTTTCCATCCAGATAATACAGAGAGGAGGTGTGTATATAGTCCTGTCTATTACCTGCTGATGGGAGGGGCTGCTGATCCTCCAGCATCACATCCTTGTACTGATCCTTGTGTCCTTCTACATACTCCCACTCCTCCATGGAGAAATAGACCGCCACGTCCTGACACCTTATAGGAACCTGACACACACAATGATCACACAGTCATCCCCCCCACCCCTCCAGTGGTGTTACTGTATAATGTCCCAGCATTCCCAGCAGCCACAGTCTCACCTCTCCACTCAGCAGCTCCACCATCTTGTTGGTGACTTCTAGGATCTTCTCTTCCTCCATTTCCTCATGTATCAGGGGCCCCGGGATTGGGCTCAGGGTTCTTCCCCATCCTTCACACCCAGGGGCCCCACAGCGCCCACAAGAGGACTTCTTCACTACTGTGTAATCCTGTGTATGGAGAGACACATTACTATCACTCCATCCATTCCCAGAATCCCTCACCTCTCCAGTCCTATCCATCTGTTATTCCATAGATAAGAATGATGTCATGATGACATCACTCCCAGAATCCCTCACCTCTCCAGTCCTATCCATCTGTTATTCCATAGATAAGAATGATGTCATGATGACATCACTCCCAGAATCCCTCACCTCCCCAGTCCTATCCATCTGTTATTCCATAGATAAGAATGATGTCATGATGACATCACTCCCAGAATCGCTCACCTCTCCAGTCCTATCCATCTGTTATTCCATAGATAAGAATGATGTCATGATGACATCACTCCCAGAATCCCTCACCTCTCCAGTCCTATCCATCTGTTATTCCATAGATAAGAATGATGTCATGATGACATCACTCCCAGAATCCCTCACCTCCCCAGTCCTATCCATCTGTTATTCCATAGATAAGAATGATGTCATGATGACATCACTCCCAGAATCCCTCACCTCTCCAGTCCTATCCATCTGTTATTCCATAGATAAGAATGATGTCATGATGACATCACTCCCAGAATCCCTCACCTCCCCAGTCCTATCCATCTGTTATTCCATAGATAAGAATGATGTCATGATGACATCACTCCCAGAATCCCTCACCTCCCCAGTAAGCAGGAAGAGTATGTGTAGGGTGAGGGTTATTATCCTCTCGGCCATCTTGTCTCTGTCTCTCTCCATCATTGATCCTGTACATCAGTTATCTGGATGGAAAAAAGATAAAATAATGTAAAAACCACATAAAATCCCATATAAAACATACAACTATAGAAGGTTATAAGAGGAAATATTGGAGGATATCGGTGTAGATGATATGCAGCTATTATATAGGACTTTATAACGTTATAGCATACCAAACTATTGTATAGGGGCACAGGGGACCTAACTACCACCACCGACACTTCCGCACACGAACCCTTCTCGTTAGTGACAGCCAGCTCACTAAATCATGATCTGCGGTGTCATCCCCTCTTGGTCAGTGAATGGCTGAGTGGGATGTCACTGTAGAGATGGGTCCATCTTTGGCGGTACTGGTGGCTAAGGTCAGCGAGGAACCCAGAGAAAAGGCAGGAGAGGTAAGCATTACATCTTTCTTATATTCTATATACTGATTCCAGGGCGCCTATTAATCAGTTATTACTTGGAGCCATATGTGTGTGATTCCACCTGATTCAGCAGATAAACTCTCCATGTAAAAGGGTCTTCAGATAGACTGGACCTGGATACAGTAAGTATAGCTGTTATATAGCAGCCTTCAGGAGACTGGACCTGGATTTCTGGTAAGTACAGCTTTGTTTTACAGCATGTTAACAACAAAAGAAATAATGGATGTATATTGCTAACTTGCTTTATATCATATCCACTGTTGATTTAGATTTTGAAAGTTATAACAACTTTTTAACTATTACTTTTCCCTTTGTTTGCTGATCTGCAAAAAATATGGATCATGGATGCATTAAGGACTCCTGACTCCTCTGATGCATCAATAACAGGAAGGAAATACAAAGGAGAAGGAACATGAGGAGATTTAATGCTGTGTTTACACGAAACGATTATCGTTCAAATTTGCACGATAATTGTTCGTGTAAACGCAGCGAACAGACGACAAGCGAGAAATCGTTCATTTTGATCTTACAACTTGTTCTTAAATCGTCGTTCACAAAAAATTCGCAGGTCGTTCCGTGTAAACAGTCGTTCACCGATTTAACCTATGTGCGAGATAGGCTGAAGCGATCGCAAGACGATTTTTCTGTACGATATATCGTTCCGTCTAAATGCTGATCGTTATAAAAAAAAAGTTACTTTGAAATCGTTAATCGTACGATTTATCGCTCCGCGTAAACTCAGCATATCACTCGGTCTTATAGTAAGATTCTCCATGTGGCCCATAGCAACCAATCACAGCTCAGCTTTCATTTTACCAAAGTGAGAAAAAAAAACAGTGACTAAACTGAGCATGTGTGACCCAACCTAGAGAATGGCGGGCAGGCCGTAACCGAGGGCAACAGGTTATCAAAACACAGAAGCACATGGAGGACTCTATATCTCTCAGGTGATAAATTTTAAAATAAAACATTTAAATTACGAAAAAGCATAAGTATAAACCAGGACGCCTTTCTGACAAAAATCCTTTGAGACCAAACAACTTTGTTTCCTGAAGGGTTTAATAATCCTACATGTACATACCTCCACAGGCAGAGCTGTATGCTCACAGGACCTGCCATGATGTCACAGTCATGTGATCAGTAACATGGCAGAGGAGGAGGAGGAGGAGTCACATGATCAGGGGCTGCTGCTCAGCGTATGCAGGACTCTGCTGTGCTGGATGAGCTGAAGTGATGTGTATGCAGCAGAGCTGTGTGTGTGATGTGTGTGGAGCAGAGCTGTGTATGTGTGTGTTATATATGCCTGCCGCAGAGGCCTGTGTGTAATGTACATGTAGCTGAGCTGTATGTGTGTAATGTACATGTAGCTGAGCTGTGTATGTGTAATGTACATGTAGCTGAGCTGTATGTGTGTAATGTACATGTAGCTGAGCTGTATGTGTGTAATGTACATGTAGCTGAGCTGTATATGTGTGTAATGTACATGTAGCTGAGCTGTATATGTGTAATGTACATGTAGCTGAGCTGTATGTGTGTAATGTACATGTAGCTGAGCTGTATATGTGTGTAATGTACATGTAGCTGAGCTGTATATGTGTGTAATGTACATGTAGCTGAGCTGTATATGTGTAATGTACATGTAGCTGAGCTGTATGTGTGTAATGTACATGTAGCTGAGCTGTATGTGTGTAATGTACATGTAGCTGAGCTGTATATGTGTAATGTACATGTAGCTGAGCTGTATATGTGTGTAATGTACATGGAGCTGAGCTGTATGTGTGTAATGTACATGTAGCTGAGCTGTATATGTGTAATGTACATGTAGCTGAGCTGTATATGTGTGTAATGTACATGTAGCCGAGCTGTATATGTGTAATGTACATGTAGCTGAGCTGTATGTGTGTAATGTACATGTAGCTGAGCTGTATATGTGTGTAATGTACATGTAGCTGAGCTGTATATGTGTAATGTACATGTAGCTGAGCTGTATGTGTGTAATGTACATGTAGCTGAGCTGTATGTGTGTAATGTATATGTAGCTGAGCTGTATGTGTGTAATGTACATGTAGCTGAGCTGTATGTGTGTAATGTACATGTAGCTGAGCTGTATATGTGTGTAATGTACATGTAGCTGAGCTGTATGTGTGTGTAATGTACATGTAGCTGAGCTATATATGTGTAATGTACATTTAGCTGAGCTGTATATGTGTAATGTACATGTAGCTGAGCTGTATGTGTGTAATGTACATGTAGCTGAGCTGTATGTGTACACAGTAGAGCTGTATATGTGTTATGTACATGTAGCTGAGCTGTATGTATACACAGTAGATCTGTATATATGTAATGTACATGTAGCTGAGCTGTATGTGTACACAGTAGAGCTGTATATGTGTAATATGCCAGACTTGTTAACTTCTAAAGGAGAACTCCAGGTAGAGGTTGAAAAAAAATGAAACTTTTGCAGAAGCATAACGCATTACTGTCTATCCCAGTTTTGAAACTACCAAAAATCCATTTGTTTGGGGGTTCTGTCTGTTTGTTCTGTATTGTGTTTCTGTCCTTCCTGGTTGAGCAGTTCCCAGAATGCAATGCTTTCCCTCAGCTGATCATCACAGTCCCCCACCCGTAACAATCAGTAAAATTAGTGCTGCACCTGCTTCTGGTCGGTCAGAGATGGTGGATCACTCAGGTGATTGGGGGATCCAGTCCTGCCTTCTGTGATATCACGCCCTGCCCCCTGTCTGCATCATCAGCCTGTGCTCAGCAAACACACACAATGTGAGACAGAGGCATGGGATATTTGACTCCAAAGGTGGGATAGCAGAGGGAGCAGGAGACAATGTGAATTGGCACAGGGGCTATTTTTTTCACTTCCTGGATTTCTATCAGCTACCAGTGTGGCAGAACCGCACGTATATGGTTATACATTATATAGACACATCTAGATAACTTTTAATGCACTTTTAATAGAAAACAAGTTTTTCTTATCCGGAGTTCCCCTTTAACTTGATTCCCTAGCAGCAATCGTACATTATTTGCTAAATTTAACCCTATCATTACCTATGCCTACTCTTCCCTGAAGTAGTTGGACATTTATACCTTCCTTCTCTATTACATCACAGCGCACACTGATCTCCAGTCTCATCCTAATGACACAGATATACGGGAATCCACATAGACCGGTCACTATTAGATGCAGATGTGCTGTACATTTCTTCTACACACATTTCTTTATTAGGCTGCGTTTACACAGAGAGATTTATCTGACAGATTTTTAAAGCCAAAGCCAGGAATGGATTTAAGAAGAGGAGAAATCTTAGTCTTTCCTTTATGACCTGTTATCTTTAAGATATATCTGCCTGTGTAAAGGCGCCCTAAGGGCTATTTACACAGAAAGATTATCTGGCAGATTATCTGCCAAAGATTTGGAGCCAAAGCCAGGAACAAACTATAAACAGAGAAGAGGTCATAAAGGAAAGCCTGAGTTTTCTCCTCTTTTCAAATCCGTTCCTGGATTAGGCTTCAAATCTTTTTCAGATAATCTTTCTGTGTAAATAGTAGAGATGAGCGAATCGGCCTAGGTTCAGATTCGTATGAACCCGAACTCTCGGCTTCTGATTGCTGCTGTCTGCCCGCTCCGTGCAGAGGGTGGATACAGCCTGAGGACCGCCTAGAAAACTGGGATACAACCTATGGCTATGGCTGTATCCCAGTTTTCCAGGCGGTCGTCAGGCTGTATCCACCCTCTCCACGGAGCGGGCAGACAGCGGGAATCAGAAGCCGAGTTCAGGTTTATACGAACCTGAACCTCGGCTGGTTCACTCATCTCTAGTAAATAGACCCTAACACTCTAGAGCTGCGGATGCTGGACAAGGTGCGGCTCCTGTGCTGGTGATTTGCATTCTACCTCCTCTTTACGGCAGGGTCTGTCAACCCTATAGACGAAGAGATTTAAAAAGAGACTGTCAGCTCACCTCAATCTTAATCATGGTCTGTCCACTAATTGAAAGACATGTTAAAACCAAGAAGCAGCATAATACATGAATAACAACCATTTTTGTGAAGCATAGCAACAGGTTAAAGGGGAACTCCAGGTAGAGGTTAAAAAAAATGAAATTTCTGCAGAAGCATATAGCATTACTTACCTATCTATCCCAGTTTTGAAACTACCAAAAATCCATTTGGGGGGGTTTGTTCTGTATTGTGTTTGTCCTTCCTGGTTGAGCAGTTCCCAGAATGCAATGCTTTCCCTCAGCTGATCATCACAGTCCCCCACCCATTACAATCAGAAGATTAGTGCTTCTGGCTGATCAGAGATGGTGAATCACTCAGGTGCAGCCACGCCTCCTGTCTGCGTCATCAGCCTGTACTCAGCAAACACACACAATGTGAGACAGAGGCATGGAAGATTTGTCTCCCAAGGTGGGATAGCAGAGGGAGCAGGAGACAATGTGAATTGGCACAGGGGCCATTTTTTTTACTTCCTAGATTTCTACCAGCTATCGGTGTGGCAGAACTGCACAGATACGGTAATACATTATATAGACATCTATATAACTTTTAATGTACTTTTAATAGAAAACACGTTTTTCTTATCCGGAGTTCCCCTTTAAAGGGGTTATCCAGTGCTACAAAAACATGGCCACTTTTCCCCCCTCTTGTCTCCAGTTCAAGTGTTTTAGGGTTGGCAATTAAGCTCCATTTACTTCAAAGGAACTGTGTTTTAAACCTCACCCAATCTGGAGACAAGAGAGGGGGAAAAGTGGCCATGTTTTTCTAGCGTTGGATAACCCCTTTAAGAGAAGGTGGGTAAAAGACAACGGTGCAGGTGCAAGCATATGTGTTATTGATGAAATCCCAGGAATAGGACTATTCCGACCTACTTCAGAGTGATGAACAATAAGGAAAACACAATCATGTGCAAAAAGGAATTGGGAATGGATTTGAAAAGAAGAGAAATCTTAGTTTTTCCTTTATGTCCTGTTGTCTGTTTAGTCTGTTCCTGGCTTTGGCTGCAAAAATCTGCCAAATAATGTGTGTGTAAAGGGACCCTAAGGCGAATAGTGATAATCTCTAATATGACATCTAAACAGTGCCCTGTATATGCCAACATGACTAATATGTATAATGATATAAAAGATCCCTTTTAAAATGTAATCCTTAGGGGATTCCAGTATTTTATTTAAAAGGGTACTCCGCTAAAAACATTTCTCTTCATTTCCAAAGCATATACATTACTCATATAGGGATGTTTCATCTGTTCTGCTGGTTTCAGCCACTTTTCTGCTCTCAGCTGCTGCCCAGGAAGTTCTGTAGTTTCTATTTTTTCTATTACTGTTGTCCCCTTTTATCTCTAGCTGTCGCCATTTTGTGTCCACTCTTATCTCTAGCTGCTGCCATTTTGTGTCAGCCTGTTAGTGTGCAGCCATTTTGTGTCAGCCTCTCAGTGTGCAGCCATTTTGTGTCAGCCTGTTAGTGTGCAGCCATTTTGTGTCAGCCTCTCAGTGTGCAGCCATTTTGTGTCAGCCTGTCAGTGTGCAGCCATTTTGTGTCAGCCTCTCAGTGTGCAGCCATTTTGTGTCAGCCTCTCAGTGTGCAGCCATTTTGTGTCAGCCTGTCAGTGTGCAGCCATTTTGTATCAGCCGGTCAGTGTGCAGCCATTTTGTGTCAGCCTCTCAGTGTACAGCCATTTTGTGTCAGCCTGTCAGTGTGCAGTCACTGCTCTGGGCTGGGGATTCTCTTTCCTGGCTTGTAAACCACCCCCCTTCCTCATGGCTAATTTGCATCAGTTGTCCTCTGGCTTCGGATTGGCTTGTTAGTCACATGGTGCTTACTGGCCAATAAGCAGGCAGGAGAAGATTCTAATCACATGATCATGCTGAACCAATGGAATCTCTCCTATATGGATGTCAGTAATGGCCGTGCACCTTCCCAGCTACAATATATTGCTGTTTCCTCACACAGGCAGCTCCTCTACTTTCCTATATGGAATTACCTCACATATATCTGTCTATTACTGACTGTTATATACACAACTCTGCTACCTGGGAAAGCTGGGTGCTTGTATGTGTGACTGAGGGGCAGAAGTGTATATGTTATTCCTGCACAGGCTTCATGTCATCTCATAACATTTGTGTGAGGGGAAGGTAAACAGAGATAGCAGGAGAGAAGGGGAGGGGGAGATATACAGAGATAGCAGCAAATGGAGACAGAGTAGGGGGAAGATATACAGAAATAGCAGGAGAGACAGAGAAGGGGGGAGATATACAGAGTTAGCAGGAGAGACAGAGAAGGGGGAGATATACAGAGATAGCAGGAGAGACAGAGAAGGGGAAATATACAGATAGCAGGAGAGACAGAGAAGGGGGAGATATACAGAGATAGCAGGAGAGAGAGAGAGAAGGGGGAGATATACAGAGATAGCAGGAGAGACAGAGAAGGGGAGATATACAGAGATAGCAGGAGAGACAGAGAAGGGGGAGATATACAGAGATAGCAGGAGAGACAGAGAAGGGGGAGATATACAGAGATAGCAGGAGAGACAGAGAAGGGGGGAGATATGCAGAGATAGCAGGAGAGACAGAGAAGGGGGAGATATACAGAGATAGCAGGAGAGACAGAGAAGGGGGGAGATATGCAGAGATAGCAGGAGAGACAGAGAAGGGGGAGATATACAGAGATAGCAGGAGAGACAGAGAAGGTGGAGATATACAGAGATAGCAGGAGAGACAGAGAAGGGGGAGATATACAGAGATAGCAGGAGAGACAGAGAAGGGGAAATATACAGATAGCAGGAGAGACAGAGAAGGGGAGATATACAGAGATAGCAGGAGAGACAGAGAAGGGGGAGATATACAGAGATAGCAGGAGAGACAGAGAAGGGGGAGATATACAGAGATAGCAGGAGAGACAGAGAAGGGGGGAGATATGCAGAGATAGCAGGAGAGACAGAGAAGGGGGAGATATACAGAGATAGCAGGAGAGACAGAGAAGGGGAAATATACAGAGATAGCAGGAGAGACAGAGAAGGGGGGAGATATACAGAGATAGCAGGAGAGAGAGAGAAGGGGGGAGATGTACAGAGATAGCAGGAGAGACAGAGAAGGGGAAATATACAGAGATAGCAGGAGAGACAGAGAAGGGGGGAGATATGCAGAGATAGCAAGAGAGACAGAGAAGGGGGAGATATACAGAGATAGCAGGAGAGACAGAGAAGGTGGAGATATACAGAGATAGCAGGAGAGACAGAGAAGGGGGAGATATACAGAGATAGCAGGAGAGACAGAGAAGGGGGAGATATACAGAGATAGCAGGAGAGACAGAGAAGGGGGGAGATATGCAGAGATAGCAGGAGAGACAGAGAAGGGGGAGATATACAGAGATAGCAGGAGAGACAGAGAAGGGGAAATATACAGAGATAGCAGGAGAGACAGAGAAGGGGGGAGATATACAGAGATAGCAGGAGAGAGAGAGAAGGGGGGAGATGTACAGAGATAGCAGGAGAGACAGAGAAGGGGAAATATACAGAGATAGCAGGAGAGACAGAGAAGGGGGGAGATATGCAGAGATAGCAAGAGAGACAGAGAAGGGGGAGATATACAGAGATAGCAGGAGAGACAGAGAAGGGGGGAGATATACAGAGATAGCAGGAGAGACAGAGAAGGGGGGAGATATACAGAGATAGCAGGAGAGACAGAGAAGGGGGAGATATACAGAGATAGCAGGAGAGACAGAGAAGAGGGAGGTATACAGAGATAGCAGGAGAGACAGAGAAGGGGGGAGATATACAGAGATAGCAGGAGAGAAGGGGAGGGGGAGATATACAGAGATAGCAGGAGAGACAGAGAAGGGGGGAGATATGCAGAGATAGCAGGAGAGACAGAGAAGGGGGAGATATACAGAGATAGCAGGAGAGACAGAGAAGGGGAAATATACAGAGATGGCAGGAGAGACAGAGAAGGGGGAGATATACAGAGATAGCAGGAGAGACAGAGAAGGGGGAGATATACAGAGATAGCAGGAGAGACAGAGAAGAGGGAGGTATACAGAGATAGCAGGAGAGACAGAGAAGGGGGGAGATATACAGAGATAGCAGGAGAGAAGGGGAGGGGGAGATATACAGAGATAGCAGGAGAGACAGAGAAGGGGGGAGATATGCAGAGATAGCAGGAGAGACAGAGAAGGGGGAGATATACAGAGATAGCAGGAGAGACAGAGAAGGGGAAATATACAGAGATGGCAGGAGAGACAGAGAAGGGGGAGATATACAGAGATAGCAGGAGAGACAGAGAAGGGGGGATATACAGAGATAGCAGGAGAGACAGAGAAGGGGGGAGATATACAGAAATAGCAGGAGAGACAGAGAAGGGGGGATATACAGAGATAGCAGGAGAGACAGAGAAGGGGGAGATATACAGAGATAGCAGGAGAGAGAGAGAAGGGGGAGATATACAGAGATAGCAGGAGAGACAGAGAAGGGGGGAGATATACAGAAATAGCAGGAGAGACAGAAGAGGGAGATATATAGAGATAGCAGGAGAGAGAGAGAAGGGGAGATAGCAGGAGAGACAGAGAAGGGGAAGGTATACAGAGATGGCAGGAGAGACAGAGAAGAGGGAGATATACAGAGATGGCAGGAGAGACAGAGAAGGGGAAGGTATACAGAGATAGCAGGAGAGACAGAGGGGGGAGGTATACAGAGATAGCAGGAGAGACAGAGAAGGAGAAGATATACAGAGATAGCAGGAAATGGAGAAACCGAGAAGAGGGAGATATACAGAAATAGCAGGAATGACAGAGAAGGGGGAGATATACAGAAATAGCAGGAATGACAGAGAAGAGGGAGATATATAGAGATAGCAGGAGAGACAGAGAAGAGGGAGATATACAGAGATAACAGGAAATGGAGACAGAAAAGGGGGGAGGTATACAGAGATGGCACTGAGACCCGTTCAGGTCAATTAATTTTGACATGGCCATTTTTTTCCAGAGCCACAACCACTCTTACCTCCAGGTCAGGCGCGGTTTGCAATAAAGCTCCATTCACGTCTATAGAACTGAGTTACAAAACCTGTACCCAAACTGGAGACTAGAGTAGTGCTGTCTCTGAGAACAAGTGGCCATGTTTTTTGGTAGCACTGGATAACCCCTTTGCATGCCCACAATATGTAAGCCATGTTGGCTTTCTTCTTTACTGGTTAGGGTAGCTTCACACGTACCATATCGCAGTGGATTTTCTTCTGCGGATTTTACAGAGGTATAATTGGCTGTTTAAATAATAACTCACTTTACTGCGTTCCCTGGTGTCCTAGGAGGCCTTCCGCGCTGTGTGCAGTCCTGCCTCTGCTCCCATGTTTGCACTGACAGACCGAATGCTACCCAGACCGTTACTGGTCGAGACTGGTCTGGGCCGGTGATGGGACGAGCGGCCGTGGCCTGTCGCTTCAAAACCAGAGCAGAGGAAGAGTTTTACACAGCGCAGAATGCCTACAAGGACACCCGGGAACGCGATAAGGTAAGTAAATATTAATTTAACACAATCATCAGCCGTCGTCCACACATCACTATTCCACGTAGCGAGCACGGTCAGCGCCAAAAGAAACGTATGTTTTTTTCTAGCAAGAAAAGGGCTGGCTGCATGAAGGGTGCCCCTTATTATCAGTTTCATGCACCCATGCCTACCAAAAAGAAGAACCGCGAACAGGAAAGCATAAAGGCAAATCGTTGGAAGGAAAGGTTTCTTTATTAAACATAATAGGAATACAAGAACTATACACAAACACAACATTATATATTTAGAAACAAGACATTTAAACACTCTTATTCAAAAGGAGACAAAAACAAGAATGCAAAAAATGCCAGCTATTTAGTATAATAAAACACAACAAAAAATAACACATCTAAAAAGCTATTTATTTAAAGGGAACCAATCACGGCAAAAATGCCCCTAATGATAAGGAAACGTGCTGGTACATCACCCAGCACGCTTCCCAAACATCCCCCTGTGCCCTCCTTGATTACACCGTAGTCTTACATTTCTGAAGTCCCGCGCTGTATGGTAATTAGGTGTAAGTAGTCACGGTGGGCTGATCTAGTCATGGACCTGGGTGTAGCTACGCAGGGTTCTGTAATCACGGCCAGAGGGGTGATGTACCAGCACATTTCCTTATCATTAGGGGCATTTTTGCCATGATTGGTTCCCTTAAAAAGGAGAACAAACCAAACGAGGTGCTAAATAGTATCCAATTAACATTTCACAAGGGAAGACAAAGGGTTTTAATTTTTTTTTTCTGTATATCTCACATGGTCACATGGTACAAAAAGGTTATTTTATGCAGAATATACAGATTTTTATCCTTTTTTTTATTTATTAAAGGGGTAGTACGGCGCTACACATTTATTCACTAAATAAACCACATTACGAAGTTATACAACTTTGTAATGTGTGTTATTTACTTGAATGGCCCCCTTCCCCGTGTTCCCCCCACCCCGGGGAAGTGTAATGCAATATACTCACCGCATTCGTGTCGATTGGCTGAGCATAACTAAGCTTAGCCAATTGCGGCTGATAACGCGCCAGAGGGGGGCCGGCTGGCCTCCTGAAGAGGTCGTCATTGTCACAAGATGGCGGCCGGGGGTCAACACGAATGCGGTGAGTATATTGCACCACACTTCCGTGGGTGGGGGAAAAAAACACTGGGAAGGGGGGCCATTCACATACATAACACACATTATGAAGTTGTATAACTTTGTAATGTGTGTTATTTAGTGAATAAATGTTTAGCGCCACACTACCCCTTTAAGAAGAAAAAGAGAACCTTTTTAACTACAATTGATATAACCGCTTCACCTTCCCCAACACACCCGCCCCAGTATCCCCCCCACCCAAACCACAACCCTCCCCCCATTAATAGAGAGTGACGGGAGAGAGAGAGAAAAGAAAGGAAGGGAGAGAAAAAAATTATAGAAATAGAAATAAATAAACCCCAGAGTACAATACTGTTTCAAGGGTGTTCTTCTGTATCCAGCAACCCCCCCCCCCCCCATATAGACTGAAACACTTTTAGTTGTCTCTTCTTATTCCTACAGTAACTCTCCTCATTAATCCTAATTTCTACAGAAGGAGGGGATGGATTTATCCAATTTTGTATTAGCAATAATCTTGCTATAAGTAGAAGTCTTGGGAGGAACGTATTCTCGTACAAAGATGACCCTAGGATCATAGATAACTAATTATCTGAGACTACTATCCCCAACCGTTTGGATAAGTTTTTGCTCACCCCTCGCCAGAAGTGCTGGATTTCTACACAGCTCCATAGCATATGGAGTATAGAGTATGGTTTGCTCCTTTTTTCTCAACATCTAGGACGCCTGTCCTGTTGGAATGTACCCATCTTGGTTAGAAAGTGTAACCTTTCACCTAGCTGGTGATTTTTATTAAAGCGGCACTATCAGCAGCTTTTTACCTTACGAGTGTCCTGCAGTTCTTCTATTTATTGTCACTGTCGGCAATGAGGAGCTTTTGACTAATTGCACCTATGCTAATGACGGCTTTGGAGCATGATGGGCGTCATCCGTCCGCCCGGAGCACCCCCGTCTGTCCGCCCAGCCAGCCCCGTCCCAGCCACTATGTATATTCATATATGCATAGTAAGACCCCTAGTTACCAGGCATGTGCAGGGAAGTCCGTCCGGGACGTGCAGCTTCCAGCACATGTGCGATTCTGCACATCCTGCAGCAGCTATGTACTCAGCATTTCGAACATCACTGGCTACATAGCTGCTGCAGGATTCATCGCACCGTGTCAGTCAGAAGCCCAGGGAGAATTGCACAGATGCATAGTGGCCGGGACGGGAGGGGGCTGGCTGGGCGGGCCGACGGGGGTGCTCCAGGCGGACGAATGACGCCCATCATGCTCCAAAGACCGCCATTAGCATAGGAGCAATTAGTCAAAAGTTCCTCATTGCCGACAGTGACAAAAAAAATAACCGCAGGACACTCGTAAGGTAAAAAGCTGGTGGCAGATATCAGCAGGTTCACTGACCAGAACCTGCTGAGAGTGCCGCTTTAAAGCGACTTTGTACCCACAGCCTTATCCCCATAAACCACTTGTACCTTCAGATAGCTGCTTTTAATCCAAGATCTGTCCTGGGCACCGTTCCGCAGGTGATGCAGTTATTGTCCTAAAAAACAACTTTTAAACTTGCAGCCCCGTGTCAGATTGGTGTGGCCTAGCATCCCTTCTTCCCACTCTCTTCACCATTAGGAATGCCCCAGGAAGGATTTTTCCTATTCATCACCTGTCTGAACACTGCATATGTGCTGGATCGTTAAGGCCCGTTGGATCGTTTTCATTTCATTTCATTTAGTCCTGTCTAAAACATCAAATTGTGATCGTTCACCTTAAATATCTCCTTATTTATAGTGAATTGTGAAGCATGTGCAAGTTGTACATCTATGGGGGAGATTTATCAAACATGGTGTAAAGTGAATCTGGCTCAGTTGCCCCCAGCAACCAATCAGATTCCACCTTTCATTTTCCAAAGAGTCTGTGAGAAATGAAAGGTGGAATCTGATTGGTTGAGCCAGTTTTACTTTACACCATGTTTGATAAATCTCCCCCTATATTCCATTTGCAGGTCTTCAAGTGGCCTAAGTTTCCCCTCGGTGAAGACTTGTGTAAAAAAACTAAAGAAAAAAAAGTGTTCCTCTCTCTATCTCTCTCTCTCTCTCCCGCCCAGCTCTCCCAGCCCACCCACGACCCTCCCTCCTCCCATCCCCCCTCCCTTACAGGCTTGCATCATGCTCAAGCCTCTACACTATATACACTATCCACTACCTCAGCTCCTCTCCAAGAACACAGCCCCCCCCCCCCATAACAAAAAAACATTAATCCGAGCCGCGAGGGTGGCAGAAACAAAAAAGAGTTGCTCCCAAGTTCAACAGAGAAAAACATTCCACAACCTGGTAATACCAAATCTATGCGCCATCCTGGAACCCCAAACCCTCCCGTTCCAGCCAATCATTAACTAACTGAGCAGAGTGTTATAGTGAATTATTCTGAGCCTAGAAGGGAACACGGTATATTCACAGCATGTAATCTTCTCTCAATCTCCTTATGGGGGTGTGAGCAGTCTTCTAATTCCGTAATTTTATCTTCTAGAAGCGTATAGTTCTTTTTAAAAGTATCAAGAGTATCAAGTCCATCAAAAATTTTTGACACTTCAGAGCACCGGCCTTCCATTTGAGTCTTAACTTCTGTGAGGCCTGCATTACACTTTTGAACTTCTTGTAGAATTTGTCCCAGAACCGTGTTATTGTCCTCCTCTACATCCCCCTCCTCCTCCACAGATGTCCCCTCCTCTCCTAGAACCGCAAATCTTGATCCTTTCACTTGCTCTTTATTGGGACTCCTATTTGTGCAAGACTTTGTTGTAATTTGTGGAGATTTCAAAAATTTCTCTGTTTTTTTAAGGATTGTTCAAATCAGCTGAGGTGCCCGATTTTCTATGTTGTGATTTAACCGGCATAATTTATACAGATGGCGGGAACAGTTATTTTTCCTCTCTTGTGCGAGTTCTCTCACAAACAAATGGTATACAGATTATTGAGGAAATAACTCCATCCGCTGACTGCTGGAGTGGGTACCTTCAGTCTGCAAGTTCGTGGTTATGTAATCAATGTTCTTACTAGGTAGGTTTAACTGAGGCCGTCCAGTTCAAAAAGAGCTGCAGAAAACAAGGAAAAACTCAGAATGGGAGACCCACCATTCACAGCAGGGACCCCAAAAAAGCGGCAGGGGTAAGTTGGAATATCCACTTCATCCATTCTGCACTCTCTCAATAGGAGTTTACAGCTTTGGTGTGAGGAGGCAGATTGCACTTAAAGAAATACAAGGCGCCCATAACCAGCCTCTCCCTTGTATCTCCTTTCTTCTATATAGCAAGCTCATTACATCTAGAAAATATATCTCTCATTCGGAGGAAGATTGTAGTTTCTCTTGCTCAGTGAAAACTAGTTTAATTGCAATGCATTTGTCACGGAGCATAAACATGACATTCTTTAAATGTGTGAATTCTCTAATGCAGTAACTCATATGGTACCCTCTAAATCAGGCCTTTTATAAGGAAAAGGAAACTTCTCTGGCATGACCACCAGCAGGTACACAACTCTCTCATCCTTACCTGCCATCGACCCAAAGGCAGTCAAATTCAAAAAGGATCCAAGCACACTATACACCTTGCTATATCTACTATATACATTGCGGTGAGGCATAAAATCATACTGTCCCGGCTAGTGTAGTCCTTTCAAAAGCATATATCCCACATTGGTAATCAGCATAACAGATTTTACCTGGTAAGAATAGTCAGGAACGCCAAAGCAGTGGCCCACACAAGTCCGCCTATAGTGCGGTGGGGAGGTGGGGGAAGGGTTAAAAGCAAGCAGAGCTGCCGAGCTCCAACCACAGAGGAAAGGGGGGGGGGGTCGGATCGAAGGGGGGTAGGGGGTCAGTCCCCACATCCCAGAAAAAGATCCTGACACAGCATCTCCAAAGTAATTCAATTAAGGGGGGTGGGGTGTTATGGAGCTGGAGGAGCTCTCAGCCAGCAGCCCAGTGGCTCCACCCAAAACCACATGACCACAAGGAAAAGGGTTCTTATGACGTTGGGTTAATGTTCAAATCAAGTCCTTGAAGTTAGATAGCATTTTGCCATGACACAGCGCCTTCATTATTGAAATAATGCAGGTAACGATCACGGCATTGAATTGCACAATCACTTGGACGGCTCAATGTGACGGATTCCAGAGGAGCCAGTGCAGGACTTTCTTGCCGCCACTCAGCATTGGTACAATCGTCCGTGTCAAGCATGCATGGTGGACTGTAGTGAGCACTGTCATTTCTCCGTAAGTAGTTGTGGAGAACACAACATGCAAGCACAACCTTCTCTATCTTTTCTGGCTTTAGATTAATGGCAGTGTGAAAAATACGAAAACGATTGGCCAATATTCCAAAAGCATTTTCCACCACTCGGCGTGCACGAGAAAGCCGATAATTGAAGACTTTCTTTTGGGGTGTAAGATTTTTTTGAGGAAATGGTTTCATTAAATGTGGATGAAGTGGAAACGCCTCATCACCAACAAAAACAAAATTTAAATTTTCTTTAGTTTCCTGATTGGATGGCAAGGCAAGTTTATTGTCCCGAAGCATGGTGAAAAATTTGGTGAGCTCTAGAACGCCTCCATCGGAAACGCTACCGTTTCGGCCAACATCGACCATCATAAATTCATAGTTTGCATTAACTAATGCCATTAAAATGACTGAAAAATATCCTTTGTAATTGTAGAAGAATGACCCGGAGTTAGGCGGCTGAGAGATCCTGATGTGTTTCCCGTCCAGCGAACCACCACAGTTTGGGAATTGCCAGTGTTCTTCAAAGCCATGTGCGACAGTCATCCATTCTTCGGCAGTCTTGGGAAACTGAGCAAAAAAGTAATAGAGCGTTAAAATATGCTACAAATTGTAATCAAATATTAAGTACTATATTGCAACCCACTATTGGGCAATACCATGATATTATATTAGTGTTATCAGGGGTGATGATATGTTTAGTACATTGAAAAGTTTTCAAAGTTTACAAATTTCTCAGTACCATAGAAGGATTTACAGAAAGTTAAGATTTTTACCTTGAAATATTCATCCTTCAATGCCAAGACAATGGCTTCACACGTCTCCGGGATCACCTTTGACAGTGTTGGCTGCGACATGGCCGTTGCGAGACGAAGGTCCTGCAACGATTTCCCCGTAGCCAAAAAACGCAATGTTGCAGTAAGCCGCTGTTCCGGTGGGATTGACTGCCGCATTACTGTGTCTTTTTTCTGTATAAATGGCTTTACCAAAGAAAGTAGTTGTAAGAAAGACTCCTCTGACATTCGTAAATAATTCCGGTAATCCTCCGCCTGTGTGTCCGTAAGCTCGGCCAAGAGTGGCATATGTGTAAGGTTATCACGCTGTTGTAGCCACTCCTTTGTCCAAAGTCGTCTCTTACGTTTTGCCGGTCTTTGTTCCTTCTGCTGCTTCATCTCAATCGCCAACTTTATCATCTTGGCAGCAAGTTGTCTTTTAGCTAAGCTAGCCATGCTTAAACTGCAGAAAAAATAAAATAAAAACACCATTAATAATCAATACTTTTACCGAAATAAGATGAAATTGATGTCCAAGCTCAAAAAGGGTGCAAAATATAGACAGTACCGGCAGCAAACACAGATGAAATGATAGAACTATCACAGGAAGAAATATATTGATGATCTTAACAATAAAAAAATAAAAAAATTTGAGGTGTCTATTACAACTACTAGCTTGCGGATGAGCGATAAAAAACCATCAAAACTTTGGTACGTGTTTACGTAATGCACTTTACACTAAAAGTTATATTTTATCTTTATTCTATACATCAGTCTGAATACAGTGATATGCATGATCAAAATGGCTCTATTGTGACTTGTATAATGATTTTATTTTATCACCTACGTGGCTGTATGGGGCATCATTTTTTGCATCACGATCTTTAGTTTTTATTAGCATCACTTTTGTGTAGATCGGACATATTGATCAAAATGTTTTATAAATAAAATGTAATTTAAAATCAATCCTGGCTTGTTCCCC
Source organism: Dendropsophus ebraccatus (assembly GCF_027789765.1). Classification (NCBI taxonomy): domain Eukaryota; kingdom Metazoa; phylum Chordata; class Amphibia; order Anura; family Hylidae; genus Dendropsophus; species Dendropsophus ebraccatus. The sequence goes on along the minus strand of NC_091456.1, from coordinate 195,542,875 downwards.
CCACTTTTTGTTCACGCTGTTCACCATGCGGAATAATATTTTATTTTAATAAATTGGACAATTATGCTGGCTATGACATATAATATGTTGATTAATTGTATTATTTTATAAGTTTTATTTATACTATAGGAAGGGAGGTGATTTTGACTGTTTTTTTTTTTTTTTAAGTGCCAAAGCCTCTCCTCCCCCAATAACTTTTTTTTTTTTTTACACTTTTTAAGTCCCCCTAGGGGATTATTCCATACATGCATTAGATGTCTCATACTGATCACTAGCATAGCAGGGATCAGTGTCATCTGCGATCTTCTGATAGAGCCTGACTGGGCAGACACTGAATCAGAAGATTCACTGACTGTGGATGAAGATTGCAGACATCATATACTGTCCTGAAAAACTAATGAACGTGTTAGGCCTTATTCACACGTTCCGTAATTTACGGATCCGTATTTCTGTATCCGAGTTAGTGCACATTGAAGTCTATTGGGCTATTCACACGATCAGTAGCAGAAATGGATGAAAATCAATCCGTAAAAAAAAAAAGGACATGTCCTAGTGCGGACCCGGTGCGGACCCAGATTTTTCACGGATGCTCTTATTGACATCAATTGTCTACGGATTGTTTGCGGATTGCAACATGTTTGGCATCCGTATTTCCGTAGAAAAATATGGATAACTCATGCTCCTATTTGCACAGCAGTATATAGAAGTGCTGGGATCTATAGTTCTCCGGATCTCTGTTGCTGCACACCGTATGCCGATTGTAGCAGAATCCTATTGTGTGCCGATTGTAGCAGAATCAGTAGACGAATGTTATGGAGGCAGTGTTGGTGATGGTATATCAGAGAGCTGGGATCTGTAGTACTCCACAAGGTGAAGACCATACAGAAGGGTGCCTGCTCGGAACATTGCATACTTTATATTGTGCCGTATTTAGCTGACAGGCCATTCATTCACTGCTCACAGTCTCTTAATTGATTCATTGATACTTTCCTAACCACATAGTAAACACCAATTTATTGTGCTAATTGGTAATGATGATTGGCAGCTGGGCTACAAAGGTACAAGTACCAATTACCTCAATAAATTGGGGTGTTTACAATGTAGTTAGGAAAGTATCAATGAAACAATTAAGAGCACTGAAGGCAGAACGGCACAGGAGGATCGCATAGGAGAGGAGGGGCACAGGAGGGGGTCTGATGCCGCAGAGGGGGTCTGATGCCGCAGGGGGGGGGGGGGGGGGGGTCTGATGCCGCAGGAGGGGGTCTGATGCCGCAGGGGGGGGTCTAATGCCGCAGAGGGGGGGGGTCTGATGCCGCAGAGGGAGTGGGGTCTGATGCCGCAGAGGGGGGGGGGGGGGGGGGGGGTCTGATTCCGGCCGAGCACGGAAGCGTCCCCGGTTGCCATGGTGATCGCAGGAGGGGTCTGATGATGCCTGTAAAGACCAAGCACAGAAGGGTCCTCCTGCGATCACCATGGCAACTGGGGACGCTTCCGTGCTCGGTGGTGATTGCAGGCATCATCAGACTTCCGTGCTTCCGGATGCAATACGGAAGCAATACGGATGTCCAACCCGTAATTTTTAGCGGGTGGTTTCCGGAACCGAAAAAATTACGGAACGTGTGCATAAGGCCTTAATGTAGCCTTATGGTGCTCCAAGAAAATTGGTGGGCTGCTCACACCTGATGGGAAGGGCTCATCGATTTAAGTTTCTCCTCAGAGATCTGGATCCATCTGACCGGCCGTGTTTCTCCACAGAGATCTGAATCCATCTGATCGGCCGTGTTTCCCCACAGAGATCTGGATCCATCTGACCGGCCATGGTACTCCACAGAGATCCGGATCCATCTGAACGGCCATATTTTTCCACAGAGATCTGGATCCATCTGACCGGCCATGTTTCTCTATAGAGATCTGGATCCATCTGACCGGCCGTGTTTCTCCACAGAAATCTGGATCCATCTGACCGGTTGTGTTTCTCCACAGAGATCTGGATCCATCTGACCGGTCGTGTGTCTCCACAGAGATCTGGATCCATCTGACCGGCCGTGGTAATCCACAGAGATCTGGATCCATCTGACCGGCCGTGGTACTCCACAGAGATCTGGATCCATCTGACCGGCCATTTTTCCACAGAGATCTGGATCCATCTGACCGGCCGTGGTACTCCACAGAGATCTGGATCCATCTGACCGGCCATATTTTTCCACAGAGATCTGGATCCACCTGACCGGCCGTGTTTCTCTCTAGAGATCTGGATCAATCTTACCGGCCATGTTTCTCTATAGAGATCTGAACCCATCTGACTGGCCATGTTTCTCCACAGAGATCTGGATCCATCTGACCGGCCGTGTTTCTCTCTAGAGATCTGGATCCATCTGATCGGCCATGTTTCTCCACAGAGATCTGGATCCATCTGACCGGCCATGTTACTCCACAGAGATCTGGATCCATCTGGCCGGCCATGTTTCTCTATAGAGATCTGGATCCATTTGTCCGGCCATATTTTTCCACAGAGATCTGGATCCATCTGACCGGCCGTGTTTCTCCACAGAGATCTGGATCCATCTGACCGGCCATATTTTTCCACAGAGATCTGGATCCATCTGACCGGCCATATTTCTCCACAGAGATCTGGATCCATCTGACCGGCCATATTTCTCCACAGAGATCTGGATCCATCTGACCGGCCATGTTTCTCTATAGAGATCTGGATCCATTTGTCCGGCCATATTTTTCCACAGAGATCTGGATCCATCTGATCAGCCATGTTTGGAGTAACGATGTCGGAGTAACGATTTTTTTTCATAATGATCAGCGTTTAGACGGTACGCTATACCGTACGGAAAATTCATTTTGCGATCGTTTTGCGATCGCTTAAGTCTCACACATTGGTTAAATCGGCGAACGACTGTTCACACAGAACGATCTGCAAATTTTTTGCGAACGATTAACGACGATTTGAGAAGTTGTTGAAAGATCAAAATGAACGATTTCTCGCTCGTCGTTTGATCGTTCGCTGCGTTTACACGTACGATTATCGTTCAAATTCGACCGTTATCGTGCAAATTCACACAATAATCCTTCCATGTAAACGCAGCATAAGATTATACAATAAAACTCACAAATCTCCCCAACATCTACAGAGGAATAACCGGATCTGACTGCTGCATCAATAACAGGAAGGAAATATACAGGAGAAAGAACAGGAGATTTATCACTGAGCATAGAACAGAGCCTATGGGACGGGCGGAACTTCAAGCTGGAGCGCGGGGAAGGGGGGTGAATGGGCGAGCGGCGGAATCTGCTTGAAGTTCTCTGCTCGGAATCCGTAGTGTGCATATACCCTAATAGTAGTGATGAGCGAATAGTGAAATATTCGAATATTCGATATTTGTACGAATATCTCCCGAATATTCAATCCCATTAAAGTCTATGGGAACAAGTATTCGATTATTGAAAAACATCTATTCGACCACTTGGAGGTAAAAACCAGAAGCTGGGGGATTTGAACGCTTATCGTTTCTCGAATATTCGGCGAACTATTCGATAATATTCGATAGATCGAATACCTTACTATTTGATCGAAGAGTATTCGCTCATCACTACCTTATAGTAAGATTCTCACATTCTCCATGTTTCCTATAGCAACCAATCACAGCACAGGTTCAATTTTACCAGAGCAATGTGAGAGAAAAAACTGTGAATAAACTGAGCATGTGTGACCCAATCTAGTGTATGCCCAGCAGGCCGTTACCAAGGGCAACACATTATTAAAAAACAAAGCAGCACATGGAGGATCAGTGACTCTATATCTCTCAGATGATACATTTAAAGGAAAAACATTTACATTACGAGAATGGATCATTATAAATCACTGAAGAACATTGTATAAATACTACAAGTACATACCTCTCTCTCCCTCTATATATATCCCTCCACCTACAGAGCTGTACAGGAGCCGTGTACCGTGTGCTTACTCCGCGCTTCCAGGACCTGCCATGATGTCACAGTCATGTGATCAGTCACATGGAGGAGGAGTCGTCGTCGTCACCACATGATCAGGGGCTGCTGCTCAGTGTATGCAGGACTCTGCTGTGCTGGATGAGCTGAAGTGATGTGTATGCAGCAGAGCTGTGTGTGTGATGTGTGTGGAGCAGAGCTGTGTATGTGTGTGTTATATATGCCTGCAGCAGAGCCCTGTGTGTAATGTACATGTAGCTGAGCTGTATATGTGTGTAATGTACATGTAGCTGAGCTGTATGTGTGTGTAATGTACATGTAGCTGAGCTGTATATATGTAATATACATGTAGCTGAGCTGTATATGTGTGTAATGTACATGTAGCTGAGCTGTATATGTGTGTAATGTACATGTAGCTGAGCTGTATATGTGTAATGTACATGTAGCTGAGCTGTATATATGTGTAATGTACATGTAGCTGAGCTGTGTATGTGTAATGTACATGTAGCTGAGCTGTATATGTGTAATGTACATGTAGCTGAGCTGTATATGTGTAATGTACATGTAGCTAAGCTGTATATGTGTAATGTACATGTAGCTGAGCTGTATATATGTAATATACATGTAGCTGAGCTGTATATGTGTAATGTACATGTAGCTGAGCTGTATATGTGTAATGTACATGTAGCTGAGCTGTATGTGTGTAATGTACATGTAGCTGAGCTGTATATGTGTAATGTACATGTAGCTGAGCTGTATGTGTGTAATGTACATGTAGCTGAGCTGTATATATGTGTAATGTACATGTAGCTGAGCTGTATATGTGTAATGTACATGTAGCTGAGCTGTATATGTGTGTAATGTACATGTAGCTGAGCTGTATATGTGTAATGTACATGTAGCTGAGCTGTATATGTGTAATGTACATGTAGCTGAGCTGTATGTGTATAATGTACATGTAGCTGAGCTGTATGTGTATAATGTACATGTAGCTGAGCTGTATATGTGTGTAATGTACATGTAGCTGAGCTGTATATGTGTAATGTACATGTAGCTGAGCTGTATATGTGTGTAATGTACATGTAGCTGAGCTGTATATGTGTGTAATGTACATGTAGCTGAGCTGTATATGTGTAATGTACATGTAGCTGAGCTGTATGTGTGTAATATACATGTAGCTGAGCTGTATGTGTGTAATGTACATGTAGCTGAGCTGTATGTGTGTAATGTACATGTAGCTGAGCTGTATGTGTGTAATGTACATGTAGCTGAGCTGTATGTGTGTAATGTACATGTAGCTGAGCTGTATGTGTGTAATGTACATGTAGCTGAGCTGTAAGTGTAATGTACATGTAGCTGAGCTGTATATGTGTAATGTACATGTAGCTGAGCTGTATGTGTGTAATGTACATGTAGCTGAGCTGTATGTGTGTAATGTACATGTAGCTGAGCTGTATGTGTGTAATGTACATGTAGCTGAGCTGTATGTGTGTAATGTACATGTAGCTGAGCTGTATATGTGTAATGTACATGTAGCTGAGCTGTATGTGTGTAATGTTATGTGTGTAATGTACATGTAGCTGAGCTGTATGAGTACACAGTAGAGCTGTATGTGTAATATGCCAGACTTGTTAACTCCTCACTTGGTTCCGTTAATGCAGCCATACATTTTTTGCAGAATCTATCCCTATCAGTACCTATCCCTGCTCATTCCTGCAGTAATAATAATAATATTTATTTGTATAGCGCCAACAGATTCCGCAGCGCTTAGAATGAACTGCTGGCAGGTCTCTAGACAGGTGAGTTACCTCTAGACCACAGCTCTAACACAACCCCCGTAACCCCCTTGTAGGCTCGGAGAGAAGAGCTGGCCGTGTCTGTATATACTGGGGCAGTGCAGTGTATGATGATAGCTGGACATTAATACCTTCCTTCTCTATTACATCAGATCGCACACTGATCTCCAGCCTCATCCTTATGACACGGATATATGGGAATCCACATTGACAGGTCACTATTAGCTGCAGATGTGCTGTACATTTCTTCTACACACATTTCTTTATTATGGTGCGTTTACACAGATATTTATCTGACAGATTTTTTAAACCAAAGCCAGGAATGGATTTGAAAACAGGAGAAGTCTTAGTCTTTCCTTTATGACTTGTTCTCGGTTTATACTCTGATCCTGATCTGATAATCTGAGACTTCCTGTTGTGTCTGTGGTGATAAGAGGAGTCTGCTGTAAAGTGATCTGTAGCATCATGTGACACCAGTAGATAGAGGAGACAATAGCAGCTCCCTGTGGAATGACCTCTTCATAGATCACACAGCGCGCTCAGTAATGTCTCACATTCATTTCAAGGGGACAGAGTCTTTCTATTGTCTATATCCATGAGGCTTGCTGTAAAGCATGTCACTAAATGCTGTTAAAAACAGCCTAGGTAATATGGACGCCCCCATAACAATGTAAAAAAAAGTGAAATAAAAATAAACAGATTAGAATAAAAGAACACGTTTTGGATTTAACTCAGTAACGGAAAATGTAGGTGACACATTCCTTTAAGGCTGATCAGCGGTGGCCTAGAGAAGGCTTCCCGGGGCTTGGGCAGGCTCCGGCAGTGTCCCCCTCAGTGAGGAGAGTCAGGAGCATTGGATCAGTGAGAAGCAGTTGGAGATGATGGAAGGCCATCAGCAGCAGCCTGGGAATGCTTCCTGTGCCTCGGTCAGGCCTGCGGCGGGGATCAGCAAGTGCGGCGGCTGTTTGCACATTATATATATATATGTGTGTGTGTGTGTGTGTGTGTGTGTAATACTGGCTGCACATGTCTATCATATACATTATATATATATATATATATATATATATATATATATATATAATATTTATATTGGCTGCACATATCTAAGATATGTGTGTGTGTGTGTGTGTGTGTGGAAAATTTGTGGATTACTATTCTTCCAAAGGCTGACCCCTCTGCGGACAAACTATCAAGTCTATAATGTCTGATGAAGGTGGATGACGATGACCAAGTTGCCGCCTTGCAAATTTCCTCAAGCGGCATCAGGCAGCGTTGTGCCCAAGAGGCAGCTGTCGCCCTTGTTGAGTGAGCCTTCACACCCATCAGGCCTCATAAATCCTGATGACATCTTTGATCCATCTCGCCAAAGATGACTTGCTTGCTTTACGGCCTCTATTTGGGTCAGTGAAAAGAATAAAGAGGGATTCAGTCTACCTGCATTAAGCTGTCCGCTCTAGGTACATGGACAGGGCTCTTTTGACAACTAATAGATGTAGAGGTACTTCTTCCGACTCAGACAAGATTGGCAGGATTATCTCTAGGTTGATATTAGATGCCAAGGATACCTTTTGGGAGGAACCGTGGCATGGTCCGCAGGACTACTGCATCTGGTAGGAACCTAAAGTATGGGTCCCTGCAGGACAATGCTTGCATCTCACTTATTTTGCGGGCAGATGTTATCGCCACTTGGAACAATGATTTGAAGGACAACCACTTAATGTCCACTGACTGTAACGGCTCGAGTGGGTCCTCATTAAGTTGACTTGGGACCACTGAAAGGTCCCAGGATGGCACAGGAAGTCTTTAGGCTGGTCTTAGCTTGTCGATTTCCCTTAAAAATCTGGATATGAGGGGTATAGAGGAAAACATGTGTGCATTTATGGCTGTTAGCTGCACTTATAAGGTGTTCCTTCTAAGGCCCTTGTTAAAGCCCTCTTGAAGAAATTGCAGAATTGTGCTGACTTCTTCCTTAGGCTTAGGGCCCTAGTCCACCGAACGATTATCGTTCAGATTATCGTTAAATCGTTCGTATCTAATCGATAATCGGTTGAAATGCAGTAAAGGATTAACGACCGAACGAGAAATCGTTGATCGCTTTATAAGACCTGGACCTATTTTTATCGTTGCTCGTTCGCAAATCGTTTGCATTGAATAAGACGTCGTTCGGTCATTCGCAGTAGAGACGAACGCAATAGCGAAGAAATAGCAAAGAAAAAACGATCGCAATTACGATCATAAGTAACGATTATCGTTCCATGGAAATGAGTGAACGTTTTCAGGTCTTTCGCAATAGCGGTCGTTTGAGATCGTTAATCGTTAACGATTATGCGAACAATAATCGTCCGGTGGAATAGGGCCCTTAGAGTTTGCTATACAACAGCCCTGATATAAGTTCAAGACTCTGGAATACGTTCTCTTTGTACTCGGTCTCCTGGATGCCAAGATGGTGTCTATTACCTGATCAGAGAGACCCCTGTTCCTCAGTGTCACCCTTTCACTCTCCATTCTGTTAACTGCGGCCTCTCAAGATGTGGATGTGTTAGCCCTGACTGCATCAGTAAGTCTTTGTGGTGAGGAAGTCTCAAAAAGTCTCCTCCCGAGAGTCTCAATGCGGCAGGAAACCAAACCCTCCGGGGCCAGTGGGGCAAGATGGGAATCGCCTCCACTCTCTCTTGCTACAGCTTCCTCAGAACTCGGGGAATCAGTGGAAACGGAGGAAAGACATAAATGAATTCCTTCTCCCAACTGGTCGTCAGGCCGTCCAGGGCTACAGGGTTCTCTGTTTTTGACAGACTGCAGAATCTCTTACATTTGGTGTTCTGCACTGTGGCCATGACATCCATGGAGGGCTGCCCCCATCTCCTCACCAGTTGTTTGAATACTCTGGGATTCAACTCCCTTTCCCATGGCCGAGATTGCCATGAGACGGGCATACTCCTCCAACACTAAGCTCTTTGTTCCACCCTGTTTGTTCAGGTAATATACTGCTGTTAGGTTGTCTGATTGGACCTGGACCGAGCCAACCTCACTGCCTTGGTTCTTTGTGATTCGAGGATAGAGAACTCTCCTGAGCAGAGCATCTTCTCTGTGCCCACTCTCTCCCGACATGGGCACCCCAACCTAAGTGGGACGCATCCGTAGTGACTATGGTAGGAAGCTGGTGTGAGAGAGATCTGACTCTTTGTAAAGGTGAGGGTATCAGCCACCATTTCAGGTTCTTCTTCAGAGCTGGTAGAATAGGCATCTTTTAGTATAAGCAGAGATGGGAACTCCTCCCAGCTTTGAGCATCCCCCGCTGAAGCATTCTGAAATGAGCCTTCGCCCATGGTACTGCCTCTATAGAGGACGTGAGATGGCCCAGCACCCTCATGACAGTCCTGATACTGGCTTCTCTCTTGAGACAGAGTAATTGCACTTCCTGTTGAATCTTCATGATCCTTTCTGGAGACAGTTGAAGATTCATCTCCTGAGGGTCTATCAAAATCCCTAGATACTGTATCTTTGTTGTGGGCACTAGATGTGATTTCTTGTGATTCACTAGAAACCCATGGCTGGTGAGGGTGTGCAGAGTTGTCTGAATATTGTTGAGGAGCATCTCTTTGGAGGGGGCTCTGAGGAGCCAGTCGTCTAAATACGGCGTCACTGATATTCCTTTCAGTCTCAGGGCTGCTGCTAGAACTACGGATATTTTTGTAAACCCTCGGTGCGGATGTAATCGGAGGGGGAGACATGTAAATTGCAGATGCTGAGTCTGATGATGGTACTGTACCGCCACTCTGAGATATTTCCTGTGTGCCTGTAGTATTGGCACATGGAGGTAAGCATCTTGGAGATCGATCTTTTCCATGTAATCCCCTTGTTGGATGTTTATTACAGCAAAAAAAAATTTTTTTTTAGGAAGAAGGTGTTGAGATATGTTAGATTTATCACCAGACGCCAGTCCCCTCCTTGTTTTGGGACTGCAAACACAGGTGAGTAGACCCCTTGACCTCGCTGATCTCGCGGAACCTCTTCCAGTGCGTTTTTCAAGATAAACTGGTGTATTAGAGAAAAGATAACAGGTCTTACATTTCTATTGACCATATATCTTCTTGGTGGTATCTGCTGGAACTCTATAGAGTTCCCTCTTTTGACTGTTTTGGATACCCCGGAGTCGAGGATGTCTGGGACCATTGTGTGGAAAGTCTCGCTCCTACTGGCACATGGGGAGTGCTGGCGTCATAAATCCGAGCCTTTGGTGTTATAAGGCTTTTTCTTCCCAGAGTTTGCTGCTTATTTTTTAATCTGTCTTGTCTGGCTGGCTGACAAAAAAACCTCTGCCTTTTTGGGGACCTTTTATAATGACCTTGGAATTTTCTGGTTGGTTTAGGTTTAGCGGCCAGAGGAAAGGCAACCCTTTGTCTTCATTAAGGGACTTTAGAATGTCCTTCAGCTGTGGACCAAACAGGGACGAGGGGTGAAAAGGCAGGGGACGAAAAGTATTTTTGGATGGTAAATCCCCATCCTACTGCTTCAGCCAGAGGGCTCTTCTGGCCACATTAGACACAGCCATGTTTTTAGAGGCAAAGTCCACTTTAGGCGTTAAATCTCAGTCTGCCATGAAGGGTTAAGCCTATATATGGACTGAAACTTTGCCCCTGGGTCAAACCTTTTCTCTGGTTTGGACCAATCATTCTGTATCCAGTCTTTCATTATCGGGTTCATAGGAAGAAATTTATTTTTGCACACTGGGAAGTAGAACAATTGTTGTTTCTTTGGTTTGTGAGAAATGTGTAACAGTTTTAAATCTCTGGTGCTACGAGCACCGCTCACCCCTCTAGCCGTTTTCAGCCTCTGCCGCTTTTAAAGACGTATGGTTCTCGATCGTGCTGTCAAGCAAGTCTTACTGACCACTGGCGCTGGGCTCCGCTCACTTTTGACGTAGATGCCGACTTTGAGCATGCGTTCTAGTCTTTGAACACCGCCAAACCTTGTGGTATTTTTGGCGGTTTCTTTGCACAGTATAAGAACAATATTTCAGTGGTATGGATACAAAAGGTGAAGTATTGGAAATCTGGACTCGTCTCAAAGCCTTGGCTTTTTCCTCAGCAGCTAGTATAATGTGATGGTCACGGAAATGTCCGATATTTAAAGGGGCCGTGACCATGTGATTAGATAATGTGATTTCTTGTGATTCACTAGAAACCCATGGCTGGTGAGGGTGTGCAGAGTTGTCTGAATATTGTTGAGGAGCATCTCTTTGAAAGGGGGCTCTGAGGAGCCAGTTGTCTAAATATGGTGTCACTGATATTCCTTTCAGTCTCATGGCTGCTTCTAGAACTACTGATGTTTTCGTAAACCCAAGACCCAAACTGGAGCTTAGGTTGCAGGTAAAAAGTGAACTGAATCTGAACAATCATAAATGTAAGAATAAAAATAAAAACATGAAATGAAAGCAGATTAAAACATGTTTGATTATAGTAAATTGCCTTCAAAGTAGAAATAATTATGTGTGAGAATGAAATGAATGGCCTAAAGAGTGAAGTCAATTTGGTCTGGTGGCATGGATGAAAGTTGCAAAAAAATGGCGGATGGCCTGTAAACCTAGTGAATGATCTATAATGGTATATAGTGATTGGACGTCAAGAGTGGCCATAATGTTATTAGTTTGCCAGGGGAAGGACACTATGATCTTAACTACTTGTGTTGTGTCTTTGATGTAGGAAGGCATGGATTGAACCAGGATTTGAAGGATTTTGTCTAAATAATTTGATAATTGGGCAGTTAGAGAACCAATACCTGAAGTGATGAGACGGCCGGGGGATTTGTTGGGTTTTTATGATTCTTGGGGATACAGTAGAAGACAGGTAGTCTTCGGTCTGTTCCCCATATGAAGTCATATTCCTTGGAATTGAGAATATTTTGTTTTAGGGCGGCATCACAAAGTGTTTTCAGTCCTAGCTCATAGCTTTCGCCTAGATCTGATTGGAGTGGGCAGTAAGTTGAGGTGACTTGTAATTGTAACATTCCTCATTATATTTGCACGTATCTAAAATAACGATGCCGCCCCCTTTTTAATTGAAAGTTGTTCTTTATGGGTCAGGTTGTTTTAGACTTTGGTTGTAATTTTCGAATGTCAGCTTCAACTGCTCTCTTAAAGGCTATCACTTATTGTCCTGCTTCTTGGTTGCGGATAGAAGTTAGATTTCATAGCACAGTTGGTGTGTGTGTATTCGTCTGTTTGTTTAAAAGTGCTTTCTAATGGGTTTTTAATGTGGTACTTGGTTAGACATAGCTTGCGGATATACTTCTCTAATATCAGTATCACATTTATTGAGTGTATTATTAGGTGCAAATTTTAAGCCTTTATTTAAAAGAGAAAGTTGGGGCGATGTAAGTTGAACTGAACTAAAGTTAATAACTGAATTAGTTACTATTGGTTGTTCCTGCCTATTTTCTGTTTGAATGGTGGTTCTACGTGATCTTCTGTATCGTTTGTGTGTGGCCGTGGTGATCTGGTTGTTGATATGTGATGCTGGATGGTGTAAGGGTTCTCTGGTGTGTATGAGATGTTGATGGGTAAGGACGTGTGGATTGTGGTTGATGATGGTTGTAAGGTCTGGACTGTTTGGATTGCGGATGGTAGGGCTTTGGACTGTGTAGGATCCTTTTGTTGTAATGATAAGTTGAGGGGGGTGTATGCTGTCATGGTCGGGGTTTGGTCTAAAAAATGATTGGATTCTGGTGTGAGTGGTGTGAACCGATTATGTGTACAAATTTGGAAAGGTTGAGGCATAGATGTGTTGGAATTGTGTTGCGGTTTGAGTCTGTTCTGATTCTGTTGCCAATCGAGTTTTTTGGCTTTCTTCTGCATTATTTCTATTTTGGACTGGTCTAATTTTTTTTACAGGCACAAAGCCAGGAATGGACTATACACAGCGAACAGGTAATAAAGGAAAGACTTACATTTCTCCTCTTTTCAAATCCATTCCTGGCTTTGGCTTAACCCCTTCAGGACCAGGCTAATGTTCGTTTTTACGTTTTTCCTCCTTGTGCTTAAAAGGCCATAGCACTTGCATTTTTACACCTACAGACCCACATGAGCCCTTATTTTTCTCTCCTCATCTTCACGACAGCACCACAGGAGTTAACTTGTACCCTAGGGACAGGAAAAACACACGAGAGGTTAAAAGCCCCTCCCCTTACCACTCTCACCAGTGTTTTTCCTGTCCCAGTAGGGCAGGCACGAGAGGTGGGGATCCATTCTGAAGATGAGGAGAGCCCCTCTAAAGAAGAAGATAACAACTACCTGCCAGCGGATCGATCGAGGTCCGCCTCCTTCCTTCCTCAGGGCGACTGGCTGGATGCTAGATCCAAGGTAGGGGGAAGGCCCGGCGTCCCGTGCCTTCCCATCCTGTGACAGAGCGCACTCGGGTCCCTCTCTGGAGGCTCCCGTCAGTAGTGCGTCGCACACCCAGCCGGGGAGGGAGAGTGGTGGGGACCGACGCCGCGATGGAGCTCAGGCGGTGCATCGGGGCTGCTCTCCCTCGTGTGCGGCCTACTTCCGGTGGAGGGGACACTCTGACGTCACACCGGAAGTATCGTCACTTCCGCTCCGCTCGCGGCGGATTCAAAAAGCAGTGTTCGCTGGTCTGAGCGGTCTTGCTGATCTGAGGTCTAAGCAGTCTTTCTGGTCTGGGGTCTATGCAGTCTTGCTGATCTGAGGTTTAAGCGGCCCTGCTCCCACCACATCAGACAAGCCCTCTCAGCCGCCGGCGGCGGTAAGTGTGCCTACTTCGGCAGCCACACATGGGGAGGGGGGGACAAAGCTACAGGTGGCTACTGCATGCAGTTATTGGGCATCCTTCATCCACTGTAGGTCTCTCCCTATACCCTTACACGTTGTGTACTAATAGCTAAACAGACCCTCATAAATATTATTATTATGCTCTGTTTAGGAAAAAGAGAAAGAAAAGAGTAAAGACAAACCAAGATCTGCTCCTGTAAGGAGACGTATAAATTGCAATGCAAGACTCTCTTCCTCGTGGCGGAAGAACACATGTTCTGCCTGTGTAAATGATATTATAAAAAAGGACAGAAATTCATTTCTTTCTGATATCAGGAAAATGATGAGGGATGAAATCAATGCATCACGTGCAGCTGAGACTTCACCTGCTCCTAATGCCTCTTCTCCAGTGGAGCCGGTAATGGTGCGTTTACACGCAACGATAATTGGCCCGATCGTACGATTAACGATGTCGGAGTAACGATTTTTTTTTTCATAACGATCAGCGTTTAGACGGTACGATATATCGTACGGAAAAATTGTTTTGCGATCGCGCGCCCGCAGCCCCCTGCGCCGGCTCGATCGTCACCCCCGACGCCGCCCTGATCGCCGCCGCCGCTCCGGTCACCCGATTATCGTTCGAATTCGCACGATAATCGTTCGTGTAAACGCAGCATTATTCTGCCTCAATCAACTTCTGCTTCAGTAGAACCTTCTGAACAACATTCAGCAGTTTCTTTAACAACTATACAGGCAGTTAACCCTTCAGTTGCCCTTCCAACCTTCCTATCTCCAGCTGCTCCATTAACTCTGCCATCAGTTACAGGATCAGGGTTTGGAGAGGGAAGTGTATCTGTACAGTCTGACAGGTCAAAAAGACGCAGACAGGCATCATCAGAGTCTAAATATGAGTCTGACCAGATTTCAGACTCAGTAGAGATCATTTCAGATGGAGAACCTTCTCATTCTGAAACAAGGAAGTATTATTTTTCCTCTGAACGCACAGACAATCTAATATGTGCTGTCCGTCAAACTTTAGCAGTAGAAGAAGTACAGGAGGAGTTATCCGCCAAAGATACATTTTTTGCGGGACTCAAAGCTAAAGAAAAGCTGACCTTCCCTGTACATGAGACTTTGCAGTCCCTCATCACTGATGAGTGGCAAGACCCAGAAAAAAGACTGTCAGTCCCAGGGGAGATGAAAAGGCGTCTTCCCTTTAAGAAGGAAGATTTAGAAAATTGGGGGGAAATACCCAAAATAGACGCTCAGGTGGCAAAAGCTGCTAAAAAAAATCTCTACTTCAATTTAAAGATTCCTCACTACTAAGGGACCCAATGGATCGGAAGGCTGAAAGTCTTCTTAGGAAATCATGGGAAACAGTCTCTTATTCCCTAAAAAATAATATTGCGGCAACCTGTGTCGCTCGAGGAATGTATGTATGGATTGACCAGTTGGAGGAACACCTAAGAAATAGAGAGACGTCGAGGGAACAGATAATTGACTCTCTCCCTGTTCTTAGGGACGCTGCGGCTTTCTTGTCGGACTTCACAGCAGACTCAGTACGAGTAGCCGCAAAAGATGGGGCCCTAATTAATGCAACTAGAAGGGCATTGTGGATGAAAAATTGGTCTGGAGATAGTATCTCCCGATCTAAATTATGTGGCATTCCCTTTGGAGGGAAATATGAGTTCGGGTCAGTACTTGAAAAGATTGTAGAAAAATCAGTAGACATAAACAAAGCGCTTCCAGAAGTAAAAGAAAGAACAGCAAAAACTCAGGAAAGTTATAGGGGGAAAGGTAAAGGGGAACGCTGGAGCTACCCTAAAGGGGGGAATAAAAAGAATATTTTTTACACCCCCAAATCCTCCCAGGACAAACAATGACACTGGTCCGGTGGGGGGGGGGGGGGGGGGGGGGAGAGATTGACCAGGTACCGAGAAGCCTGGTCAAGAAGAACAAAAAATCCCTGGATATTGGACATTGTCAGCCAGGGTTACAGGATAGAATTTTCAACTTCTCCCCCAGGAAGTTTCAAATTTCGGAACTTGGGGCAGAGCATTATTCAAGCCTATTTTTCGTTCCAAAACCAAATGGAACTTACAGGTTAATAATAAACCTAAAACCAGTCAACAAATTTGTGAAGTACAAAAGCTTCAAAATGGAGTCAGTCAAGTCCACCACTCCTCTAATACAGAAAGGCGCAGTGATGGCTTCTATAGACCTAACCGATGCCTACTACCACATACCAATCCATCCAGAGTCTCAAAAGGTTCCTGAGATTCGCAGTACGGATAGACGGTAAAGTACAACATTACCAATTTAGAATCATTTGGAATCTCTTCTGCTCCTCGCATTTTTACTGCTGTTATGGGGGAAGTAACTTCTTTTCTCCATATACAGGGTATAAGTAATGTTGCATATCTTGATGATCTGCTCCACATTTCAGAGTCCTCACAGAAACTTCTACAGGATCTGGCAACTACGTCCGATTTTCTCAAATCACTGGGCTGGCTGATCAACCTGCAAAAATCAGATCTCACTCCGGGTACACAGAAGGTATTCTTAGGGATTCTTCTAGACTCCAATAGACAAGTGTCCTTTCTTCCTACAGAGAAAAAACAAACCTTACCCCAAAAGATTAGAATCTTCAAGGCGAAATCTGCCGTATTAGAGAAGCGATGTCCGTCCTGGGATCCATGACCGCCTGTATTCCTGCAATCCCATGGAGTCAAGCTCACTCCAGAGTACAAACGTAAGTCTGGTCTAAACAAAAAATTTTCTCTGTCTCCCCAGGTTCGACGCTCCCTAGACTGGTGGTTGATACTGTCCAATCTAGAGAAAGGTGTCCATTGGAATCCAGCACCCAGAAAGATACTGTCTACAGACGCAAGTCTGACCAGTTGGGGGGCTCGAATAGACTCTCAGCTCTTCCAGGGGAAATGGACAAATGAAATTGCAAGAATGTCCTCCAATTTCAAAGAGCTCATGGCGGTGTGGATATCATTACAACAGGCCGTGAGTATACTAAAGCAATCTCACGTTCATGTCCTCTCAGACAATTTAACAGCAGTGGCGCACTTAAGACATCAGGGAAGTGCAAAACTAAATTCATTGAGACATATATCAGACAAGATATTCGCCTGGGCGAAGGAAAATGTCCTTTCCATCTCAGCAACACATCTCAGGGGGACAGAAAATGTTCATGCAGATTACTTGAGCCGACACACCATTCACCCAGGCGAATGGTGTCTAAAGGAAGAGATCTTCGACATGTTGGTCCACAGATGGGGACAACCTCAGATCGACCTTTTTGCCACGAGACAGAACAGGAAGGTACGAACATTCTTTTCTCTAGATCCAAGGGATGGTCCGGAGACAATAGATGCTCTCTCCCAAGCTTGGGACTTCTCTCTGGCCTACGGCTTTCCTCTCATACCCTTAATTCCGAAAACCCTACAGAAAATCCAAGCAGAAGGAACGACAACTATTCTTCTAGTTCCTTACTGGCCCAGGAGAGCATGGTTCGGGCTTCTTCAGACTCTGGCCCTGGAACCCCCAGTTCATCTTCCCAGAATACCGGACCTACTACACCAGGGTCCATTTCACCATCCAGATCTACTCTCATTAAAGATATCAGCATGGATCCTGAGAGGACGATGCTGTGGTTATTACTACCTTACAAAGAAGCAGAAAACCAGTCACCTCGAAAATATATCTTAAAGTCTGGAAGGTCTTTTCCTTATGGTGCTCGGAAGTATTAAATACCTTTCCTGATGATCAAAATTTTTCCATAAAACTAAACTTTTTACAAGCTGCGTTAGAAAAAGGTCTGAAACCAGCCACATTAAAGGTCCAGGTAGCAGCATTATCGTCCATATATGATTATAATATTGCAGAACATCGGTGCTTAAGAAATTTTTAAGAAGCGCTACTAGACAAAATCCCACTATTAGGGACTTACACCCTCCATGGGGCTTAAACATCGGCCTTGAAGGACTATCCAGACCCCCTTTCGAACCTATGGAGGAAGCTAATATAAGATTTATCTCCTTTAAAACCGCTTTTCTGGTGGCAATCGTTTCAGCCAGAAGGGTGGGAGAGATTCAAGCTCTTACAACACAAGAACCGTACTGTTCTATTCAGGAAGATCGCATTGTGCTTAAAACAGATTTAACAGATTTACTCTCTAGATGTAAGAAGATCGATATATATTATATTATATATTAATATTATATATTATCTACAATCCTGTAGTGCTTGGAGGAAAGATCAGTCCCTGTTCATACAATTTTAGGGTCCTAATAAAGGGAAGAAAGTTTCAAAGAGTGTTTTATCCCGTTGGATAAAGGCGGCGATAGAAGAGACGTACAACATCCAAAAGATACCTTGTCCTCTTCAAATAAAGGCTCACTCCACCAGAGCTGTATCCACCACATGGGCAGAGAAAGCCTGTGCATCAATAGACCAGATCTGTCTATCATGCCGCCACATGATCGTCTCCACATACATTTACCAGACATTATAGACTGCAGCTTCAGCTTAATAAAGATCTAGCCTTCGGTAGGAAGGTTCTTCAAGCTGTGGTCCCGCCCTAAGGTAATGGTTGGTATTCTCCTGTGGCGCCGTCGTGAAGATGAGGAGAGAAAAAAGGGTTAGTCTTACTGGTAAGACGTTTTCTCCGAAGTCTTCACGACGGCACCAACATCCCTCCCTATAATGTGTAGATATTTAAACTCATGTGGTGCCAGATAAAGTTACAATTACACTGGTGAGAGTGGGAAGGGGAGGGGCTTTTAACCTCTCGTGTGTGTTTTTCCTGTCCCTAGGGTACGAGTTAACTCCTGTGGTGCCGTCGTGAAGACTTCGGAGAAAACGTCTTACCAGTAAGACTAACCCTTTTTTTGCTAATTAACTTTGCAATAACAGGCTGAATTTTTGCATAAAATATGCTGCAAAACCAGAATTTGTCCCATGGAAAAACTGACTTGTTATATATGTTCCTCAAGTCGTTACGATTAAAACGATATGTAACATGTATAACTTTTATTGTATCTGATGTCCTGTAAAAAATTCAAACTACTGTTAACAAATATATGTCACTTCATATCCCTCCTTTCCCAGGCTTATAGCGCTTTTATCCTTTGGTCTATGGGGCTGTGTCAGGTGTCATTTTTTGCGCCATGATGTGTTCTTTCTATCGCTACCTTGATTGCGCTTATACGACTTTTTGATCACTTTTTATTACAATTTTTCCGGATTTGATGCGACTAAAAATGTACAATTTTTTTGCGCTTATGCCCTTTACCGTACAAGATCAGGAATGAGATAAATGAATAATTCGGGCGATTACGCACGCGGTGATATCAAACATGTTTATTTATTTTTATTTATAACATGGGAAAAGGGGGGTGATTCAAACTTTTATTAGGGGAGGGGGCTTTTTATTAATAATGACACTTTTTTTTTTTTTTTTTAACACTTATACTAGAAGCCCCCCGGGGTTAGGGTTATTCCCCCCCTGGGGTTAGTGTTATTCCCCCCCCCTGGGGTTAGGGTTATTTTCTATGGGGGACTTCTAGTATAAGCACTCTGATCTCTCATACAGATCTATGCTGCATAGATATGCAGCATAGATCGATGAGATAGGCACTCGATTGCTTCCGGCTGCGGCCATTACGGCGCAGACCCAGGCCGTCACCAGTCAAGGAGATCGATCATCCGTGACAACGTCATGGGGGAGTGATCTCCCCACTAGACACCAGGGAAAAGGTCATCTGAAGTCTTCAGATGCAGGTGTCAACTTTGACAGCTAATTAAGACTTAATTAGCGGGCACGGCGATCGGACCGTGCCCACTAATAGCCGCGGCCCCGGGCTAAATGCGGCACCTGGGACCGCAGCGGTTCAGAGAGGGCTCGCCGCGGGGCCCCGCTTTGAACGCCCCCACCCACGCAACGACGTACAGTTACGTCCTCGTGCGGGAGGGGGTTAAAGAAATCTGTCAGATAATCTGTTCTTTCTCAACCTCTTCTGTCCAGGGTAGACGAAGTCATTTCACCCATCGTGTGCTGCCAGAGGACGTCCAGAAAATAACTATATAGATAGATAGATGGATATATAACTGGCTGCACATATCTATTATATATATATAACTGGCTGCACATATCTATGATATATATAATTTCTACAATAGAGCGCACTCCCAGTTCCAGTGTTGAGACTGAAATGTTGCACTTGTTTTTGATGTACCAATAAATACTACAACTTTTTTTACCACACGGATGTGCCGCAAAATTCTTGGACACATATATATATATATATATATATATATATATATATATACACACACACACACACACATATATATATATATATTATATACACACACACACACACACATATATATATATATATATTATATACACACACACAGAGGTGCCTTGGATTAGGTGCATAATTCGTTCCGTTACGGCGCTTGTAATCCAAATACACTCTTAAACCAAAGCAAATTTTCCCATAAGAAATCATAGAAATGCAGACAATTGGTTTCACACCCCAAAAAGAACGATTTATTATTTTAAATAACATGTAAAACAAACATTCAGAAACAGCAGAATCTGTGATATTATAAGTTACTGTACAGTAATGGAGAGGATGGAAAACACAAGGGTGGACAGAGACTGCAGGGAGCAGGAAGGAATGAGCAGGACAGATGTGGGCACATACATGCAGCACTCTCTGTCCGGGGAGAGAGGGGTTACAGCTATGGAGAGATTACCTCAACAGTCCTGTCCCCTGATGTAAGCCCCAGCCTGAAGTGGATCTGCTATGATTTGGAAGGTGAGGGAGACTTCCTGGGTCAGAGTACAGGGCTGTAGACCCCGCTATGCAGACCGTGCCCCTCCCCCACTCCCCCTCCCACCCTGTACAGGGAGCTCTTACACCAAAGCAATGCTCTTACACCAAGTCACAATTTTGAAAAACTGTGATCTCTTAAACCAAAACGGTCTTAAACCAAATTACCACTGTATGTATATATGTGTATATATATATATATATATAATATATATAAAACTGGCTGCACATCTCCCCATGTAATAAATGTGCGGCCGGTGGCTGATACCAGGGAACAGCTGCACAAACCATCCAGTGACAGATCGACTGATCGCACCTTGTGAAGAGTCTGTAAACGCGTACAGAGATCAGCGCTCATATACATACAGGATCAGCGCTCATTTACATACAGGATCAGGGCTCATATACATACAAGATCAGCGCTCATATACATACAGGATCAGGGCTCATATACATACAGGATCAGCGCTCATATACATACAGGATCAGCGCTCATATACATACAGGATCAGGGCTCATATACATACAGGATCAGCGCTCATATACATACAGGATCAGCGCTCATATACATACAGGATCAGCGCTCATATACATACAGGATCAGGGCTCATATACATACAGGATCAGCGCTCATATACATACAGGATCAGCGCTCATATACATACAGGATCAGGGCTCATATACATACAGGATATGGGCTCATATACATACAGGATCAGCGCTCATATACATACAGGATCAGCGCTCATATACATACAGGATCAGCGCTCATATACATACAGGATCAGGGCTCATATACATACAGATCAGGGCTCATTTACATACAGGATCAGGGCTCATATACATACAGGATCAGGGCTGCTAATTAGGTCTTTAGGCTAAGAGAGCACCTGAGATAGTGAGCAGGCTGTACAATCCTTTATTATATTATGGTAATGTTGTATATACTTATATGTCACATATTCTAAGCACATCAATGCCATTTGCATTTTAGACAAGGGATATTTGTTAGAAATTACAAACTACATATTGGCTTCTCTCCTGTGAGTTTTTTGATGTTTAACAAAATTTGATTTCTGAGTAAAACATTTCCCACATTCTGAGCATGAAAATGGCTTCTCCCCTGTGTGAATTCTCAGGTGTTCAACAATATAGGATTTCTTAGAAAAACATTTCCCGCATTCTGAGCATGAAAATGGCTTCTCCCCTGTGTGAATTCTTAGATGTTTAACAAGACTTGATTTTTGAGTAAAACATTTCCTACATTTGGGGCATGGAAATGGTTTCTCCCCTGTGTGAGTTCTCAGATGTTCAACAAGGGTTGATTTATGAGTAAAACATTTACCACATTCTGAACATGAAAATAGCTTCTCCCCTGTGTGAATTCTTAGATGTTTAACAAGACTTGATTTGTGAATAAAGCATTTCATACAGTTAGGGCATTGAAATAGTTTCTTTCCTCTATGAGTTTTTTGATGTATGAGAAGAGATGATTTTTGGGTAAAACATTTCCGACATTCTGGACATGAATATGGCTTCTCTCCTGTGTGAATTCTCAGATGTTCAACAAGGTTTGATTTAAAAGTAAAACATTTACCACATTCTGAACATGAAAATAGCTTCTCCCCTGTGTGAATTCTTAGATGTTTAACAAGATTTGATTTCTGAGTAAAAAATTTCCCACATTTAGAGCATGGAAATAGTTTCTCTCCTCTATGACTTTTTTGATGTGTAACAAGAGTTGATTTTTGGGTAAAACATTTTCCACATTCTGAACATGAAAATGGCTTCTCCCCTGTGTGAATTCTCAGATGTTGAACAAGAGTCCCTTTTTTAATAAAACATTTTCCACAGTGTGAACAAGAAAATGGCTTCTTCTTATTTGGCTGTACAGAACGAAGTGAATCAGTAGCTGGGACTGGTATAGAAGGATCAGATGAGAGATCTTCGCTGTGAGGGGCTGGAGGTAGATCTGGGGTAATAGAATGTTCTTCATATGTATCTTGTGTGATCTGACCATCTGCTGTAATATCTGGAGATATCTGATGTCCCTCTGATCTCCGGGGACACTCAGCTGCCAAGAAGAATCACATCTTAGTGTTATTATACTTGATAACCTTGTATTCTGTATAGTAAGTCTGATGCACAACATCCTGAAGAGCAACTATAGGCTGAGAATGAGAGCAGGATATGACATCATGGAACCTTCCCAGCAACCTGACCTCCCTCCCATCTGATGTCATCCGGCCCTCCCTCATCCACAGCTATATATCACCAGCACTGATGTCATCCGGCCCTCCCTCATCCACAGCTATATATCACCAGCACTGATGTCATCCGGCCCTCCCTCATCCACAGCTATATATCACCAGCACTGATGTCATCCGGCCCTCCCTCATCCACAGCTATATATCACCAGCACTGATGTCATCCGGCCCTCCCTCATCCACAGCTATATATCACCAGCACGGATGTCATCCGGCCCTCCCTCATCCACAGCTATATATCACCAGCACTGATGTCATCCGGCCCTCCCTCATCCACAGCTATATATCACCAGCACTGACAATCCTGACAGTTTTGTTGTTTTAATTTTTACAGCAGTCACCATGTGGGAAAAATAATAAGATAATTTTATCATTTAGGTCGGTATGGAGGTGACTACACCAGATATGTGTGGTGATCGGATGACAGACGTCCTGTATACTGCGGGATCTCCTGCTTCTATATTGTCATCCACACTGCGCCTCTAAGAAATGTTTATCTCTTGTGCAAAGAAGGAAAACTAATACAGATCACATAGATCCCGCATCCTGACAGCACCATTTCTTTTATATTATATTTTATGCTGTATATGTCATGTATCCTGTTATCTCCAATAATGGGGTCACTGAATGGAGGAATATACAGCAGAGAAGCCTGACAGGACACACAGCTTATAATATTCCACACAGAATAGTTACAGCCAGTGACTGAGGGGAATGTGTGAGTGTTCTCTGCATTTACTGGTCACTAGTCACCTGGGCGGTTACCTGTAGTGATGTCCTCCTTATACTGCTCATCACTGCCGTCATCTGTCTCTGGAGCATTAATATTGTTCCCATCTTCCCCCTGATTCATAAGATGGGAGAGAAATATTGTAAAAGTCATCAGACAGGAGGAGAAGTCAGGTGGGATGTACAGATCATAGGGAACATCTCCATCTACCTGATCCTGATCCTGTGGGAGAAGAGGACGGGGACATCTCTCTGGTGCTGTTCTCTTACTGGATCTGACTGGAGGGAACACATACAGAGACTGAATTCATTCTTTCCATCCAGATAATACAGAGAGGAGGTGTGTATATAGTCCTGTCTATTACCTGCTGATGGGAGGGGCTGCTGATCCTCCAGCATCACATCCTTGTACTGATCCTTGTGTCCTTCTACATACTCCCACTCCTCCATGGAGAAATAGACCGCCACGTCCTGACACCTTATAGGAACCTGACACACACAATGATCACACAGTCATCCCCCCCACCCCTCCAGTGGTGTTACTGTATAATGTCCCAGCATTCCCAGCAGCCACAGTCTCACCTCTCCACTCAGCAGCTCCACCATCTTGTTGGTGACTTCTAGGATCTTCTCTTCCTCCATTTCCTCATGTATCAGGGGCCCCGGGATTGGGCTCAGGGTTCTTCCCCATCCTTCACACCCAGGGGCCCCACAGCGCCCACTAGAGGACTTCTTCACTACTGTGTAATCCTGTGTATGGAGAGACACATTACTATCACTCCATCCATTCCCAGAATCCCTCACCTCTCCAGTCCTATCCATCTGTTATTCCATAGATAAGAATGATGTCATAATGACATCACTCCCAGAATCCCTCACCTCTCCAGTCCTATCCATCTGTTATTCCATAGATAAGAATGATGTCATGATGACATCACTCCCAGAATCCCTCACCTCCCCAGTCCTATCCATCTGTTATTCCATAGATAAGAATGATGTCATGATGACATCACTCCCAGAATCCCTCACCTCTCCAGTCCTATCCATCTGTTATTCCATAGATAAGAATGATGTCATGATGACATCACTCCCAGAATCCCTCACCTCCCCAGTCCTATCCATCTGTTATTCCATAGATAAGAATGATGTCATGATGACATCACTCCCAGAATCCCTCACCTCTCCAGTCCTATCCATCTGTTATTCCATAGATAAGAATGATGTCATGATGACATCACTCCCAGAATCCCTCACCTCCCCAGTAAGCAGGAAGAGTATGTGTAGGGTGACGGTTATTATCCTCTCGGCCATCTTGTCTCTGTCTCTCTCCATTATTGATCCTGTATTTCTGTTACCTGGATGGAAAGAAGATAAAGAAATGCAAAAACCACATAAGATCCCATATAAAACATACAACTATAGACGGTTACAAGGAGACACATTGGAGGAGATATCAGTGTAGATGATATGTAGCTATTATATAGGACCTTACAACTATATAGGGTGACATAACATACCACACTATTATGTGGGGGCACAGGGGACCTAACTACCACTTTAGCAGATAAACTCTTCTCGGCAGTGACAGCTAGATTACCAAACATTGTCTGCGGTGTTGTCCCGTCTTGGTCAGTGAATGGCTGAGTGGGATGTTACTGCAGAGATGGGTCCGTTTTTGGTGGTAGTGGTGGCTAAGGTCAGCAAGGAACCCAGAGAAAAGACAGGAGAGGTAAGCATTACATCTTTCTTATATTCTATATACTGATTCCAGGGCGCCTATTAAATAGAGCCATAAGTGTCTGATTGAACCTGATTCAGCAGATAAACGCTCCATGTAAAAGGGTCTTTAGATAAACCATAGTGTATAAATGTCCATCCACAGGTATCAAAGGGTACATTCACACGTTACGTACGTTTTTTCGTAATTACAGTTAATTTATATTGGACTGTTCACACTGTCTGTAGTTTTACGGATCCAAAATCTGCAGAAATTAATGACAATCTCTAGTACAGACCAGATTCCCCTATAGAAGTCAATGGAAGCGTTTGTAATTTTGGTGAATTCGTAGGTTTTGTGGAAAAAAATGTCGGAATGTCTGCAAATCCGTAAAAGATATGGATAAGAAACAACCTAACACCTATGCTGATTGTTTTGATACTCTTCCCCCGATGTCGCTCAGTGCTTCCCAGTCTGAATTGTTGGACTTTCCCATCACAGTGGGAGATAGCCGAAGCCATTAAAGCCATGCCTTTGTGTAAAACGCCTGGCCGGGATTGTCGCTGATTGGTATAAGGCTGGTGCCAATTCCCTTTGTCCCCATCTACTGACTCGTTACAAGGAGTCACTGGAGGTTGGTTGGTTTCTCTCCTGAACTTTGATGCCAAAATACTGGCCAAGGTGTTAGCAACGCGGTTGAATGCAGCTATTCATTCTGCAATACATTCTGTATTTCTGACTAAACCGGGTTCAAGGTGGGAAAGGCTGCTGATGTAAACCTGTCCAGGCTGCATATGAACATTATTGCCAGCGGGGCAGATGCCAGTCCCGGGTATGTACTTATTTTAGATATAAAGAAAGCGTTTGACTCAGTAGAGTGGCACTATTTGTGGGTCATACTCCTTTGTGCAGCCCCTTTGGCGTACGAACGAACTTATATATTTTCGAGCCTTTTTTCACCCAGCAGAGGTGCCCGCTGTCACCTCTGCTTTTCACAATTGCCATTGAACCACTAGCTGCGACCATCCATGCCTCGTCCTCTGTTCAGGGAATCACCCATGGTTCCATTGTTGAAAAGGTCTCAATGTAAGCCGAGGATACCCTGGTTAATCTGGCGGATACTGGTCCATCCCTGGAGTCGCTGATGGAGCTCATTGATTCTTTTGCCAATTTTTCTGGGTTGCGTGTTCATTAGTCTAAGTCTGTCTTGCCGCCATTTTCTATCACTTCTTCTCTTCCCCACGCATTGCCTGGTTAGCTTGCGATATCTTGGGGTAGAAGTCACCGCCTCTGTACATAGTTATTTATATGTCCCGGCATTCACACCATCCGTGCCATGATCCTTACCGCGAAAAAATAAGACAGATTATAGTGCGGATGGCGGCACGGGCGTCTCCCTCCGCTCCTGTCACCGCTCCTAACTCTCATCTCTCCCGCTGCTGTCCCCCGCTCCCGGCTCCCACATCCTCCGTTGCTTTTCCCTGCTCCCGGCTCTCACCTCCCTCGGCGTTGTCCCCCACCTCTTTTCCCATCTCCCGGCTCTCACCTCCCCCGCTCCTGGCTCCCATCTCCCCCACCGCTGTTCCCCACTACCGGCTTTCACCTCGCCCGCCGCTGTCCCCTGCTCCCAGCTCCCACGTCCCCTGCTGCTTTTCCCTGCTCCCGGCTCTCTCCTCCCCCGCCGCTGTCCCCCGCTTCCGGCTCTCATCTCCCACGCCATTGCCCCCTTTGCTCCTGGCTCCCATCTCCCCCCCTGCTGTCCCCTGCTCCCGGCTCTCACCTCCCCCGCCACTGTCCCCTGCTCCGGGCTCCCATCTCCCCCGATGCTGTCACTTGCTCCCAGCTCCCCCGCACAGATGCAACGAGCAGACGTTCAGTGTTTTTCACAAAGCGGACAAAATCATGCTCCGTGAAAAACACTGGACATGTGAATGAGGCCTTATATGGCACTCAACCTCAAGCCTCTGCTTGTTTCCACTGAGCAGCACCTACGAAGTTGTCGCAACTCCCCTTATGTCTGTTGGGCAGGATTAACATTTTTATGATGATTTTCCTCCTTACATTCTTGTTTCTTTTCCATGCGTCCCCTGTATTTCCCCCCAAGAGTTTCTTTATTAAACTAGATGGCCTTCTGAGATCCTTCTATTGGAATGGGAAGTCTCCTAGAATAAGCCTGGCTTCTCTACAAGAGCTTAAGCATTGGGGAGGTTTGGGTGCCCCACATATGTATCATTATTTCCTGGCCTCACAGATTGCGATCTCTGCAATCCGGCAGCAGCGCTGGTTGGTGCCTTGGTGGGCTCTTATAAAGGCTTGGTCAACGCCCTATATAGACTTCGCTTGAGTTGCTGCCACCGTGCAGACTATCCTTCAGGCCTTGTCTGTGGTGCACACTCTTCACCTTCCCCCAGGACGCCTCTTTGGCTTAATCCCTATTTGCCTAATCTCCTTGATTTACCAGGGACAGTTCTATGGGGAAAATATGGTGTTCAGTATTTCACCCATCTTTTTACATATGATCACGAGTTCCACTCCTTTGATCTAATGTGTGAGTTGAGTAGTGTCCAACGTTCAGCTTGTAGTGTACAACTGCGACAGGCTGTAAAGCTCAATTTGGTGGCCTTAGGTTTCCCCTGGAATTCTCATTAGCTGAAAAACTCTTGGGCACCACAGACTTAGCTAAACCTTTAACACAGTTATATATGCATATAGGACGAATAATTTGCGGCGGATTGTGGACAAAGGTTGTAGACAAATACTGAACGTGTTACTGTAGCCTTATGGTGTGCAAAGAACACATAGGGCCACCATTACATGTTGCCTACCAGGGTGGGCTGCTCGCACCTGACAGGAAGGGCTCATCAAATCACAGAGCTTGTGCCAAATCCTGACCCCATCAGCAATATGCCACACAGATCTGGATCCATCTGACCAGCCATGTTTCTCCACAGCGATCTGAATCCAACTGACCGGCCATGATTCCCCACAGAGATCTGGATCTATCTGACCGGCCATGATTCCCCACAGAGATATGGATCCATCTGACCGGCCATGTTTCTCCACAGCGATCTGGATCTATCTGACCGGCCGTGTTTCTCCACAGAGATCTGGAGCCATCTGACCGGCCATGTTTCTTCACAGAGATCTGGATCCATCTGACCGGCCATGTTTCTCCACAGCACTCTGGATCCATCTGACCAGCCATGTTTCTCCACAGCGATCTGGATCCATCTGACCGGCCATGTTTCTCTACAGAGATCTGAATCCAACTGACCGGCCATGATTCCCCACAGAGATCTGGATCTATCTGACCGGCCATGATTCCCCACAGAGATCTGGATCCATCTGACCGGCCATGTTTCTCCACAGCGATCTGGATCTATCTGACCGGCCGTGTTTCTCCACAGAGATCTGGATCCATCTGACTGGCCATGTTTCTCTACAGAGATCTGGATCCATCTGACCGGCCATGTTTCTCCACAGAGATCTGGATCCATCTGACTGGCCATGTTTCTCTACAGAGATCTGGATCCATCTGACCGGCCATGTTTCTCCACAGAGATCTGTATCCATCTGACCGGCCATATTTCCTCACAGAGATCTGGATCCATCTGACCGGCCATGTTTCTCCACAGAGATCTGTATCCATCTGACCGGCCATGTTTCCTCACAGAGATCTGGATCCATCTGACCAGCCATGCTTCTCCACAGAGATCTGGATCCATCTGACCGGCCATGTTTCTCCACAGGGATCTGGATCCATCTGACCGCCCATGTTTCTCTATAGAGATCTGGATCCATCTGACCGGCTGTGTTTCTCCACAGAGATCTGGATCCAACTGACCATCCACGTTTCTCCACAGAGATCTGGATCCATCTGACCGGCTGTGTTTCTCCACAGAGATCTGAATTCAACTGACCGGCCATGATTCCCCACAGAGATCTGGATCCATCTGACCGGCCGTGTTTCTCCACAGAGATCTGGATCCATCTGACCGGCCGTGTTTCTCCACAGAGATCTGGATCCATCTGACCGGACATGTTTCTCTATAGAGATCTGGATCCATCTGAGCGGCCATGTTTCTCCACAGAGATCTGGATCCATCTGACTGGCCGTGTTTCTCCACACAGATCTGTATCCATCTGACCGGCCATGTTTCTCTATAGAGATCTGGATCCATCTGACCGGCCGTGTTTCTCTATAGAGATCGGGATCCATCTGACCGGCCGTGTTTCTCTATAGAGATCTGGACCTCTGAGTGATTACTGATGTCCATCTTCTGGCACACTTTGATCATGTGATATTTTCTCACTGTCTGATTCGCTGATCCTGTTTTTCTGTCTCCCCGCATGTTCCCCTCAGTTGCTATGGTGAAGCGGGAGCCGATTCTATCATTAATTATACAATAAAACTCACAAACCTCCCCAGCATCTACAGAGGAATAACCGGGATCTGACTCCTCTGCTGCAACAGGAAGGAAATATACAGGAGAAAGAACAGGAGGAGATTTATCACTGTCTCATAGTAAGAGTCTCCTGCTTTCCCATAGCAACCAATCAGCTCCCATAGCAACCAATCAGCTCCCATAGCAACCAAGCACAGCTCCCATAACAACCAATCACAGCTTCCATAACAACCAATCACAGCTCAGCTTTCATTTTACCAGAGCAATTTGAGAGAAAACACTGAGCTGTGTGACCCAACCTAGGAGATTCCAGGCAGGTGGTTACCAAGGGCAACAGGTTATCAAAAACAGCAGCACATGGAGGATCAGTGACTCTATTCTCTCTGATGATACATTTTAAAGAATGGATCAGTATAAACCAAGATGTCTTCCTGACACAAAACCTTTAAAACTAAACAACATTGTTGATAATCCTACATGTACATACCTATATATATATATACTGTGCCTCCACCTGCAGAGCTGTACAGGAGCCGTGTGCTTCCCCTGTGCTTCCAGGACCTGCCATGATGTCACAGTCATGTGATCAGTCACATGGAGGAGGAGGAGTCACATGATCAGGGGCTGCTGCTCAGTGTATGCAGTATGCAGTGTGTGCTGGATGAGCTGAAGTGATGTGTATGCAGCAGAGCTGTGTGTGTGTGTGTGTGTGTGGAGCAGAGCTGTGTGTGTGTGTGATGTGTGTGGAGCAGAGCTGTGTGTGTGTGATGTGTGTGGAGCAGAGCTGTGTATGTGTGTTATATATGCCTGCAGCAGAGCCCTGTGTGTAATGTACATGTAGCTGAGCTGTATATGTGTAATGTACATGTAGCTGAGCTGTATATGTGTAATGTACATGTAGCTGAGCTGTATGTGTGTAATGTACATGTAGCTGAGCTGTATGTGTGTAATGTACATGTAGCTGAGCTGTATATATGTAATGTACATGTAGCTGAGCTGTATGTGTAATGTACATGTAGCTGAGCTGTATATGTGTGTAATGTACATGTAGCTGAGCTGTATATGTGTGTAATGTACATGTAGCTGAGCTGTATGTGTGTAATGTACATGTAGCTGAGCTGTATATGTGTGTAATGTACATGTAGCTGAGCTGTATGTGTGTAATGTACATGTAGCTGAGCTGTATATATGTGTAATGTACATGTAGCTGAGCTGTATATGTGTGTAATGTACATGTAGCTGAGCTGTATATATGTGTAATGTACATGTAGCTGAGCTGTATGTGTGTAATGTACATGTAGCTGAGCTGTATATGTGTAATGTACATGTAGCTGAGCTGTATATATGTGTAATGTACATGTAGCTGAGCTGTATGTGTGTAATGTACATGTAGCTGAGCTGTATATGTGTAATGTACATGTAGCTGAGCTGTATGTGTGTAATGTACATGTAGCTGAGCTGTATATGTGTGTAATGTACATGTAGCTGAGATGTATATGTGTAATGTACATGTAGCTGAGCTGTATATGTGTGTAATGTACATGTAGCTGAGCTGTATATGTGTAATGTACATGTAGCTGAGCTGTATGTGTGTAATGTACATGTAGCTGAGCTGTATATGTGTGTAATGTACATGTAGCTGAGCTGTATATGTGTAATGTACATGTAGCTGAGCTGTATGTGTGTAATGTACATGTAGCTGAGCTGTATGTGTGTAATGTACATGTAGCTGAGCTGTATATGTGTAATGTACATGTAGCTGAGCTGTATGTGTATAATGTACATGTAGCTGAGCTGTATATGTGTGTAATGTACATGTAGCTGAGCTGTATATGTGTAATGTACATGTAGCTGAGCTGTATGTGTGTAATGTACATGTAGCTGAGCTGTATATGTGTGTAATGTACATGTAGCTGAGCTGTATATGTGTGTAATGTACATGTAGCTGAGCTGTATATGTGTGTAATGTACATGTAGCTGAGCTGTATATGTGTGTAATGTACATGTAGCTGAGCTGTATATGTGTGTAATGTACATGTAGCTGAGCTGTATATGTGTGTAATGTACATGTAGCTGAGCTGTATATGTGTGTAATGTACATGTAGCTGAGCTGTATATGTGTGTAATGTACATGTAGCTGAGCTGTATATGTGTGTAATGTACATGTAGCTGAGC
Organism: Dendropsophus ebraccatus; assembly: GCF_027789765.1. Lineage (NCBI taxonomy): Eukaryota > Metazoa > Chordata > Amphibia > Anura > Hylidae > Dendropsophus > Dendropsophus ebraccatus. The sequence continues at coordinate 195,511,203 of NC_091456.1, read as the reverse complement.
TGTATGTGTGTAATGTACATGTAGCTGAGCTGTATATGTGTGTATTGTACATGTAGCTGGGCTGTATATATGTGTAATGTACATGTAGCTGAGCTGTATGTGTGTAATGTACATGTAGCTGAGCTGTATGTGTGTAATGTACATGTAGCTGAGCTGTATATGTGTAATGTACATGTAGCTGAGCTGTATATATGTGTAATGTACATGTAGCTGAGCTGTATATATGTGTAATGTACATGTAGCTGAGCTGTATGTGTGTGTAATGTACATGTAGCTGAGCTGTATGTGTGTAATGTACATGTAGCTGAGCTGTATGTGTGTAATGTACATGTAGCTGAGCTGTATGTGTGTAATGTACATGTAGCTGAGCTGTATGTGTGTAATGTACATGTAGCTGAGCTGTATATGTGTAATGTACATATAGCTGAGCTGTATATGTGTAATGTACATGTAGCTGAGCTGTATATATGTGTAATGTACATGTAGCTGAGCTGTATATGTGTAATGTACATGTAGCTGAGCTGTATGTGTGTGTAATGTACATGTAGGCAGAAGGAAGCGGCAACACGCACAAGAAAGAACAAAAATGGGGAGCGATCAACTTCAGAACCAGCTCTACTATGTAATCAAAGGAAAGGTAAAGATAAACCAATATTCACTCACTTCTCGGAGGGGAGATCGACCTACTCCCCTCCGTTGCCCGGATAGCTTGTATTGGGAAAGGTGATATTCTGCTGCTTGAAGTCCTCCCAGAGTCTTCGGTTGCGGCCTGTGTGTAACGGATACCTGTAGTGATCCTCCCGGACCAAAAGACCAAAAGACAGATACAACATCCACCAACAATCATAGACTGAGTAGAAGTATAAATAATGATAGACCTATTACCATGAAAAAATTTCATCTTCACAAAAATAAATCTCCAGATTCTCCCTCCCATAATTTTAGGTTCACTAAAACATTTTATAATAGTAACTATAGAAGAAGATTTGCTCAGGTCACCCAAGGAGAGACACCCTCTAACCAATTCCATACTTATACATCGACCCAAATTAAGAATATCCATGTACAAGTGGATACGCACAACATAGCAGCCACAGGGAATACAGATATGAACACCATCGATATAGTCTCGTCAGTTGACACTGATAATACAGACATGGATATTAATCACCCAGTATCTTTAGATAACACAGTAACTGCTATATCAGACATACAGGAAGAGATCCGATTTAAAGAGAGAGTTTCCATCCAGAAAATAGAGGAGACTACGGTTTTTTTGAAGAGTCCCAGAAAGGTCACCCAATATTTTTTACCAGTAGGGAGAGTGAGAACGAGGAAGAGACAACAAACAGATATAGAAAAAGAAGAAAACGAGGAGGAAAAAGAATTCAAAAGACAAAGAGTAGAAGAAGGAAGGAAGAGACGGTCCCAGGAACACTTAGTCTTCGAGAAGGAGGAGTATTCAATCTCTCTTCCCATTCCATCACATGGGACGAATTAAATGTTTTAAAAAAAGGTTTATCATTCTGCCCTTCAGCAAATATGGACCTATTTGAACTGTTTTTGGATTTGAATGATTTTGTCAGGAAACTAACATTGAAAAGGTTTTTTTCTATAAAGGACAAAAAAGAGATGGTTCCCATCTATTCTCACATGCCCTCTGAAGACATTTCTAATAATTTGAACATAGAAATTTTAACAGATAATTTATTCAATACCCCTATCCCATCAGGACTAAAGAAAAAATCGAATTTTTATCCCATACAAAGCAAAGGAAATTATATTGATTCTTTTTATGAAATGGTTTTAGCAGACTTGAGGGAATTAGAAGAAGGTAATAAAAAGGGTACTATTAATCAAGGGAAACAGTCAAATCTAAAAAGGGAGGAAAGGAATGCACTAAAAACATTGAGAGATAATAAAGATATCATTATAAAGAAAGCTGATAAGGGGGGGGGAATAGTCATCATGGACAAAGAATATTATATAGAGGAATCGTATAGAATTATTAGAGACAACACCTATTATCATAAATTAGAGGAAGATCCTGGACCACTCTTTCAGAAGAAACTTATTAGTCTCGTACAAAAGGGTGCCATTGAAGGAGTCCTAACAAAAGAAGAACAAGATTACCTGATTTTGAATAACCCCTCCACCCCTTATTTTTATTTTCTCCCTAAACTTCAAAAAAATTTAGAGAAACCACCAGGAAGACCGATCATAGCAGGTGTTAATTCAATTACTAGCCACCTGGGTGAATATATAGACCGTCTCTTACAAAAATATGTCATCTCCCTTCCTTCATACCTCAGGGATTCAGGACATCTACTTATGTTACTAGATAAAGTTATATGGAAACCAGAGTACTATCTAGTAACACTTGATGTAGCAGCACTTTATTCAAACATCCCTCATGAAAAAGGTCTACAAGCAATCAGAGATATCCTCTCAGAGGATGTTTTTATGCCAGATATACAAAAACAATTTATTGTAGATGGAATGGAATTTATTTTAAAGCATAATTTTTTTATTTTTGAAGAAGAATTTTTTATACAACACCTTGGCACAGCGATGGGCGCTAAATGCGCACCAGTTTTCGCTAATTTGTATATGGCCATGTTTGAAAATCTTTTCATTTATGAAAGTTTTTTTAAAAAATTTATAGTTTTTTATGGAAGGTATATAGACGATCTGTTGCTGATATGGAAGGGCACAGAGGAGGATCTAAAAGATTTTATGGTTTTTATTAACAGCAACACATGGGGTCTTAAATTTAGTGAGAGTTACAGTCAAAATGAAATTGCGTTTTTAGATATAAATATTTATATAAAAGATAATTTTATCAACACAAAAACTTTTTTTAAACCAATAGATGCCAATGGCTACTTGCACTTTACCAGTCAACACAAGAAGAGCTGGAAAGAAAACATCCCCTTTGGACAAATGATAAGAATGAAAAGGAACTGTACAGAAGAGAAAATCTTTGAAGAACAAACCAATATTCTAGAAAAAAGATTTTTACAGAAAAAGTTCCCTCGTAAGATCATAGAAGGGGCTAAGAGAAGAGCTATGGAATTAAATAGAAAAGAACATTTGGGAAGGAAGAAAGAAGACGACAAAAAGAAAGGAGAGAAAAATGACATACATGAGAATAAAAAGAATGATGTAAATTTTATCACTCGATTTTCATCTAATCATATTCAAATAAAAAATATTTTAAAGAAAAATTGGAGTATCCTACAGAGGGATCCGTTTTTAAAAGACTGTATAGGAAAAAGTCCCAGCATGATATATAGGAGAGCACAAACAGTAGGACAAAAAATAGCTCCTTCATACCCAGAGTTAAAAAGAGAAAAAATAAATACGGTAAAAACAAAAAAAGAAAATATTGGTATCTTTAAATGCAATAAAAAAATGTGTAAAACATGTCACTATTTAGAGAATAATACGAAAAGTATTGAAAGCAGGATCTCCAAAGAAAAAATAGAGATTAAAGATCACTTAAACTGTGGATCAGAATATGTGATCTACGTGCTGGAGTGCCCGTGTGGCCTCCAATACGTAGGTAGAACGAGTCAAACGCTACGTAAAAGATTTAATACACATCGTTTTAACATTAAACATAAATACGGGAAACATAGCGTGTCCCGTCATTTCGCTATGTTTCATAATGCTGATGATAGCCTACTGAAAGTTTTCCCAATAGAGCAAATACATTTTTCACTGAACAGATTTGCTAAATTATGTAAAAGAGAAAGCTATTGGATATTTAAACTCAATACTTTAGTACCAAATGGGTTAAATGAAACAATAGAACGAGTATAAAAGGAAGGGGTTAATAAGGGAAGGGTTTTCCAACAAGGTGAAAGTGGAAGTGACATCACAAAAGGGAGGGTATCCTCTTATATTTAAATGTGTGTGTGCAGTATATGTATTATCGTCCCTGAGGAAGGAACTTGTAGTTCTGATACGCGTCGGACAGAATAAAGTTTTATATTTGTTATAGTAATACTCACAGTTCATTTCCAAGTACGGTGTGTACCAATCCGGGTGTAGGGAGAACTCACCCGGGAGGATCACTACAGGTATCCGTTACACACAGGCCGCAACCGAAGACTCTGGGAGGACTTCAAGCAGCAGAATATCACCTTTCCCAATACAAGCTATCCGGGCAACGGAGGGGAGTAGGTCGATCTCCCCTCCGAGAAGTGAGTGAATATTGGTTTATCTTTACCTTTCCTTTGATTACATAGTAGAGCTGGTTCTGAAGTTGATCGCTCCCCATTTTTGTTCTTTCTTGTGCGTGTTGCCGCTTCCTTCTGCTTATACGAGCCGGAGCTCTTATCAGCGTCCGGAGGGTGCAGCGATCCCGGCGGAAATCATCAGATCCATGTATATGGCCGTTGTATCTTTGTGAGTGGTGTTTGCACCACTCACCAAGTGTAAGTGTGTTTCTTTTTTCCTTTTTTTTTTTCCTTTTTGGAGTTTTCATTGTTAAGGACCTAGCCGCTCCCGCAGTATTTTTTCTTCTTTCTATCCAGTAATGTACATGTAGCTGAGCTGTATGTGTGTAATGTACATGTAGCTGAGCTGTATGTGTGTAATGTACATGTAGCTGAGCTGTATGTGTGTAATGTACATGTAGCTGAGCTGTATGTGTGTAATGTACATGTAGCTGAGCTGTATGTGTGTAATGTACATGTAGCTGAGCTGTATGTGTGTAATGTACATGTAGCTGAGCTGTATGTGTGTGTAATGTACATGTAGCTGAGCTGTATGTGTGTAATGTACATGTAGCTGAGCTGTATGTGTGTAATGTACATGTAGCTGAGCTGTATATGTGTAATGTACATGTAGCTGAGCTGTATATGTGTAATGTACATGTAGCTGAGCTGTATATGTGTAATGTACATGTAGCTGAGCTGTATATGTGTAATGTACATGTAGCTGAGCTGTATATGTGTAATGTACATGTAGCTGAGCTGTATGTGTGTAATGTACATGTAGCTGAGCTGTATGTGTGTAATGTACATGTAGCTGTGCTGTATGTGTGTAACTAGAAAATGTACCCGGCGCTGCCCGGGTATAAAGTGTCAGTGTGTTAATTAGATTTGTTCTAAGGTGCCCAGGAGGCCAAGCTAAAGGTATTGTTTCATCTGAGTTAATCAGTGGAATTAGTGTATACCTGTAGTGCATAGTTGGAGGGGTTCTGTATACCCACAATGTATAGTTTTTAGGGGTCTCGCATATCTGTAGTGCATAGTTGGGGGGGCTGTATACCTATAGTGTATAGTTGAGGGAGGTCCTGTATACCTGCAGTGTACAGTTGGTGAAGGTCCTGTATACCTGTACTGTATAGTTCGGGGGTCCTGTATACCTGTAGTATATAGTTGGTGCTGTATACCTGTAATGTATAGTTGGTGGAGGTCTTGTATACCTGTAGTTTATAGTTTGAGGGTCCTGGATACCTGTAGTGTATAATTGGTGGAGGTCTTGTATACCTGTAGTATATAGTTCGAGGGTCCTGTATACCTGTAGTAAATAGTTTGAGGGTCCTGTATAACTATAGAGTTGGTGGAGGTCCTGTATACCTGTAGTGTATAGTTTGGGGTCCTATATACCTGTAGTATATAGCTGGTGGAGTTTCTGTATACCTGTAGTATATTTGGGTCCTGTATATTTATAGTATAGAGTTGGTGAAGGTGCTGTATACCTGTATTAAAGAGTTGGTGTAGTTCCTGTATACCTGTAGTGTATGGTTTTGAGGTCCTGTATACCTGTAGTGTATAGTTTGGGGTCCTATATACCTGTAGTATATAGTTGGTGGAGTTCCTGTATACCTGTAGTATATAGTTTGGGGTCCTGTATACCTATAGTATATAGCTGGTGGAGGTCCTGTGTACCTGTAGTATATAGTTTTGGGGTCCTGTACACCTGTAGTGTAAAGTTTGGGGTCCTGTATACCTGTAGTAGTTTTGTGGAGGTCCCGTGCACTTGTAGTGTATAGTTTTGGGGTCCTGTATACCTGTAGTGTCCTGTATACCCGCAGGGTTGTATTTACCCGTATGGCAGTGTAATTCAGTCACAGTGTGTCGGTATTGGTCATGTCTGGTATGGGGGTGTTATCCAGTCACAGTATGGCGGTATTGGTCAGGTCTGGTGTGGCGGTTTTATCCAGTCACGGTATGGTGGTATTGGTCAGGTCTGGTATAGCGGTGTTATCCAGTCACAGTATGGCAGTATTGGTCAGGTCTGATATGATGGTGTTACCCAGTCACAGTTTGCCGGTATTGGTCAGGTCTGGTATGGCAGTGTTATCCAGTCACAGTATGGCGGTATTGGTCAGGTCTGGTATGACATTGTTATCCAGCACAGTATGGCGGTATTGGTCAGGTCTGGTATGACAGTGTTATCCAGCACAGTATGGCGGTATTGGTCAGGTCTGGTATGACAGTGTTATCCAGCACAGTATTGCGGTATTGGTCAGGTCTGGTATGGCGGTGTTATCCAGTCACAGTATGGCGGTATTGGTCAGGTCTGGTGTGGCTGTGTTATCCAGTCACAGTATGGCGGTATTGGTCAGGTCTGGTATGGCAGTGTTATTCAGTAAAGTGTGTCGGTATTGGTCATGTCTGGTATGGCGGTGTTATCCAGTCACAGTTTGGTATACCTGTAGTGCCCTGTATATACATGTACTGTATAGATGGAGTAGGGGGTCCTGTATATACATGTACTGTATAGATGGAGTAGGGGGTCCTATATACATGTACTGTATAGATGGAGTAAGGGGTAATGTATATACATGTACTATAGGGATGGAGTAGTGGGTCCTATATACATGTACTGTATAGATGGAGTAGGGGGTCCTGTATATACATGTACTGTATAGATGGAGTAGGGGGTCCTGTATATACATGTACTGTATAGATGGAGTAGGGGGTCCTGTATATACATGTACTGTATAGATGGAGTAGGGGGTCCTGTATATACATGTACTGTATAGATGCAGTAGGGGGCCCTGTATATACATGTACTGTATAGATGGAGTAGGGGTCCTGTATATACATGTACTGTATAGATGGAGTAGGGGGTCCTGTATACATGTACTGTATAGATGGAGTAGGGGGTCCTGTATACATGTACTGTATAGATGGAGTAGGGGTCCTGTATATACATGTACTGTATAGATGCAGTAGGGGGTCCTGTATATACATGTACTGTATAGATGGAGTAGGGGGTCCTGTATACATGTACTGTATAGATGGAGTAGGGGGTCCTGTATATACATGTACTGTATAGATGGAGTAGGGGGTCCTGTATATACATGTAATGTGTAGTTGGAGTAGGGGGTCCTGTATATACATGTACTGTATAGATGGAGTAGGGGGTCCTGTATACATGTACTTTATGGATGGAGTAGGGGGTCCTGTATACATGTACTGTATGGATGGAGTAGGGGGTCCTGTATACCTGTACTGTATAGATGGAGTAGGGGGTCCTGTATATACATGTACTGTATAGATGGAGTAGGGGGCCCTGTATATACATGTACTGTATAGATGGAGTAGGGGTCCTGTATATACATGTACTGTATAGATGGAGTAGGGGGTCCTGTATACATGTACTGTATAGATGGAGTAGGGGGTCCTGTATATACATGTACTGTATAGATGGAGTAGGGGGTCCTGTATATACATGTACTGTATAGATGGAGTAGGGGGTCCTGTATATACATGTACTGTATAGATGGAGTAGGGGGTCCTGTATATACATGTACTGTATAGATGCAGTAGGGGGTCCTGTATATACATGTACTGTATAGATGGAGTAGGGGGCCCTGTATACATGTACTGTATAGATGGAGTAGGGGGTCCTGTATATACATGTACTGTATAGATGCAGTAGGGGGTCCTGTATATACATGTACTGTATAGATGGAGTAGGGGGCCCTGTATACATGTACTGTATAGATGCAGTAGGGGGTCCTGTATATACATGTACTGTATAGATGGAGTAGGGGGCCCTGTATACATGTACTGTATAGATGGAGTAGGGGGTCCTGTATATACATGTACTGTATAGATGCAGTAGGGGGTCCTGTATATACATGTACTGTATAGATGGAGTAGGGGGCCCTGTATACATGTACTGTATAGATGGAGTAGGGGGTCCTGTATATACATGTACTGTATAGATGGAGTAGGGGGTCCTGTATATACATGTAATGTGTAGTTGGAGTAGGGGGTCCTGTATATACATGTCCTGTATAGATGGAGTAGGGGGTCCTGTATATACATGTACTGTATAGATGGAGTAGGGGGTCCTGTATATACATGTACTGTATAGATGGAGTAGGGGGGTCCTGTATACATGTACTGTATGGATGGAGTAGGGGGTCCTGTATACCTGTACTGTATAGTTGGAGTAGGGGGTCTACCAGTTATTACTATGGATGTTGTGAGGCAGCTTCCCTAGCAACCATTGCTCCCTGTGGAAATGAAAGCAGTAATCCTATTGGTTGCTAAGGCTCCAACTGCCGTGTCTGCTGCAGCTAATTATATCACCTGTGTATGCAGTGAGGAGATTTTCCCATTCATCTCTATAGGGCGCCTCTCTTTCCCCTCCCCCTCCCCTCCTGTATATCTGGCGGGAACGGGACCTTCGCAATAACCTTCCCGGACACCCAATGTATCTGTGGGCCAAATTTGGGGTCAAACGGTTCAGGCGTTTGGAAGTCTATAGAGGACAGACAGACAGACGGACAGACAGACAGACAGACTTTGATTTTTATGATATAGATGTACATGTAGCTGAGCTGTATGTGTGTGTAATGTACATGTAGCTGAGCTGTATGTGTGTAATGTACATGTAGCTGAGCTGTATATGTGTGTAATGTACATGTAGCTGAGCTGTATGTGTGTAATGTACATGTAGCTGAGCTGTATATGTGTATAATGTACATGTAGCTGAGCTGTATATGTGTGTGTAATGTACATGTAGCTGAGCTGTATATATGTGTAATGTACATGTAGCTGAGCTGTATATGTGTAATGTACATGTAGCTGAGCTGTATGTGTGTAATGTACATGTAGCTGAGCTGTATGTGTGTGTAATGTACATGTAGCTGAGCTGTATGTGTGTAATGTACATGTAGCTGAGCTGTATGTGTGTAATGTACATGTAGCTGAGCTGTATGTGTGTAATGTACATGTAGCTGAGCTGTATGTGTGTAATGTACATGTAGCTGAGCTGTATATGTGTAATGTACATGTAGCTGAGCTGTATGTGTGTAATGTACATGTAGCTGAGCTGTATATATGTGTAATGTACATGTAGCTGAGCTGTATATGTGTGTAATGTACATGTAGCTGAGCTGTATGTGTGTAATGTACATGTAGCTGAGCTGTATATATATGTAATGTACATGTAGCTGAGCTGTATATGTGTAATGTACATGTAGCTGAGCTGTATATGTGTGTAATGTACATGTAGCTGAGCTGTATGTGTGTAATGTACATGTAGCTGAGCTGTATATATGTGTAATGTACATGTAGCTGAGCTGTATATGTGTGTAATGTACATGTAGCTGAGCTGTATGTGTGTAATGTACATGTAGCTGAGCTGTATATATATGTAATGTACATGTAGCTGAGCTGTATATGTGTGTAATGTACATGTAGCTGAGCTGTATATATATGTGTAATGTACATGTAGCTGAGCTGTATGTGTGTAATGTACATGTAGCTGAGCTGTATATGTGTAATGTATATGTAGCTGAGCTGTATATGTGTAATGTACATGTAGCTGAGCTGTATGTGTGTAATGTACATGTAGCTGAGCTGTATGTGTGTGTTATACAGTGGTTTGCAATAAATTACAATATCAACAAAAAGTATTTTTTTTTTCAGTAATTCAATTCAAAAAGTGACCTGATATATTCTATAGAGTCATTACATACAGAGTGAATTTTTTCAAGCGTTTATTTCTGGTAAAGTTGATGATTATGGATTACACCCAAGAAAAACCCAAAAGTCAGTATTTCAGAAAATTAGAATATTATATAAAACCAACTGAAAAAATGTTGACCAAATGAGACGTCTGTACAGTAAAGTCCCTCAGTACTTGGTCGGGCTCCTTCTGCATGAATGACGGCATCAATGCGGCAATGTGGCATGGGGGCGATCAGCTGATGGCACTGCACAGGGGTTAGTGAAGCCCAGGTTGCTGTGATATCGGCCTTCAGCTTGTCTGCATTGTTGGCTCTGGTGTCTTCCATCTTCCTCCTGACAATACACCATAAATTCTCTATGGGGTTATGGTCTGGCGAGTTTGCCGGCCAATCAAGCCCAGTGATGCTGTGGTTAGTAAACCAGGGATTGGTACTTTTGGCCGTGTGGACAGGGGCCAAATCCTGCTAAAAGATGAAAATTCCGTCTCCAGAAACCTTTCCAGCACAGGGAAGCATGAAGAGCTCTAACATGTCCTGGTAGACGGCAGCGGTGACTTTGGTGTTGATGAAACCCAGTGACCCTACACCAGCAGATGACATGGCGCCCCAAACCATCACTGATTGTGGAAACTTCACACTAGACCTCCAGCAGCTTGGATTGGGCCTCTCCACTCTTCCTCCAGCAGCTTGGATTGGGCCTCTCCACTCTTCCTCCTCCAGCAGCTTGGATTGGGCCTCTCCACTCTTCCTCCAGCAGCTTGGATTGGGCCTCTCCACTCTTCCTCCAGCAGCTTGGATTGGGCCTCTCCACTCTTCCTCCAGCAGCTTGGATTGGGCCTCTCCGCTCTTCCTCCAGCAGCTTGGATTGGGCCTCTCCACTTCCTCCTCCAGCAGCTTGGATTGGGCCTCTCCGCTCTTCCTCCAGCAGCTTGGATTGGGCCTCTCCACTCTTCCTCCTCCAGCAGCTTGGATTGGGCCTCTCCACTCTTCCTCCAGCATCTTGGATTGGGCCTCTCCGCTCTTCCTCCAGCAGCTTGGATTGGGCCTCTCCACTCTTCCTCCAGCAGCTTGGATTGGGACTCTCCGCTCTTCCTCCAGCAGCTTGGATTGGGCCTCTCCACTCTTCCTCCAGCAGCTTGGATTGGGACTCTCCGCTCTTCCTCCAGCAGCTTGGATTGGGCCTCTCCACTCCTCCTCCAGCAGCTTGGATTGTGCCTCTCCACTCTTCCTCCAGCAGCTTGGATTGTGCCTCTTCCTCCTCCAGCAGCTTGGATTGGGCCTCTCCACTCTTCTTCCAGCAGCTTGGATTGTGTACAGCCTCTCCACTCTTCTTCCAGCAGCTTGGATTGTGTACAGCCTCTCCACTCTTCTTCCAGCAGCTTGGATTGTGTACAGCCTCTCCACTCTTCCTCCAGCAGCTTGGATTGGGCCTCTCCACTCTTCCTCCAGCAGCTTGGATTGTGCAGCCTCTCCGCTCTTCCTCCAGCAGCTTGGATTGTGCAGCCTCTCCACTCTTCCTCCAGCTGCTTGGATTGGGCCTCTCCACTCTTCCTCCAGCAGCTTGGATTGTGCAGCCTCTCCGCTCTTCCTCCAGCAGCTTGGATTGTGTGCAGCCTCTCCACTCTTCCTCCAGCAGCTTGGATTGGGCCTCTCCACTCTTCCTCCAGCAGCTTGGATTGTGCAGCCTCTCCGCTCTTCCTCCAGCAGCTTGGATTGTGCAGCCTCTCCACTCTTCCTCCAGCTGCTTGGATTGGGCCTCTCCACTCTTCCTCCAGCAGCTTGGATTGTGCAGCCTCTCCGCTCTTCCTCCAGCAGCTTGGATTGTGTGCAGCCTCTCCACTCTTCCTCCAGCAGCTTGGATTGGGCCTCTCCACTCTTCCTCCAGCAGCTTGGATTGTGCAGCCTCTCCACTCTTCCTCCAGCAGCTTGGATTGGGCCTCTCCGCTCTTCCTCCAGCAGCTTGGATTGTGCAGCCTCTCCGCTCTTCCTCCAGCAGCTTGGATTGTGCAGCCTCTCCGCTCTTCCTCCAGCAGCTTGGATTGTGCAGCCTCTCCGCTCTTCCTCCAGCAGCTTGGATTGTGCAGCCTCTCCGCTCTTCCTCCAGCAGCTTGGATTGTGCAGCCTCTCCGCTCTTCCTCCAGCAGCTTGGATTGTGCAGCCTCTCCGCTCTTCCTCCAGCAGCTTGGATTGTGCAGCCTCTCCGCTCTTCCTCCAGCAGCTTGGATTGTGCAGCCTCTCCGCTCTTCCTCCAGCAGCTTGGAATTGTGCAGCCTCTCCGCTCTTCCTCCAGCAGCTTGGATTGTGCAGCCTCTCCGCTCTTCCTCCAGCAGCTTGGATTGTGCAGCCTCTCCGCTCTTCCTCCAGCAGCTTGGATTGTGCAGCCTCTCCGCTCTTCCTCCAGCAGCTTGGATTGTGCAGCCTCTCCGCTCTTCCTCCAGCTGCTTGGATTGTGCAGCCTCTCCGCTCTTCCTCAGCAGTCTTCCCTATGATTGTGTTGGATACTGAACCAGACTTAGGGACCTTTTATAACACTTAGGAAGCCACTGCAGGGGTTTTGGGTTAATTATTCTAATTTTCTGAAATACTGACTTTTGGGTTTTTCTTGGGTGTAATCCACAATCATCAACTTTAACAGAAATAAACGCTTGAAAAAGTTCACTCTGTATGTAATGACTCTATAGAATATATGAGATCACTCTGTATGTAATGACTCTATAGAATATATGAGATCACTCTGTATGTAATGACTCTATAGAATATATGAGGTCACTTTTTGAATTAAATTACTGATAAATTTTCTTTTAACTTTTTGTTAATATTCTTATTTATTGCAAACCACTGTATATATACAATAGATGCTCTGTGCTGTGGCCAAAAACTAAAATCTCTTGTGGCCAGAGGCAGAATCCTGGCTGCAGCCACAAGAGTGACTGGCAGAGCAGAGAGCCATTGGCTGCTTGCTAGGATAGTCCACTGTTTTTACCTATAAGGAACATTAGGAGTCTTATAGTTAAAGTGACTGTACCACCAGGCCCAGGCAGAAGCACTGGAGGCGGCTGACCCACCCATAGTGGGAAGAAACTCCAGCCCCTCCATGGCATGACTCCATTAGAATCAAGTGAACCCTATCATAGAGGGGCTGAGGTTTCTCCCCACTAAGGGTGGGTCAGCCGCCTCCAGTGCTTCAGCCTGGGCCTGGTGGTACAGTCACTTTAAATACATAAGTGAAGGAGCAGACTACCTCCTGCTTTACCCCTTATGTACTGCTGTGTGTAAGTGACCCAATGTTCAAAAGGCAAGAGAATATCGGCTTTACAGCTGGAGAACAGAGGTCAGAGATTATCAGAGGAGATCTCCTTGTCTTCTGATTGTTAACCCCTTTTTTGTGTTGCAGCATATAAGTAAACACTGGGTCACTTACACACTGCAGTACATAAGGGGTTAAGCAGGACGACACACGCTCTTACCTTTTCCCTCAGGCCCCCCTCCTGCATGGGCCCCATAGCAACTGCCTACCCTGCCTCTATGGTAGCCCAACTTTATTGGTTGGTGTGGTGTTATTGGTGTGTTAGCTTTTGTAGACAAAAAGTAAGGAGCTATTAGTCATGATCAGTGTAATCAAGTATTGCAAACTTAACATATATAGGTGTAGTCCCACAGGCACCATGGCAGAACAGTGAAATCTCATCACTTAGTCTTATCAGCAAGTATCAACCAGACACATGAGGCCAAGTCCGTGCTCAAGCTGCTTCTGTTTATTATAGGAACGTCCCTTCTTTTATATCTTATCATGAAGGTTACAAGTCAGGAGCAGAACCAGATGTGTTACATATCCCAAGGCCTGGAGCAGTGGTGCTGTCCGTCTCTAGCCGTCCTGGCCGTTATCTATCGGCAAAACTCCCAGAACTTGCAGCTAAGCTATTTCAGTACAATAAGTATAAAAGAACAAGCTCCATAACACATGGTGACAGAGCGGGGGCCTCCTCCCCCGCAGCTATCTGCAGAACATTACACCAAGCATGTACACATTCCATGAAGAAAGTATAAAAGGAAGCAACACAGACAAAATGGACTCTCAACTCCGCACCCCTGTGTGACTTTTCCCATGTTTAAGGAAAGCCGATTTCACAGTAAAACATTTTCCACATTCTGAACATGAAAATGGCTTCTCCCCTGTGTGAGATTTTTGATGTTCAACCAGATTTGATTTCCCAATAAAACATTTTCCACATTCTGAACATGAATATGGCTTCGCCCCTGTGTGAGTTCTTTCATGTAGTGTGAGGATTGATTTCCGAGAAAAACATTTCCCGCATTCTGAACAAGAAAATGGCTTCTCTCCAGTATGAATTCTTTCATGTTTAACAAGGGATGATTTCCGAGTAAAACATTTCCCACACTCTGAACATGAAAATGGCTTCTCTCCTGTGTGAATTCTCTGATGTTCATTCAGAGTTTTTTTCAGTGCAAAACCTTGGCCACATTCGGAACATGAATATGGCTTCTCTCCTGTGTGAGTTCTTTGATGTCTGACAAGATGTGATTTCTGAGTAAAATTTTTCCCACATTGTAGACACGAGAATGGCTTCTCTCCTGTGTGACTTCTTTGATGTTCAACCAGCTCTGATTTGCATTTAAAAAATTTCTCACACTCTGAACATGAAAATGGCTTCTCCCCTGTGTGAGTTCTCATATGTATAACAAGCTTTGATTTCGAATTAAAGCATTTCTCACACTCTGAACAGTGAAATGGCTTTTCCCCTGTATGAGTTCTCATATGTTTAACAAGCTCTGATCTATTTTTAAAACATTTCTCACATTCTGAACATGAAAATGGCCTCTCCCCTGTATGAGTTCTTATATGTTTAACAAGCGCTGATTTCGAATTAAAGCATTTCTCACACTCTGAACAGTGAAATGGCTTTTCCCCTGTATGAGTTCTCATATGTTCAACAAGCTCTGATCTATTTTTAAAACATTTCTCACACTCTGAACATGAAAATGGCCTCTCCCATATGTGAGCTCCCATATGTATAACAAGCTTTGATTTGCATTTAAAACATTTCTCACATTCAGAACATGAAAATTTCTTCTCCCCTGTACGAGTTCTCTTATGTCTAACAATGGAATGTTCTTCATATGTATCCTGTGTGATCTGACCATCTGCTGTAATATCTGGAGATATCTGATGTCCCTCTGATCTCCGGGTACACTCAGCTGCCAGGAATAAATCAGATATTATTATTATTTTGGTGTAATATAACATTACAGTGTCCTGGACATTATAAGGACAAAAAGAGAAAGGAGCTGCTGCACCTCACACCTATGGCTGACACTAATGCCTCTTGGCTAAATTTTAAAAAAAACAACGCCAGGATGTTGGTATATAATTTGATCAAACCAAATTGCCCCATGTACCACGTGCAGGTCCCCTGGTTCACATGGGTCCCTACACTAAGGGCCTTATTACACAGTGACGATAATCGGCCCGATTCGGCCGATTATCGCTCGGTGGAATAGAGAGAACAATCAGCCGATGATCGTGTCATCGACTGATCGTTCAATTAGGGCTAGACCTAAAATCGTTTCCCCACCGTGCATCGCTACGGTTGAATAGCGGTGCGCAGCGCGGCAGCGACCGACGATTTGAGAAGCAGCAGCAGCAGCATACATTACCTGCAGGGCTTCTCCTCCGCTCTGTCTTCCTCCTGGGTCCCGCGCGCTCTAGCTTCAGAATGGACAGAGCGCTCAGCCAATCACAGGCCGGGACCGCTGCGACCTGTGATTGGCTGAGTGGCCTGTCAGCTAACAGGCCATTCTGAAGATAGAGCGCGTGGGACCCGGGAGGAAGACGGAGCAGAGGAAAAGTCCTGTCAGGTAATGTATTGCTGCAAGGACATCGGTAACAATGTCCCTGCAGCCCTCGCTCAACGTTCATCGGGCCGTGGAGTAGGCCCAGTAAACGAGCAGCAATCTAGCAGATCGGCGCTCGTTTATATTGTTGATCGGGCCCTCCTCGGCCCGTGGAATAGGGCCCTAACTCCACACTGTGTCGGTCAGCAACCGCTAACCCCGCAGAGCAACCACAAGCAGGGAAGGGAGGCCATGGAATGGCCCTGCAACCATAATGTCACAGGACCAAACCCGAAGGGCCCCCCCCAAACCCAGCAGGCAGCACCGGCGGAGAAAGCGGCCACCAAGCAACACAAGTGTGAACAAGGTCTTACTACTCACCAATGCTCCTGCAGGTAGAATGGGAGGAATAGGAGGTACTTGCCATGTGTGCACAGCTGCTTCCTGCTTATTGGGGTCACATGGGTCTTCAAAGCCGATCATCTCAGGCTGATTTCAATAGCTGATTCCAGTGCTGAGATATAAGCCTGTAACTACTGAGGTTCCAGAGGGCGTTCCCCAGCAAGGCCAATACCGCCACACACTGTACCCTCTGTGTATAATACCGCCACACACTGTACCCTCTGTGTATAATACCGTCACATACTGTACCCTGTGTATAATACCGCCACATACTGTACCCTCTGTGTATAATACTGCCATACACTGTACCCTCTGTCTATAATACTGCCACACACTGTACCCTGTGTATAATACTGCCATACAATGTACCATAGAACATAATACAGAGAGGAGGTGTGTATATAGTGATGTCTATTACCTGCTGATGGGAGGGGCTGCTGATCCTCCAGCATCACATCCTTGTACTGATCCTTGTGTCCTTCTACATACTCCCACTCCTCCATGGAGAAATAGACCGCCACGTCCTGACACCTTATAGGAACCTGACACACACAATGATCACACAGTCATCCCCCCCACCCCTCCAGTGGTGTTACTGTATAATGTCCCAGCATTCCCAGCAGCCACAGTCTCACCTCTCCACTCAGCAGCTCCACCATCTTGTTGGTGACTTCTAGGATCTTCTCTTCCTCCATTTCCTCATGTATCAGGGGCCCCGGGATTGGGCTCAGGGTTCTTCCCCATCCTTCACACCCAGGGGCCCCACAGCGCCCACTAGAGGACTTCTTCACTACTGTGTAATCCTGTGTATGGAGAGACACATTACTATCACTCCATCCATTCCCAGAATCCCTCACCTCTCCAGTCCTATCCATCTGTTATTCCATAGATAAGAATGATGTCATGATGACATCACTCCCAGAATCCCTCACCTCTCCAGTCCTATCCATCTGTTATTCCATAGATAAGAATGATGTCATGATGACATCATTCCAAGAATCCCTTACCTCCCCAGTCCTATCCATCTGTTATTCCATAGATAAGAATGATGTCATGATGACATCACTCCCAGAATCCCTCACCTCCCCAGTCCTATCCATCTGTTATTCCATAGATAAGAATGATGTCATGATGACATCACTCCCAGAATCCCTCACCTCTCCAGTCCTATCCATCTGTTATTCCATAGATAAGAATGATGTCATGATGACATCACTCCCAGAATCCCTCACCTCTCCAGTCCTATCCATCTGTTATTCCATAGATAAGAATGATGTCATGATGACATCACTCCCAGAATCCCTCACCTCTCCAGTCCTATCCATCTGTTATTCCATAGATAAGAATGATGTCATGATGACATCACTCCCAGAATCCCTCACCTCTCCAGTCCTATCCATCTGTTATTCCATAGATAAGAATGATGTCATGATGACATCACTCCCAGAATCCCTCACCTCTCCAGTCCTATCCATCTGTTATTCCATAGATAAGAATGATGTCATGATGACATCACTCCCAGAATCCCTCACCTCTCCAGTCCTATCCATCTGTTATTCCATAGATAAGAATGATGCATAGTTGCCATTAGTCCCTATTTTGCCAGGACTGTCCGGGATGTGACAGGGCAGTCCCGATAAATGTATATCCCGGCAAGCTCCGCCCCCAATGCAAACTATAAACCTAAGTAAGAAGTAAAGTCCAGCTGTCAGTATTGGCTGGAGTCTGTATATTCCGCCTGCAGCCACTAGATGGCGCTCTCTCCTCTCAGCTACAGGTCCTGGAAGAGCCTGAAGGAAATGAAGATGTCCGTGTGCTGCAGGGATCAGGTTATGGTGAGGAGCCCACATGAGGGGGATGATGGTGAAGGAAGTAAAGCTATATACACTGGTGTGAGAGGAGAATAGTGATCAGAGATGTGACTGGTATATACTGTATACACAGCTCTGATTACCATTCTCTCATACCAATGTATATAGCTATATACCTCCTGCAGCATCATCCCCTCATGTGGGCTCCTCAGTATATACCAGCAGTCTCACAGCACACTGTATTATACTGGTTGTATACTGAGGGGCCCACATGAGGGGGATGATGCTGAAGGAGATCAAGCTCCAGTCACCCCCAGTCTGCCCCAGTCACCCCCCAGTCTGCTCCAGTCACCCCCAGTCTGCCCCAGTCACCCCCCAGTCTGCCCCAGTCACCCCCAGTCTGCTTCAGTCACCACCCAGTCTGCCCCAGTCACCCCCAGTCTGTGGTGTGGTACTACTGGTCACGCACTGAGGTGGTAGCGGTGACGCCACCTCTATGGTGGTTGGTAGTATAGCTCAGCCGGTGATGGAGATGTGATGCCCGTGCTGGTTCAGCACACAGGTGTGATGGTATACCTGCTTTTAGTTGTGGCTGGCTGTACTGTTCCCCAGTGGTCGGTGACCTGCCAGCCTGTGATGGGTCCCTTGGGCTCCTGTCACAGTGGTCCGGAGTGCAGAGATGACCCCACCCGGACTGTCGGTACCGCCACCCACATAAAGGGGAGAGTAACCCAAGGAGTGTGTAGCCAGTATGTGTAGGTGCTGGTGCAATGATCACTGAGTCCCAGTAAAATACATAGGATGGCTTTACTGATAGTCTATTGCAATACAGGATACACTGGTGATAGACAACTTCTTTGGTACAGCCGGGTGTTCACTGGATCTGTGCTGGGAGATACTTTAAGTGCTGAGGTAGAATAGCGGTGTTTGCTTAGCTTAGTGTTGAGCAGAGAAGAGGAGTTTGTCTTGAAAGCCCCAACCCAGGGTAGTAGTGTGCTCTTCCGGACCTTGAGAGAAGAATACTTGTTTCACTAACCCCCTTCTGCCCTGCAGTGTCAGGGCACCCGTCCTATCAGGGTGACACAAGCCCCAGACTAGGTTACCTGGGCTAAGCTAAGTGTCCTACTACTACTACTACACCCCTCATCTATTCCTGTACTATTACTACTACTACACCCCTCATACCCATGTATTGTTCTGACTGTAAAGTTGTACATGGAAAATTCTAAAAAAAAAAAAAAACTGATAACAAGCCACACCCTGTAAACCACATCCACAATAGACCACGCCCACCGAGACCACACCCACAATAAGCCAAACCCCTTGTTAATACTAAAGTATCCCTGGAAAAAAATTGAAATGTTGGCAACTATGATGATGTTATGATGACATCACTCCCAGAATCCCTCACCTCTCCAGTCCTATCCATCTGTTATTCCATAGATAAGAATGATGTCATGATGACATCATTCCCAGAATCCCTCACCTCTCCAGTCCTATCCATCTGTTATTCCATAGGTAAGAATGATGTCATGATGACATCACTCCCAGAATCCCTCACCTCTCCAGTCAGCAGCTCAATCATCTTGTTGGTGAGTTGTAGGATCTTCCGCTCATTGAATCTTTCTCCCCTCCGGCCTTTTCCATCTGTTATTAGATGAATAAGATGGATGTTATGTGGTTGATGACAATGACAGATCACTAGATTGCAGAATCAGGCTTCACCTTTACCAGTTGTCTTTCCTGGGTCCTAACAATGGCAAATACTACTCTGATACCCCCAGGACTTATTTTAGGGCAGAATAGTGAAACCAATCATTGGTCTCACAGAAAAAAAATACAAGCGCCCACCGAATGTCAGGAGCAAAAAGCAACTCACCATCAGTCATTAGCCGATGATAAAGTAATCCTGCTGGGAGTTGTAGTCCTGTCTGATGGCTCAGATATAGTACAAACAGCAAACACAGAACAAGACAACAGAGACTGTAAGAGACGTCTGACTATAACAAGACCGAAACCTCAGCAACCAGAACAGAGCAATACATCAGAAGAAGCAACTGCTCCGACCAACCTGAGAGCGACTGCACAGGGTCCTCCGGCATCACATCCTTGTACTGATCCTTGTGTCCTTCTACATACTCCCACTCCTCCATGGAGAAATAGACCGCCACGTCCTGACACCTTATAGGAACCTGACACACACAATGGTCACACAGTCATCCCCCCCACCCCTCCAGTGGTGTTACTGTATAATGTCCCAGCATTCCCAGCAGCCACAGTCTCACCTCTCCACTCAGCAGCTCCACCATCTTGTTGGTGACTTCTAGGATCTTCTCTTCCTCCATTTCCTCATGTATCAGGGGCCCCGGGATTGGGCTCAGGGTTCTTCCCCATCCTTCACACCCAGGGGCCCCACAGCGCCCACTAGAGGACTTCTTCACTACTGTGTAATCCTGTGTATGGAGAGACACATTACTATCACTCCATCCATTCCCAGAATCCCTCACCTCTCCAGTCCTATCCATCTGTTATTCCATAGATAAGAATGATGTCATGATGACATCACTCCCAGAATCCCTCACCTCCCCAGTCCTATCCATCTGTTATTCCATAGATAAGAATGATGTCATGATGACATCACTCCCAGAATCCCTCACCTCCCCAGTCCTATCCATCTGTTATTCCATAGATAAGAATGATGTCATGATGACATCACTCCCAGAATCCCTCACCTCCCCAGTCCTATCCATCTGTTATTCCATAGATAAGAATGATGTCATGATGACATCACTCCCAGAATCCCTCACCTCTCCAGTCCTATCCATCTGTTATTCCATAGATAAGAATGATGTCATGATGACATCACTCCCAGAATCCCTCCCCTCTCCAGTCCTATCCATGTTATTCCATAGATAAGAATGATGTCATGATGACATCACTCCCAGAATCCCTCACCTCTCCAGTCCTATCCATCTGTTATTCCATAGATAAGAATGATGTCATGATGACATCACTCCCAGAATCCCTCACCTCCCCAGTAAGCAGGAAGAGTATGTGTAGGGTGCGGGTTATTATCCTCTCGGCCATCTTCTTCCTGTCTCTCCCTGCTCGGTCGGACATGAAGCAGTGGATCCTGATTGTAGGAAGCTGAATAGAAAGACAAATTGCTTAATGGGGTACTTTTCCAGTATTTATCAACTGCTGTATGTCCTGCAGGAAGTGGTGTATTCTCTCCAGTCTGACACAGTGCTCTCTGCTGCCACTTCTGTCCATGTTAGGAACTGTCCAGAGCAGGAGAGGTTTTCTATAGGGATTTGCTGCTGCTCTGGACAGTTCCTGACATGGACAGAGGTGGCAGCAGAGAGCACTGTGTCAGACTGGAGAGAATACACCACTTCCTGCAGGACATACAGCAGCTGATAAGTGCTGGTAGACTTTTAAATATACACATCAGAAACAAGGAATAAAGTTCTGCTAAGGGCCCCCCCAAATTAATGGGGGGGGCACACGGAATTGCAGCCCCCCCCCCGGTACTATGTATATTTGCATAGGGCACACTTGGTCTGTCCCATTACCTGTGTCGCCTTCCTCCTCTTCTCTCCTCACAGGTGGTTCGGTCCGGTGCCAGAAGATTCTCCCTGAACAGCTGTTGCCATCAGCTGATTGGACCAACGATCGAGCGGGAAAGGATCTGTGATTGGAAAAAGTGCGAGGGATTCAGTTTGAATTTAAGGAGAGACGCAGCACTGGGAGCTCAGTCGGCGCTGATCCCTAGGAGAAGAAGCTACCTGAGGAGGAAGACTGAAGAGGTCCGGCGGAGCTGAGAGGAGCGGCGCGGAGCAGCAGAAGCCGGCGGCCGAGCGGACAGGAGTGGAGAATTGCCCAGCAGCGGAGGAGCGGAGACGTGGCGCGGTCAAGCTGATTCCTCTGGGCCGTCGTGATATCGCGGCAGCAGGTCTCTGGTGGTGTTAGCAGCAGCGGTGAGCGGCGTCTGGTGCGGAGGAGAGTGGCGCGGCAACAGGAAGTCAAACAGCCCGGCAACGGAAAGTCCCGCCTACCGACGTCCGGTCCCAACGTCACGGAAGATGGAGGATCTGCTGTCAGCATTGCTGAGGAGAGCGGAGAGGCCTGGCTGCAGAGGTGCCTGAAGGAAGCCCCGGAGGTCCCGAGCAGTGCCCCTACTAGGCTGGTGTGCCGCATACTGCCCCCTAGACAAGACGAGCAAGCGGTGGAAGCGGCGCGTGAGGAGCCGGGAGAGGGTGAGCTGCGGAGAGGGGAAAGGCCGGTCAAGCAGAGGCGGAGGGGTAAAGAGCTATCCATCCTCCACCTTCATCGCCCCCTCCCCCCCCTGGAAGCAGCCACCCCGCGAGCCATGAAAGGTCGGGACCCAGAGATTCTCCCTACAGAGGTCGCCCAGAGGAAAGGAGTTCGGTCGGCAGTCAGCACAGGGGGCACTCCAGCAGGCACTCAGGCAGGCACTCAGGCGGGCACTCCAGCAGGCACTCAGGCAGGCACTCAGGCAGGCACCGCAGTGGGCACTCCAGCAGACACTCAGACGGGCACTCCAGCAGACACTCAGGCGGGCACCGCAGCGGGCACTCCGGCAGGCATTCCGGCAGACGGGCACTCCAGCAGGCACTCAGGTGGGCACCACAGCGGGCACTCCAGAAGGCATTCCGACAGATGGGCACTCCAGCGGGCACTCTAGCGGGCACTCAGGCGGGTACCGCAGTGGTCACTCCAGCAGGCACTCAGGCAGGCACCGCAGTGGGCACTCCAGCAGACACTCAGGCGGGCACTCCAGCAGGCACTCAGGCGGGCACCGCAGCGGGCACTTCAGCAGGCATTCTGGCACACAGGCCAGCAGGCACTCAGACGGGCACCGCAGCAGACACTCCAGCAGACACTCAGACGGGCACTCCAGCAAGCAATCCAGCAGACACTCAGGCGGGCACTCCAGCAGGCACTCAGGCGGGCACCGCAGTGGGCACTCCAGCAGACACTCAGGCGGGCACTCCAGCAGGCACTCAGGCGGGCACCACAGTGGGCACTTCAGCAGGCACTCAGGCAGGCACCACAGTGGGCACTCCAGCAGGCACTCAGGCAGGCACCACAGTGGGCACTCCAGCAGACACTCAGGCGGGCACTCCAGCAGGCATTCAGGCGGGCACTCCAGCAGGCATTCCGGCAGACGGGCCAGCAGGCACTCACAGGGACATACCAGTAGCCAATCTGCCTCCCTCAGCTTCTACTTCAGCACCACAGCAGCCAGGAGGATGGTCTTCAGCAGCTGTGGGTGAGTCTCTGATGTCTCTGTGTTACGCCCCAGTTACGCCACCTTTGGCCAATGTATGGGATATTTCAGCTATGCCTACCTTGTTCCCAGAGCGCTCTATTCCTCCATGTTTGGAGAAAGGTTCTGGTATTGCTGTAATTTGTGTTAAAGAGGCTCTGACGTGTGAACTCTCTCTCCTGGGTTATCATTTAAAGTGACACTGTCGCCCCCTTTTGGCATTTTGACTGCTCTCCACGGGTGTAAAGGGTAAATGTTACAGCTTTCATTACTTATTTTATATCACACATCATGGTGCTTGTTCTGGTAAAAAGTGGTATTTATCATCTGTGGATTGGGATTTGTGGGTGGGGCTTTGCAGGCTAAGTGCCACATCGCAAAGCCCCCACATCTGTGACGTCATCGCCACATTGGCCCCGCCCCCTCAACAGCCATTGGAAGGGCCAGCCTAAAGATCTAGGCCCCATCCCCCTAGATTGACCCACACCAATGGCCACTGAGGGGGCGGGGCCTATGCGTCGATGACATCACAGATGGGCGGGGCAATGTGGCGCTTAGGCCAGTATATTGGAAGCATATAGACATTTTGGTGGTATGGGATGGTTTTCTTATGAGGAAATGTATCATCAGAAACTAGCGGTGCGCCCTAATATGCGTTTTGGGGGAAAGATGTTGGGTTGGGGCTAAACTTAATGTTACCACAGAGGAGTGTGATGTCCAAACAACCTGTTAGTACCCAGTCTCATTTTGGTAGAGGAGGATATTGTTTGGCATATAATGATGGGCAGCCAGCTGTAAATATCGCCACCAATGCTCCCACTGTGGCGGGCAACTCAATGTCTCAGGCGACCCAGCAGCCCACCACCAGGGAGGCAGTGGTTAAAAGCGTGGACACCAGTGAACCTCCAAAACATGTCCCCTTGGCTAGAGGCCTACCCAGACAGACAGAGGGCTGACCTCATTTACGCTGGCTTTGCAGATGGTTTCCATCTACTGGTTCGGGTTGTCTTATTGGAGATAACTTAAAGTCTGCGCATCGTTTTGAAGAAATTGTGAGAGAATTTTTTTCTAAAGAGGTGAGTGAGGGCAGGGTGGCGGGTCCTTTTCCTGCCCCTCCTTTCCCTGACTTCAGAGTGTCCCCCTTGGGTATTGGGCCCAAGAGGGAACCTAATTCATTTAGGTTAATTCATCATTTATCTGATTCGTTAAACGCATTGACGGCCAAAAGTAATGCATCTGTGGAGTACGCGTCCTTTGAGGATGCATTACGTTTATTAAGGACTTTTGGTTCAGGTGCATTGTTAGTGATGTGAAGTCAGCTTCTAGACTTCTGCCCGTCAATCCTGAGGGATCCAGTGTGGGGGCACTTTTTTTACTGGGACCGGGGAGGAGGTGGCCGAGGAAAAAGACGTCCATTCACCTCCACGGTTCCAGCGGCGGATCCCGCATCGCGGCGCTCTGGTGCCCGGATGCGACGTCTCAGGTCCGCTCAGCCACTCAGTGAAGGAGGCGGGATCCGTTTCAAGTCCGCTCAGATCCCGCCTCCTTCACTGAGTGGCTGAGTGGACCTGAGACGTCATGTCTTGGGCCTGCGTCAGACACCCGGAAGCGGCGTCACCAGAGCGCCGCGATGCGGGTCCCGCCGCTGGAACCGGGGAGGTGAGTGGACGTCTTTTTCCTCGGCCACCTCCTCCCCAGTCCTAGTAAAAAAGTGCCCCCACGCTGGAGTACCCCTTAAACTCCTTGGGGTTTTTCTTTGATGGTAATTTCTTCTTTGACAAATGCTTACCTATGGGATTCAGATTTGTTGGGTGGGTAGTTAGTGTTGGGGGGCCAGAGGGGGGTATTAGTCATTATTTAGATGATTTCTTATTGATCAGTAGGGCAGGGCCTAGTGTGTGTTTAGATTTATTAAATGGATTTCGTTTAGTTACTAGTGAGTGTGGCATTCCCATTGCAGAAGAGAAAACGGTTTCCCCATGTCAGTGTTAAGAGTTTTTAGGTGTTACTATAGATACATGCTACGTTTACACGGAATGATAATTCGCCCGATCGTACGATTAACGATTTTTTTTTCATAACGATCAGCGTTAAGACGGTACAATATATCGTACGGAAAATTCGTTTTGCGATCGTCCATCTCCCACATTGGTTAAATCGGCGAATGACTGTTCACACGGAACGACCTGCGAATTTTTTGCGAACGATCAACGACGATTTGAGAACTTGTCGAAAGATCAAAATGAACGATTTCTCGCTCGTCGTTTGATCGTTTGCTGCGTTTACACCGAACGATTATCGTTCCGTGTAAACGCAGCATAACATGGAGTTGTTAAGATGATAAATTGTCTAGGTTAAGGGTGCGTTCACACCTACAGGATCTGCAGCAGATTTGATGGTGCAGATTTAATGTTGTGTTCAGTTATTTAAATGAAATCTGCTAGTTTCCATAGTGGTTTGGGGGTCAGTATTTTAGGAATAAGAGAATATTATTAAGGTCAGATAACAAGGGTGTGATATTTGCTGTGAATTGCCTGTCGTCTAAAGGTGCGTTTACACGTAACGATTATCGTGCGAATTTGCGCGATAACGGTCGAATTCGAACGATAATCATACGTGTAAACGCAGCGAACGATCGAACGACGCACGATAAATCGTCCATTATGATCTTTCGTTATCAAATCGTCGTTCATCGTACACAAAAGATTGGCAAATCGTTCCGTGTGAACAGTCGTTCGCCGATTTAACCAATGTGTGAGATAGGCTTAAATGATCGCAGAGCGAATTTCCATATGATATATCGTACCGTCTAAACGCTGATCGTTATGAAAAAAAAATCGTTAATCAGACATCGCTAATCGTACGATCGGGCCAATAATCGTTTCGTGTAAACGCACCATAATTCTACTATTACATGGAACGATAATCAATTGAATTGGCGATTCGACCGATTATCGCTCCATGTAATAAATACAACGATCAGCCGATGACAACGATCATCGGCTGATCGTTCATATAGGTTCTGACCTATATTCGTCGGGGTGCCGACCACGCACCACTACATGTCGGTGACTGACAATTTACATTACCCATCCACGCTCCAGGGCTGCTGCTGTGGTCTTCTTCTCCCCGGGTCCTGCGCGCTCTAACTGACAGGCCGCCTGGCCAATCACAGGCCGCGGCGGTCCTGGCCTATGATTGGCTGAGCGCCACTCAGCTGACAGGCCACTCTGAAGTTAATTAACTTCATTATTTTCTATGTGTTTTATGTATGAAATGGGAAGAGGGGGTGATTTTCACTTTTAGTGGGGGAGGGGCTTTGGGGCATTTTGTAAAACATTTATTTATTCATTTATTTTCACTTTTATGGTTCCCTTAGGGAACTATCACTGACATACATGACATTGAAGACACTGATCCCTGCTATGCCATAGAATTGCAGGGATCAGTGTTATCTGCTATCTTCTGATTCAGCCTGCCTGTGGCCATAGCATTGCAGGGATCAGTGTTATCTGCTATCTTCTGATTCAGCCTGCCTGTGGCCATAGAATTGCAGGGATCAGTGTTATCTGCTATCTTCTGATTCAGCCTGCCTGTGGACCCGAGGACTGCATGGAGGAAGGTAAGAGACTTCCGGCAGTCAGAAAATGCGATCGCTAAGTGACCAGAGATGCTCCAGTCAATTATACTTAAACGATCGCGGCGTTTAAGGGGTTAATGGCGGGCAGCGGCCCGCCATTGAGGGTGAGGGCCTGGCTGCAGATAGCATCCAGTCCTCACCCGCTATGGGGCGGGCTCAGCTCGTGGGCCCGCTCCATATCCCGTGTCCGCACCAGAGCGTACATTTACGTCCTCCTGCGCTAAGGCCCAGCCAGTTAGGGCGTAAATGTGTCGTTAAGGGGTTAAAGTAGCGTTTTGTTTGGCATTTTTGCTGCTCTGAGAATTAGTGAGCTGATAGCTAAGAACAGTGGCGGATTAAATGTACCCTGCCCCCCCCCCCCCCATAAACATCTTGCCACCTCATCTGGTCCTCTGCTGGGCCCCCTCCCTCCCAATTAACATCAGCCTGCCCCAATAATCATTGTCCGGTCCCACTGCCAGGCAGCCTCCCCTCCCCCCAGCCCCCAATGGTCCATGTTCCGGTCCCAGCACCCCCAGTGCCGACACACACTGCTTACATGTTAGCAGGGCCGGACTGGGACTGAAAATCAGCCCTGGCATTTCGGAGGCCACTCGCCGCGCGGTGATAAGTTATGAGAGGATGTTGTGAGTGCAGCACGGCTACAAGTTGTATCAGCACGGCCATGACTGGAATCACAGATAATAACACAGTAAATGGCTTCTATCTCTGTCCTGTGTAGCTGAGCTGCAGTTACAGGTCCTCACCACTACACAGCGTACAGAGACAGAAGCTTCCGGACAGGTCCTCACCACTACACAGCGTACAGAGACAGAAGCTTCCGGACAGGTCCTCACCACTACACAGCGTACAGAGACAGAAGCTTCCGGACAGGTCCTCACCACTACACAGCGTACAGAGACAGAAGCTTCCGGACAGGTCCTCACCACTACACAGCATACAGAGACAGAAGCTTCCGGACAGGTCCTCACCACTACACAGCGTACAGAGACAGAAGCTTCCGGACAGGTCCTCACCACTACACAGCGTACAGAGACAGAAGCTTCCGGACAGGTCCTCACCACTACACAGCGTACAGAGACAGAAGCTTCCGGACAGGTCCTCACCACTACACAGTGTACAGAGACAGAAGCTTCCGAACAGGTCCTCACCACTACACAGCGTACAGAGACAGAAGCTTCCGGACAGGTCCTCACCACTACACAGCGTACAGAGACAGAAGCTTCCGGACAGGTCCTCACCACTACACAGCGTACAGAGACAGAAGCTTCCGGACAGGTCCTCACCACTACACAGCATACAGAGACAGAAGCTTCCGGACAGGTCCTCACCACTACACAGCGTACAGAGACAGACTGCTTCCGGACAGGTCCTCACCACTACACAGCGTACAGAGACAGAAGCTTCCGGACAGGTCCTCACCACTACACAGCGTACAGAGACAGAAGCTTCCGGACAGGTCCTCACCACTACACAGCGTACAGAGACAGAAGCTTCCGGACAGGTCCTCACCACTACACAGTGTACAGAGACAGAAGCTTCCGGACAGGTCCTCACCACTACACAGCGTACAGAGACAGAAGCTTCCGGACAGGTCCTCACCACTACACAGCGTACAGAGACAGAAGCTTCCGGACAGGTCCTCACCACTACACAGCGTACAGAGACAGAAGCTTCCGGACCCGGTCACCGTGCTGAGTTTAACACCACCACCGCATACTAACTAATACCACCGCATACTGACTAATATCACCACATACTGACTAATACCACCGCATACTGACTAACACCAACGCATACTGACTAATATCACCACATACTAATGTCACCGCATACTGACTAATACCACCGAATACTGACTAATACCACCACATACTGACTAAGGTCACCACATACTGAATCATGTGGAAATTAAAACTCGCATGTAAAAATCGCACCAAACATGCAGCGATAAAGACGCAGCGATACGGTACGTGTGAAGCTACCCTAAAATATGCGTTTGCCAAATCAATAACTGTATAGTACCCGGTCCCGGATGGTATCTGATTTAACAAGGTGTGAGGGTTTGGGACAACTGGCGTAAGAGGTTCCAATATTGAGTTTATGGCCCGTAGATCATGGACCATACGATAGGTAGCTGGCTGTCCCTTGCCAGTTTTTTTCTTAACTGGGAACAAAGGAGTATTAGCCGGCGACTTCAGTTTAATAAGCACCCCTTTTTGCAATAATAGTTCAATCTGCTCGGATAGTGATTTCTCCTGAGCCGAGCTGAGGGGGTATTGCTGAAGTTGGGGCAACTTGAGGTCTTTTTTCCACGTTACTTTGACCGGCGCTACCGGCATGTCTCCTATGTCCGTTTTATCTTTGGCCCACAAGTGGGAAGGCAAGGATTCAAGGAGCACAGAGTGACGAGAGACAGGAACTATTTCATCCTGTGTTTCAAGGCTACATATCTGGCACAATGTCTCAGGCTGTAGGTCAGAGGGAATCTGTAAGATGGCAGTACCATCTTCCATGTATCGTACATTGCCTTGCAGACGAGATAAGAGGTCCGCTCCCAGAAGGGCCATTGTTCCGGAGCCACCCACAAGGAATCTTGATACCAGTATGTGCGGGCCTATCTTTGTTTTTTTTTTTTTTTTTTTCTTCATTCTTTGATAACATGCCCCGTTTTGCCACAATAGTAGCACACAGGACCTCTCCGTGGTCTTTGGTCGGGTCGTTGTTCAGCAGCCACCGCAACCATGACCTTCCTCTGTTTCCCTTCCTGCAAATCCAACTGTATTCCACATGCCTTTGTCACCATCTCATCTACATTCTCCGCCTGTCTCCAGTCTGGGCAACACAACTTTCATTTCTCTGAGATTGGAGATCTCAGTCCATCCATGAATGCTCTGGTCAGTAATTGTCTTACTACTGGTGCTCCCAGGTCCAATCCCTCATCCTGATATGATTGGGTTAACCTATAATAATACTGTTACTGGTTCCTGAGGGCCTTGGATCACTGGCCCTGAGGCGCCTTTTTGCCTCTGTTGTTCTTGGCAAAAAATGTTCAGACGCTCCATGAACTGGGCCCCTGAGGCAACCGATCTAATATCCCCATCAGCGGGTACATGAGGAGTAATGTGAGTCTGTAGCTGGGAGAACTGCACCGGGCTCATCTTCATTCTACAGAGATCCATCATATCTATCCAAGTGGCTCTATATGTCCCTTGAATTTGTTGTAGATATCTACAGAAACTGACAGGGGCTGTTCGGGGGTTGGGGGCGTTTTGTAATAGGGACATTTGGTCCCCTGGTTGCCAGGGTTTATAGTCATCAAACGCCCTAGTCTGAACCTCCCTTGGTAGGTTTGGATTCTGTGGGTCCTGAGGTGCCCTGATGAGGGCCCTCCTTTCTATTACTGGATACAAGGACTCAGCGTGGGGTCTGTGGGACCCACAGGCTGAACAAGTATCCCTCCAGTCCGGATTTTGTTGACCACAATTCAAGCAAGTCCATCCTTGGGGGCCATTGGCCACCTTAGCGTATGAGGGAGGGGGATTTGGGGCAGATATTTCCGTCCCCATTTTTAGCTGAGGTATATCCCAGACCTTATTCTTTCTATCATATGCCCATTGCTGGTCGCTTGCTTTTCGGGACAGGTCTTTCATGTGGGTAACTGTCATATCCCATCCATTGTCGGTTACCATACCCCCCCTTGTCTCCTGGACGCGTATCCAGGTACTGGGGTCGAAAACAGCTTCGTGTTGAATTTTAAAACATTTCAACATTGCTTTGGCCCTTTTTCCTTGCTCCTTGCCATATTGGCAGCTCACTATGTGGGTTGCAGCAACCCCCTTTTGATTCTGTTTGTCCCATGACTTCGTGGCTGTGTAGAGGAGACGCCCAGGATGATCAGATGCTGATTTCCTTTCTTGCGTCTTATACACTTGTAACCACGGATAACTACCAAAAATTGGGACTGAGAATGTTCCACGGTTCAGGGCTTCCTTTTCTAATGTTGAAGTACACTCTAGCTGTTAGATATGCTCCAAAACGAATTATCCCGGCAATGCAAAGGATGATTAGCATAGTACAATCGTCACCCTAGGAAACAACCAGACTACGGTCCGGCGTCCTTGTATAGTTAGGCTACTAGGCTGTTCCCACTGTACAACGCTCCGTGCCCGCGAAGGCTACGGCCAGACCCTGGGTAACAGTTTTAGCCCAAACAAGCAACACTTCGCCCACTATTTTCTATCCCTTTCCAGGTTAGGACATACGAACAAAGAACAGTCAACAAGAGAAATACAGAGTTCATGTGGACCTGCTGGAGACCGCACTGATACCCTTACCTTCACGCCGATCGTGAGGCGGTGGGAGAGAGGAGACAGCAAGACAGAAAAGGAGCAAAAAGAATAATGATTCAGCTCCTTACCTGGCCAGGTATTTCGTGTTGCCGTATCCGCGGTCCCTCCGGCTCCAGTGATCGCCGTGTCAGTCAGGAGTGGTCCCCGTGATGCAGGTCCCTGTTCGGGCGCCAGGAATGTTAGGTTGGCTTTGCTAGGGAAAGCCGGCCGTTGTTGACTGTTCTCCCAATTCAGTTAGAGGCTAGGGTCTGGATCCCTCCTCCCACACCATGTACTTAGAATGAAGACACAGACAACTGTATCTGCACATAAGCTGGCGTGTGCGCGCCTAACAAGAGGAAGTAACTTTTATTTATACACAAGAGTTAAAGGGCGTGAACAAGCAGAATAACATATACGTGACTTTTCCTATACTACTTGCATCAGCAGAGTTTTGCAGTTCTGTCAAACAAGGATGTTGAAGATAGATTGATTCAAACTTGGTGTGTGTGTGTGGGATGCAGACATTGGTGAAAGGCCACTCATTGTCTATAGCAGGGGTGGGGAACCTCCGGCCCGCGGGCCGCATCCGGCCCCTGAGACCTCCCGATGCGGCCCGCGGCTCCCCTGTGATGCGCGCCGCTCTGCTGGGGAAGAAGCCGGCATACACAGCATCCTCCGGTGTCTGTGACAGCTGGCGGACACCGGAGGATGCTGTCTGTGCCGGCTTCTTCCCCAGCAGAGCGGCGCGTGTCTTTAGTCTCCTGCGGGCCGCGCGCGATGACGTCATTTCATCTCGCGCCGCCTGCAGGAGAAGACCGGCACAGAGGACCTGGGAGAGAAGAGGACCTGGACTGCGTGGGAGCGGAGGTAAGGTGAGTGGGATGTTTATTTTTTTATTTGGGGGTTAACTAGGATCCCAGGGACATGCCTGATGGGGGTGATAACTAGGCTGCCAGGGACATGACTGATGGGGGGGGGGGACAACTAGGCTACCAGGGACATGACTGATGGGGGGACAACTAGGCTACCAGGGACATGACTGATGGGGGGACAACTAGGCTACCAGGGACATGCCTGATGGGGGTTAACTAGACTACAAGGGGCATCACTGGGGGTTAACTACAATAGCAGGGGCACTAGGGGATGAGAGGAATGAGTTAATCCATCCAAAGAAATAAGAAGAAAAATAAAATCTTTTCTAAATGAACTTTCCTACATGACTGACCTTCAAGGACATACAGTTGGTCCACCGTCTGTTCCCAGCAGATAATAAATGTTATTTTAGAATTCACATTCTCGTAAGCAGATAACAAATGCTTTTTAGCATCCTTATGTATGTATCAACATCCTTATGTAAACAATTTTTAATTGAACATTTAATCTTATTGTATATCCATATCTGTCAAAACATATCTGTAGATATTCGTTCTTTTGAAGTTGATGACGTGTATAGTGTATGACTTTGCATTTTACATTCATATCCATTGGTTTTTCCTGTATAAATAAAGGTGGGTTCTCAGAGATGGGGGAACACACCAGACTTGTTTGCAAGATACGTTGTCTGTGTCTTCATTCTAAGTGCATGGTGTGGGAGAGGGGATCCGGACCCATTCTCCAACTCAATTAGGAAACAGCCAACAACAGTAGGCCTTCTTTGGGAAGGCACCTCAACAGGGAACAATACTTTGCCTTGTCCTGGGTGCTGCAAACCCCCGCTACTAACTGCCACGCACGGTATGCGGCCCTCGAATGATTTTATTAATGCCCGACCGGCCCTCGACATGGAAAAGGTTCCCCACCCCTGATCTATAGAGACCAGATGTCTGTCCTTGAGCAAAGCTGTTCTGCGGCTGTAGGGGAAGAAATGTGTTGATCGTAGATAAGTCGATTCCGAGGGCGTCAGCATTTAGCCTTGAGCTGTTTCCTTTCTAAAGGAAAAGAGTCTTGTAATGCATAAGTTGCTCTCTTTTCTCCAATGCCTCTGAAAGTCTGATTTTATTAACTCTATCCTCTCACGGTTTAGCTCATTTACAAATTAGCCGTCACTCTTTTAGAATTGGCGCAGCAACCGAGGCGGCTGCCCTGGGTCTCCAAGCGTATTGGTAAGTGGAGTTCTAGTAGGTAGAAGTTGTATGGACGTCCTGGACTTGTAGTATCTTAACTCTTTCTTTTCTAGGTAAGCAGCTTACTGTGTGGATTGTGGGACACTCCTTTATATACTGGGCAGAACAGCGAGCAGCCGCACGTTCGTATTCAGGGAATCTCGCTATGGACTCTAGTAGTTACGTAATTTCTTGGTTTGGTTATAGAGGGTTGAGGTGGAAGGAGTTATAGGGACCTGTGAGCGTTGGTCTCAGGCTGGTGGGGGTTAATCGCCCAGTCTATTCTGGGCTGGATATGTGACTGTCAATGGACTATGGTGTTTTATGGGTTAATTATTTATTTATGCAGTTTATGATTGTTTGTAAACCCTTCTGAAGATCCGCGGCCATAAAGTTTTTTCTTTTTACATAGTTGTGGGGGGGGGGGGGGGGGGGGGGGCGGGGCTTGCACTTCCGTGTCTCTTGTGATGCGTCAGCAGAAATAGAATAAAAAACTTTGCTTAAACCTATCCAGGCCTAAAGGGGTTAATCCTCCTGCTGCCCCCCAGCTCCTTCCCTGCGGTGACTCCACATATATATATATATATATATATATATACCCCTCCACCTGCAGAGCCGTACAGGATCCGTGTGCTTCCCCCGCTCTCTAGTCGCAGTTGTTCCTGTCAGATACAGGAAGCGTCTGTTCTCTGGTTACAGGACTGATAGAGGAAGTACAGTGCTGGGTATATGTAGCTGAGCTGTATGTGTGTGTAATGTACATGTAGCTGAGCTGTATATGTGTGTAATGTACATGTAGCTGAGCTGTATATGTGTGTAATGTACATGTAGCTGAGCTGTGTGTGTGTAATGTACATGTAGCTGAGCTGTATGTGTGTGTAATGTACATGTAGCTGAGCTGTATATGTGTAATGTACATGTAGCTAAGCTGTATGTGTGTAATGTACATGTAGCTGAGCTGTATGTGTGTAATGTACATGTAGCTGAGCTGTATATGTGTGTAATGTACATGTAGCTGAGCTGTATATGTGTAATGTACATGTAGCTGAGCTGTATATGTGTAATGTACATGTAGCTGAGCTGTATGTGTGTAATGTACATGTAGCTGAGCTGTATATATGTGTAATGTACATGTAGCTGAGCTGTATGTGTGTAATGTACATGTAGCTGAGCTGTATATGTGTAATGTACATGTAGCTGAGCTGTATATGTGTAATGTACATGTAGCTGAGCTGTATATGTGTAATGTACATGTAGCTGAGCTGTATATGTGTAATGTACATGTAGCTGAGCTGTATGTGTGTAATGTACATGTAGCTGAGCTATATGTGTGTAATGTACATGTAGCTGAGCTGTATATATGTGTAATGTACATGTAGCTGAGCTGTATGTGTGTAATGTACATGTAGCTGAGCTGTATGTGTGTAATGTACATGTAGCTGAGCTGTATATGTGTAATGTACATGTAGCTGAGCTATATGTGTGTAATGTACATGTAGCTGAGCTGTATATGTGTAATGTACATGTAGCTGAGCTGTATATGTGTAATGTACATGTAGCTGAGCTATATGTGTGTAATGTACATGTAGCTGAGCTATATGTGTGTAATGTACATGTAGCTGAGCTGTATGTGTGTAATGTACATGTAGCTGAGCTGTATATGTGTGTAATGTACATGTAGCTGAGCTGTATGTGTGTAATGTACATGTAGCTGAGCTGTATATGTGTAATGTACATGTAGCTGAGCTGTATATATGTGTAATGTACATGTAGCTGAGCTGTATATGTGTGTAATGTACATGTAGCTGAGCTGTATGTGTAATGAACATGTAGCTGAGCTGTATATATGTGTAATGTACATGTAGCTGAGCTGTATATATGTGTAATGTACATGTAGCTGAGCTGTATGTGTGTAATGTACATGTAGCTGAGCTGTATGTGTGTAATGTACATGTAGCTGAGCTGTATGTGTGTAATGTACATGTAGCTGAGCTGTATGTGTGTAATGTACATGTAGCTGAGCTGTATGTGTGTAATGTACATGTAGATGAGCTGTATATATGTGTAATGTACATGTAGCTGAGCTGTATGTGTGTAATGTACATGTAGCTGAGCTGTATATGTGTAATGTACATGTAGCTGAGCTGTATGTGTGTAATGTACATGTAGCTGAGCTGTATATGTGTAATGTACATGTAGCTGAGCTGTATATATGTGTAATGTACATGTAGCTGAGCTGTATATATGTAATGTACATGTAGCTGAGCTGTATGTGTGTGTAATGTACATGTAGCTGAGCTGTATATGTGTAATGTACATGTAGCTGAGCTGTATGTGTGTAATGTACATGTAGCTGAGCTGTATATATGTAATGTACATGTAGCTGAGCTGTATGTGTGTGTAATGTACATGTAGCTGAGCTGTATATGTGTAATGTACATGTAGCTGAGCTGTATGTGTGTGTAATGTACATGTAGCTGAGCTGTATGTGTGTAATGTACATGTAGCTGAGCTGTATATGTGTGTAATGTACATGTAGCTGAGCTGTATATATGTAATGTACATGTAGCTGAGCTGTATGTGTGTGTAATGTACATGTAGCTGAGCTGTATGTGTGTAATGTACATGTAGCTGAGCTGTATATGTGTAATGTACATGTAGCTGAGCTGTATGTGTGTGTAATGTACATGTAGCTGAGCTGTATATGTGTAATGTACATGTAGCTGAGCTGTATATGTGTGTAATGTACATGTAGCTGAGCTGTATGTGTGTAATGTACATGTAGCTGAGCTGTATGTGTGTAATGTACATGTAGCAGAGCTGTGTATGTGTGTAATTCAGGTATGGAGGTAAAGGTATGGCCCTCATAAGAGAAACATTTCAATCTACAATGTATACTAACACGTGATTTTTATTACAATATATAATTCTTAACAAACTGCTTCAGATATATATATATACTAGTAGCTCGTAACTGCTTCTGCACGGCAAGCCTTCACATGGAAGATGAATGGTTCCTGTCCTGGACAAAGAATAGTATGCTGGTGGTTTGCAGAGGAAGCTAGAGGAAGTCACGTCCAGCAGATATGTGAAGATAGAAAACGTTACTACTACAAGAGTCTAACGGCCTAAGCTACGCAGTAGAAAATGCATAAATGAATAGAAATTGGTGTAATCCAATTAGATCAAAGAGGAATGTAATAATGTTATATTGTAACCACCCCTATATTCTACCGTATAAATGTATGGATCAAGGAAGTAATAAGGAGTGTATATGGAACTTGGACCAAACTGGTTGTTGGTGTGATTTCCTGACGGCCGACACTTCCCCATTTTCCAATCTGGACATAGGCAGTTAGTTGAAGCGTGGCAGACTAAATTACCCTAATTACCTCATAGCCAGGGCCGGTTTTAGACTAGATGTGGCCCTGGGCAAAGTTGAAAGTGGGGCCCCAAATGCTGAAATATTGTAGCAGCAATTTAAGGTTCCCATACACTTTTTGGTGGTACCTGCTGCTCGTGGTGGGTTCGGCCATCAGTGTAAGGTGAATGGGGCTCTTTGTACAGTCCTCTGACATGATATCAGTGGACATATGGGGTTGGGCTTGATGGAAAATCAACATCCAACCTCTTTGTTCTCAGAGAGACAAGCCGTCATCAGATCTGTCTGGCTATGGCTTACCCCTCCTATAGAGAACACAGAAACGCTCAGCTGTGCCGAACATTCCTGTGTATGGGGAGGATGGGGCCAGATGAGATTTTATATATATATATATATATATATATATATATATATATATCTCATTAGTGATGTGTGTGCAGCCCTTGCTGTATATAGTGAACAATGACGATATATACGGTACTACCTGACCACATTCCCCTGGTGTCCTCAGGCCTTGTCTGTGGGATCCCCCAGTCCCAGCTCTCACTTCTGGTCCTCTCTCTCTGAAGTGATCGGCCATTCAGCCAATCACTGGCCGTAACAAACAGACAAGGCCTGAGGACACCGGGGAACGTGATCAGGTAAGTACCAGCTTTATTATGTTATACGCACAATCATCAGACAATGATTTTTACACTTGCCAAAAGACAATGATCAGCTGATTACAGTTGTCTCTATATACACAGAGCGATATCGGCCAGGTTAGGACAATTTTCGCTCCGTGTATTATGGCCCTTAGTCACATTGAGTCAATTCAGAAGGTTACATGTCAGGACTGCCGCTACAAGGCGGGACTGCCGCTAGATGCCGGGACTGCCGCTACATGCCGGGACTGCCGCTACATGCCGGGACTGCCGCTACATGCCGGGACTGCCGCTACATGTCGGGACTGCCGCTACATGCCGGGACTGCCGCTACATGTCGGGACTGCCGCTACATGTCGGGACTGCCGCTAGATGCCGGGACTGCCGCTAGATGCCGGGACTGCCGCTGCATGTCGGGACCGCCGCTACATGTCAGCACCGCCGCTACATGCCGGGACTGCCGCTACATGCCGGGACTGCCGCTACATGTCGGGACTGCCGCTACATGCCGGGACTGCCGCTACATGTCGGGACTGCCGCTACATGTCGGGACTGCCGCTAGATGCCGGGACTGCCGCTACATGCCGGGACTGCCGCTACATGTCAGCACCGCCGCTAGTGGTGTAAACACAAAAACTATCTATATGCATGGTTTTAAAAAATAAAATAAAAAAAATCACTATATCAGGACCAAATATTACCTCCATACCGTTATTGATGAAAACATACTATGTATAGGCCAATATTACCACCATAAAGTGACCGCCCCATAATGACACTATATACACGCCAATATTAGCACCACACCATGACCGCAACATAATTATTCTATATACACTATATACAGACCAATATTACTACTATAGACTGACCACCACATAATAACTCTATATACACTATATACAGACCAATATTACCGCCATAGAGTGACCACCGCTTAATAACTCTATATACAGACCAATATTACCACCATAGACTGACCACCGCATAATGACTCTGTATACACTATATACAGATCAATATTACTGCCATAGAGTGACCACTGCATAATGATTCTATATACAGACTAATATTACTGCCATAGAGTGACCACTGCATAATGACTCTATATACACACTATATACAGACCAATATTACTGCCATAGAGTGACCACCGCTTAATAACTCTATATACAGACCAATATTACCGCCATAGACTGACCACCGCATAATGACTCTGTATACACTATATACAGATCAATATTACTGCCATAGAGTGACCACTGCATAATGATCCTATATACAGACTAATATTACTGCCATAGAGTGACCACTGCATAATGACTCTATATACACACTATATACAGACCAATATTACCGCTATAGACTGACCGCCACATAATGACTCTATATACAGACCAGCACACACCATGACCACCACATAATGACTCCATATATACACCATATACAGACCAATATTACCGCCATAGTGTGATCACCACATAATGACTCTATATACACACTATATACAGACCAATATCATGTGGCGGTCACTGTATGGCGGTAATATTGGTCTGTATATAGTGTATATTTAGAGTCATTATGTGGCAGTCACTCTATGGCGGTAATATTGGTCTGTATATAGTGAATATAAAGAGTCATTATGTGGCGGTCACTCTATGGCGGAAATAACTCTATATACACTATATACAGACCAATTTTACCACCATAGACTGACCACTGCATAATGACACTATACACACTATATACAGACCAATATTACCGCCATAGACTGACCACTGCATAATGACACTATATATACACTATATACAGACCAATATTACTGCCATAGAGTGATCACCACATAATGACTCTATACACACTATATACAGACCAATA
The DNA here is from genome assembly GCF_027789765.1 of Dendropsophus ebraccatus. Lineage (NCBI taxonomy): Eukaryota > Metazoa > Chordata > Amphibia > Anura > Hylidae > Dendropsophus > Dendropsophus ebraccatus. Next base: position 195,471,915 of record NC_091456.1, on the reverse strand, counting down.
TCATGTGGCGGTCACTCTATGGCGGTAATAATGGTTTGTATATAGTGTGTATATAGAGTCATTATGCATTATGTGGCGGTCACTCTATGGCGGTAATATTGGTCTGTATATAGTGTATATAAAGAGTCATTATGTGGCGGTCACTCTATGGCGGTAATAACTCTCTATACACACTATATACAGACCAATATTACCACCATAGACTGACCACTGCATAATGACTCTATATACACTATATACAGATCAATATTACTGCCATAGAGTGACCACTGCATAATGACTCTATATACACTATATACAGAGCAATATTACCGCCATACAGTGACCGCCACCTTATTTTTTTCTCAATAAAATACACTGTATTACCTTAGTGACATCATCATACACTATACATAGGAGCTGCAGCCAATCACCGGCCTCAGTGGTCACCAGGGAACGGCTGCAGCTCCTATATACAGTCTATTCACCGCAACACTTGGAGTCAGCAGTGCTTCTTATACACACACACACACTAATATTATATATATATATATATATATATATATATATACACACACACACACACTAATATTATATATATATATATATATATATATATATATATATATATATATAAATATATATACACACACACACACTAATATTATATATATATATATATATATATATATATATATATATATACACTCTAACACATCCATAAAAATACATTATACAAATCCAAACCATCCAGCCCACACACTATACACATGACATGTAACAGACACTACAATCATCCATTATACACATACATTCATACACACACTACATATACAGTATACTTACCCCCTCTAACAGCATGCTGGGTGTAGTTGTCCTTGTCCGTGGCAGCAGCAGCAGGAGGTTCTGCTCCTCACCCTGCAGCCCTCTCCTCTATCATCCCGACAGCTCCACACCAGGAAGAGAGAGGAAATCACATGGTACAGAAGGGAGGGGGAGGGGGAAGCTACACACTCCGGAGCAGAGCGTCCTGCAGCCTCTGTGTGACCCCTGATAGCAGCCATAAGCTGCAGCCAGAGATCACTGACAGAGGCTGCAGGACGCTGTCTGTGGGCTCCTGCACCTCACTGTAACTGGGGCAGGAGGCCCCTGGGGGATGGGGGCCCTGGGCAACTGCCCTCTTTGCCCCCCCCTAACGCCGGCCCTGCTCATACCTCCCTGCCACGACACTGGCGCCCGAACAATACATATATGCAGTTACTTCCCCTTTTCCATTTTTATATTCCATCTCCACATAATTATCTTTTGCAATTGAACATGCGGTGCGATGCCATGCTTGGGCAGCCAAAAGCAACTCATTACCCTCCAAGGTCCCTTTGTTCTCTCTAAGGGCCTTTTCCCAT